>NW_026889778.1:4782500-5112500 GCF_033153115.1 Saccostrea echinata
TTCAATGTTCAACTAATTTTTGCTTTTTTCCTAGCCACAGTGTTCAGGTGAGCGATTGGCCCATGGGCCTCTTGTTTTATTTTGTCACCAATCTTTATTTTTCTAAGCAGAAAAGCATTTGTGCAAATTTTATTCAAAATGCATTTTCCGAGAGTATAGGAAAATTATTTAAGGTTCACTATTTTTTCAAATATTAAAATTCATTAAAGAAAGGCTAATTAATTTCGTAAAAACATATTTGAAGATTGTTTTGTGAACGGCAATGATATATCTTATGATTGTCAAAAGTCAGATCTAAAGATGTTCTTAAGATCTGTCTTAGAACAAATCTTAAGATTGTTTTGCGAAATTCAACCCTGGGTCCATTTCGTTTTTCAAAGTGGCTGGTACAATTATTGATTGTTATATTAAAACAGAAGATGTTCATGAAAAACCTCATTTAGACTTTTAAATTTCCAGCATGCAGAAAACCAGTGGTTGCATTTACTGCAAAGCTCTCCAAGGATACGTTAATCAGAGGTCACGACGTTGTCAAGTATGATCAAGTCTTAACGAATTGGGGCGGAACCTACAACCCAAGGTCTGGAATATTTACTGCCCCCTATGATGGTCTGTACACCATATCGTGTACACTCATGAGTCATTCAACTAATGATGTGCTTTTGAAGATTGTAAAAAATGGGAAGAAGATGTCCAAGTTATACTCTGCTTCAAAGACATTTCCACAATCTGGACAAATTATGCACCTTCTACTCAATAAAGGAGATAGAGTCTGGATACAGAATGATAATACGAAGGCAGCAAAGCTCCACGACCACGGCTCATATAATCTATTTTCTGTTCTTCTAATCACAGACTTATGAAGGGGAATAATTATTTGAAATAAATCATTTACATGTATCTACTGATCTTTTACTTTTAAAGACTTTTGTTTAAGACTCAAATAAAATAACCATTTAAAAACCATGTACGTTTAAAAGCAATTTCTAAATATTATTCTATAAACTTTGATTTAACCAATGATAGGACAATTCCAGCTTATATCGTTCACATTGGCACGAATCCTCATTGTGCAAAAACAAACGCAGATCTAGAGACACCTTATAATAAGAACTGCAGTACAACCATGCATTCCTTAAATTTGAAGACATTGAGCTCATTTATACTTTACACACTGTTGAACGTCCATGAATTTAAGAGGAATGATGAATCGTTTTGCAACAACTTAAGGGGATTGAAAAAGAATGGAGAAATGCAATAGAAATTGATTAGGGTAACAGAAATGGATCGCAATTCTTTTATATGTTAAAGAACACGGCGAAATAAACCCAACAAAAAAAAATTATGGTTATAATTTGTGGTATAGAAACTGCAGTATATACAGTGTAGTTCCATGAATTCTAAATATGAGAAAATGATCAGTGTGCATTCAAACAATTCTACATAGATCCAACATAAAAAAAATCTATAAAATATTTGCCTAAAATTTAGCCAACATAACTTTTAAGGGGTTTATCATAGCTTTATTTCGTGTGTGATTTTTGAAAATTTGCTAGGTCTAGTTACTAACCAAGAGTATGTAGACTGTCACTTTTCAGCGATAATGTCCATGGTTCAACCAATTAAATTAGACAATTTTTGTGTCTTATACGTTAAGTAACTCTGTATTTGCCTAAACTTGTCATATTTAAGCCATTTGATTGAAAAATATGCTATTTTCTAACCAGTCAGTATTCCCCAAGCGCTTGTCTTGGCTAGGCTGTGGGTTGTTTTGAACTACTAATTCCTCGTCAGAATCGGTTCTGGTTCAAACTGGTAAGGTCTTATACCAAGCTCTACAGTTATTTCATCTGATTCATCAAAAGTTGAAGACCCATCTGACATATCAAGGCTAATATCGTCGTTGTTGTCGGAGTTAATCTCATTATCATCCATACTAACCCGCCTAATCACTCCATGTTGTGACGTCACGGCGATAGAGCCTCGTTATCGATCGATTCGATTTTCGCTTGATTGGATTTTCATAACAGGTAAAAATAGACGCTTTCAAAGGACAATAACTCCGTTAATCGTGCATCGATTTCGATGCGGTTTTTTTGTTGGGTTTATTTCGCCGTGTTCTTTAACATATAAAAGAATTGCGATCCATTTCTATTACCCTAAGTTATATATATCAGGGAAAAAATCATGGCAAGCAACTCCGACACATTGAGTCAAAATCATACATATTATTCATGATTCTTTTCTCTTAAATCGAAAGATTTATAAAAAGCACGAGTAAGTTTTGACAAACCCAGCTGCTTTGTACAGTAAGCAAATAATGCAAGAAAAGAGCAGTGATTGTTACAGGTTCACTGTTGTCGTCTATCATCTATCGAATTATCTTTTCACTTGTTTATTTGATTTCAAAATTTTTGACAGTTTTTAGACCAGAGTTTGAATCATCATCAATTCTAATTTCCTTTATTTATAATTAAGAATTAAAACTATTTCATACATTTACACATCTAGGACTACCTTTTCAATAATTTATTTGAAAAATTTCATTACTTCAAGTGCGTTTATGTATTTTTTAAGTAAGGAGACCTACTGATGGCAAGACAGGACAATTGGGAAAAATAGGAGTACAGTGGAGCCTCATTTATCCGGACGCTTAGGTTCCCAGTCAAAATGTCCGGATAAGTGAAGCGTCCGGATATCTGAAATGTATTGATTTCTTCTACCAGTATAATTATAGTGTAATAGTATACATGTAATAGCCATTCATATCAATATAGGTAAAGAAAAATGCTGACAAATTGAAATAATGTTTTATTATTTTATAGACTACATCTAAAATATACATCAGCACTACTTTATAACACATTTTCAAATAAAATAAACATTTCTAAAACTAAAAACTAAGCACTATTAAATAACAAAACTACACAATACAACTAATAAAAAATCTGTAAATCTATAACTGTAGTACATATGCACTGCTCCGCATTAATATTGTACAATGTAATAAGCAACTGAAATTTCAAAAGCACTATGAACACATTTTTTCACTTTTTACTGCTTGAAGAAGTCGGTCATCTTCTTCTGTTGTGCTTCCTTGGCTTGGCAGTAGGTAATGGCGTCTAACATTTCCCATAGTTGGTCAAGGTAGGCTCGCTTTTTCTCCATGTCAATTGATGTGGGGCTTCTTGATGTCTGTTAAAAAAAACTGATGGCCATCCTGATGCCTCCTGAAGCTTGAGAAGGGTTCACATCTTTGCATGCTTCTTCTTCATCATCATCATCCTTTTCTGCAGCCTCAGGAACTTCTTCTCGTTAAACAAGTGTCATAATGTCATCATCAGTTAGATGTTGTCCAGTTTCTTCCTCTGCATCCACACTAACATACTCCTCTGCTGTCATCGCGCAGGTCTCTGGCAGTTCACGCATCTTCTTCTGAAGCTGAAGCAACGGAATGTCATCCTCATCTTCATCTGTGTGGCACTGAAGGCGAGAAAGTGGAACATCGTCATCTTCATCTGAATCATCCTTGGAAGGCAAGATCTTTACATGTCGGTAACAATTCACAATGGTAGAAACTTTAACACTATCCCATGCTCTTTTCACCATGTGCAGGGCCTCTCGTAGATTCACACTTTGTTCTTCTTTCTTCTCCACACGCTCAATGTAGTGCTGTACCAGCTGTTTCCTGTAGTGAGCTTTGAAGGCTTTGATTATTCCAGCGTCCATAGGCTGTATGTGGGCAGTGGTGTTCGGAGGCAGGAAATGAAGTGTCACATTCCTCAGCAGAATATCCCCTTGACTATGACTGGCAGCGTTGTCCACAAGCAAAATCACATTTCTTCTTGCAAGTCTCATCTGACGGTCGAAGTCTTTCAGCCACTCCTTGAATAGGTCTGACGTCATCCAAGCCTTTGCGTTGTATCTGTATCTCACGTAAGTCTCCGGATTGTACGTCTTCCCAAAACACCGTGGACGATTCACTTTAGTGATGACAAAAGGCTTGATCTTTGTTGTTCCTGTTGCATTGGTGGCAAGGGCAACTGTAATTCTGTCCTTGGATTTCTTGGTACCACTCACTTTCTTTGTTGCTAAGGTGTAGTTGGGTCCAAGTCTGTAAAACAGTCCAGTTTCGTCCAGATTGAATATGTCCTCCGGGTCGTAGTCTTGAAGAACACGCTGAAGATCTTGTCGTCCTGTCTGCACAGCCGTCATATCTGCACTGTCAGCTTCATCTTCGTAGAGTTTTCTCTTTATACCACGTCGACTCTTGAATCTGTGAAGGTAGCCTCTTGAATAGCTGAAATCTGTTACTCCAAGCTGTTCACCCAGTTGTCTGGCTTTTGTAATAAGCATCTCATCGTTGATTGCTGCATGATGTGCTGACATGTCCGTAAACCACAGATAGAGGGCGTCATCTAGTTGCTGATGCTTTGGATTCCTTGACTTTGTTAGGCCTTCACAATCAGCTGGAACAGCTAGCCACTTGTCTTTATCTTTAATGATATCACCAATGGTGGACTTTCCTGAAAAAAAAAATTATATCAATCATAACATATCATAAATCAACAAAATATGTAATTTTTAGATGTGAAGATTAATTGATGTTTTTCCATACCTTCTTATGAAACTCAACTTAGGGCTTCAGCAAAACTGCAATCAATTAAGTTAAAAATTAATTAAAAATTGAAAAAAGAAAAAAAAGACAAAAATTGACTAAGTAAAGAAAATTTAGATTTTAAAAATACCTATGTTTATGGACTCCTCGTCAATGATGAACTGCCTTAAATCTAGTAGAGTAGATTGTGGATGATCTACTTTGCGTTGGCATATTTTTTTTTTTCAAGCTTGCAGAAATGCCGACTCGCGCTCTCTTGGCCGGCGGTGTAGACATGATTGTAGCTGGAGAGCAAGTGATGACCAACATTGGAAATAACGCTGCTTATATGGCCATATTTATACATGTAATTGCCCAAGCTAATTTTTGCCTGCTATTTCCTAATAATTGAAACTTAGCCAAGCCAGTTCTATCTTACAGCTTTGATTCTACCCAAGCGAGCTGTCAGTATAGAGTCGATTTTAATTTGAACACTCATCCACGCTAAATCAGACATTAACTACATCCCAAGCGAAATCACATAATTTAAGTGATTGTGTGAACTGGATTCAAATTTGATTTAATGTGATTTTTTTTTGTAATAACTGTCACCAAATTAAAAGATTTAAGCTTAAAATTAAAATACCGATGTGTATTTTGTGTGTAGAGAACGACATTATGAAACTCCGTCGTCATGTCTATAAATAGAAATATTAGGTTCTGTACTCAGATTGTAAATATCTTTCCGATAACTAATAACTGAAGAGAAAATTATTTTCTGTTACCAACACAGTACATGTACATGTAATTTAATTTCACTTGTGTATCTCTCGTGTATTGTGTGTCTCTCATGTCTATAGTGACGTTTCGATATCGACTTAGTCTAAAATCATAACAGGTCACAGGTGATCGTCTTATAAAAACAACCAGACCAGCTAGTGTTTTTATAACAATTAACACTCAGCTCAGCCAGGAATGTTGACAACAATGGGCGTACAAATTAAAATTTACCGTCCGGATAAATGAACCAAAATATAACGTAAAAATGCATTTTGTAGTAAAAAAAAGACCGTCCGGATACGGAACGCGGAATTCCGGATAAATGAGCCAGAATAACGTAAAAAAAAAAATGTGTTCCCAAGAAAATTCGTCCGGAAGGTGAAGCGTCCGGATATCTGGCGTCCGGATATCTGAGGGTCCACTGTATTAAAAAGATCTATGTAACTGAGAACAATAAAATATCTCATGTTTGGCTTTTGATTTTTAAGAGGGTTCATTGACATATTTTTAATAGATCGGAAGTATACTAAGTCTATCAACAGTGACCACCAAAAAAAGCAACATAGACAATGTATAAAAAAGAATACCTACTTTTAGACAGGACATGAAGTAACATGACTTTACAAACTGATTGATTGAATAGAACATGTATCCTAATTGTATTAATGAAGAAGAAGATAATAGTGATCGATCTAAAAAAACCCAAAAAACTACAAACAAAACAAATCTATTAACAGGTCATAAAATATGGACCCCTGGAAATTCCAGAGATGTTTACAGCATCTACTCCTTTGTTGGCAAATTTATGTTTACGGAACCGACGGATTGAATCAGCATTATTATCTTCCATCACACGTGGAATGCTTTTCACACGTCTTAACTGAAAATAGTAAAAGGATTTAACATTGATCATATTGACCTAGAAAGTGGAGAAATGAAAATGTTTTGTAGAGGACAATTTCGATTTGTAACATTTTGAAATTATAAGGATTCCTACAAAAAGAAGGAAGAAAAGACTCAGGGAGATAATAAATCTTTATAAAAAAAAATATGAAGATAAGGAACAAACATGAAGCTCAAGAGTCCATTGAAACAATACAGAGAGGTAGCAGAGCAAACACGGACCTCTCAAAACATTAGAGATACCATCCCCTATCGACAGTGACACCCACCGTGTGTATCTTGTCATGACCGGGTAAACGGGAAAATCCGTAGACAATTGAATTTGTAAATAGTGACCTATAATTAATATGAAAAGCTTAAGTCAGCATTCGACTTAATGATAGATCTGCTAATGACATATCGCAATTTGTAGCAATGGAAATTCCGCTAGATTTTTGGAATACTTGATTTCCTAACACTACAAAGATATTGTCAATCAGAATTCGAGCATTTATTGAAATATCAACTTCGGAGTACTGGAACCATCACGGTAGCTCAGTCGGTAGAGCGCTCGCTCTGTGATCCGAAGATTGTGTGTTCTAATCACAGCCGCGACTGAGCTAAGTCAATAAAAAATATGTAGCAACTGTTCCTTCGAAAAACGCTAGACACTTTGAAATGAAAGTTGCGGATCCTTCGAATGAGGCCTTATAAACTGAGACACCGTGTCACGGTAGGCATTGTCACGATAAAGAACCTTCACTGCTCAATGGCCGAGTAAAGGTCTAAATTTGATGCCCTTCACCGGTATATGGTGACGTCTCTATATAAGTGAAAAATTCTCCAAGGGGTCAATCAATCAATCGGAGCACTAGTATGTACAATCAGAATTTTTTTAGCAAAATAATTTCTCAAGTGACAAACGACAAGGTTAGTAAATTTACAAGTCCCATTCTTATTGAAAAAGCAGATTTCCATGATGGCAAAAAAGCTTGGACTTTAATTTATCGAGGGGAATGGTTGTATAGTGCTGAAAAGTACGTTTTGATGTTATTGATTTTTGTATAGTTTTGTGATTTTTCTTTTTGAATTTTCAAAACCACTTCTAGAATATATTGTTGTACAGTAGAAGTTTCTACTTCACTGCTGTTAATATTTCAATAAGGAGTAAAGAATGAGGCCTGGTAGAACATTTACTGGATTAAAAGTATTTAAAACTGACATATGATTGTGAAGAATTTCCTCTTTAACTAAAGTCATAATGTTTGTCATACAATTGGGTTGTTGATTTGCCCCTATCGTAAAACATCCAAATATGAAACAGACGTGGCCGATTCCGTGGTGTCTTTTATTTTTAGTTTACTGGAATATAATGAGTCGACATATGAATGGAAATACCTATTGTTAATAAATAAAACGTCATTGATATAATATTTTAGCTGAGTGTCAAGTTGTAAACCACAGCTAGGTCGACTAACAAAGGAGCACAATTAGTGCCGATCAAAATTCCAACAGATTGTTGAAAGACCTGGCTTCGGAGCCACCAACATATAAAAATCTCATCTCAAATCTCAAACACTAATCTTAGATTTCCACCTCAGTTGAGATTTTCCTAAAACACCGTGTCACCAACATTTCTGAGATTCGACTCACGTAAGCTGAGATTTGAGAAAAATATTAGACTTATTCTCCTTGTTATATGCGACCTTTTTTCTATTAAGGAGGGATTCTTGTCTGGTTTCTGACTAGACGAAATATTCCAAGTATATTTGCTTGTATCTCTTATAAACTTAGCTGTAATGTATTTAAAAGATTATATTTTTCTTTACTCATCATAATTGTACAATTTTAAATAGAAATGGTAAACTGAGTTTGAAATCCATAAGGGACTATATTTTTGGCGCAACTGCGGCGTGTGAAAATATCTCCTTTTCTGCCTATCAAAATCACTTGCAGAACATTACATGTGGTTAATTTTTTTAAACAATCAAAGACTTGAAGAAATTATGATATGTAACTAAAATTATAAATAATGCCCTAAAGTTTTAAAACATAGCAAATAATTATGAATTTCTAAACAAACTACAATCTTGTTAGCTTTTGAAAGCATCCAACCTTAAAACAGATTTGAGCAAAAAATCAGTAAAAAGTGTATTTTCTCTCTTACTAAACGGTCAAAGTTTTTTGTTTTAGTATCATTTTGTATATTTATATGACTACTTTACCATAAGTAAAAATAAGAAATATTTAACTATAAGAAGTATATAAAAATAACTAATATATCCTAAAAAATTAAGAAAAAAAGAGGAAATCCGGATTAGCCAATATCTATTTAAGTTAAATAATATCAATAAATTTGGTAGAATCATCTGATAGACCATATATGGTACCATCATTTTGGGCAATAAGAAAAACATTTTATCTTTTAAAATAGAAGTAGGCATCGCATGATTAGCAACAGTAATTTTTTTACTCTAAATATCAAGGAAAAAGATAATGACCTTGACCTGACCTTGTTTCTAAAATAAAACGGTCAAATTTAATCTAATTGATCCCATCACTTAGTGATATTGTCTTCTTGAATCTATGAAAATTTCATTAATTTTTAAATACAAGAAATAAGAGTAGAATAAGAGAAGAATCCCTCCTTAATGTACGAATTTGTTGAATGAATGATTGAATTTACCTTTCAGTTAGTTGTTTCTGCAATATTTTCTCCACTTCCTTCGTCTTTTATTTGCTGTTTCGAGTCATTCAACGGGAAGTATTCCATTACGATCTTTGCGACAATAAATATTAACCTAGCCCCCGTAAAATTTTCCTACAGAAAAATAACACATAAAAAACATATCCAAATTTTATAGCCTTGGCTCGTCTGTCAACATAAACACACAAAAATATATACCGAGGCGTCACTTCCGCCATTGTGACGTTACGTTCCAAAAGATTACAAAAAGTAGATAGGCGGATCAAGACTTTCTTTGCAGACCGATTACACATTTTTCTAGGGTTAGGAGATGAGCAAGAGTGCCTCTTCCAAAATTGTGGAATTCATGGCCCCAGGGTCAAGGGGTTCTGGTGTTAGGGCGGGGCTCCTTTAATTTTGTTTTGTAAAATGTCAGATGTATCTATAACATTTTATTCTCCATAGAAAGAAATTTTAGGTATTGGGACTTTTTGTCCCTATGTGGAATAATTTTAAAAATATAATTTTAAGCGATCAATGGAAATAGATTTTACCGTCGAAATAATGATTTAAATACTGCGAACTCGGTGTTAAGAAATAAACACTGAGTGATTTTTTTTTTTTTGCAGATCAAATGATCGATATATAGCTAATTTTCTCACATCATAATTTTCTTGAGTGGTTTCGTAAAATTTGTGCATAACTCGCCACAGAAAACACGTCCAGGGGCGGGTAACATATGCTTGGTTTTGCATGATCCCAATTTATCAAGAAAACGAATTCAGGTAATTTCAGGTCCACCCCTTCCCTTGAAGTCAGAAAAACCTGAAATTGAACTATGGACGCTTTAGGGTCGAGGGTAAATAACACATCACATTTTCCACGATCCTCTGTTAGAAAATGTCAGAGAAACAGAGAAAAGGCTACATCCCCTGTGAGAAAATGGCACAGAAAAATATTCTTCTTTTTAGATATAGGCCTTAAACAACGAATATAGTGAACAATTTACGTCGTTACATTGGAAACCGAAATCAATCTCATATACGCTTTTCAAATGACGATTAACTGATTAATTCCTATTATCATCCTAAATTAAAGTTTCACGGTGTGTTAATTTAATATTTGAAACTAAGGACCACACTTTTTTTCAAAATGTAACTGGTTGTATTAAAATAAAAGTACTGTAAGTTCTTGTCACGATCCATACATGTACTTCGGAATGGCCATAATTAAGTCAGGCTTATTCTTATAAATAATATGAACGGTCAAGGATTTTTGTGTGCGATGCATTGTGAATGTAAAGTAGATCCCAATTCTCAATTAAGAATTTTATAGATTTAGTTTAGAACCAAATTAGATCAGACTGCTATCATCAGTGATTAATAAATTGTGATTTGTAAATTATGTCGAAAGCATAGCAATATTTGTACACTGATTTTTAGACAAAATTCTTTTAATTATTTGCGTAAAATATACACCAGCGAATAGGTATGTACACTCTATATTGTACAAATAAAAAATAACTACCAGAGAAAGAACAAAGAAGAGGCGGTGGAGGTTTGATATTTTATCTAGTTATATTTCCTCTTCTGATATACATGTACAATGTGAATTAATAAATTTGCCTAACTATAAATAGCACACGAAAATATGAATTTAATTTTTTAAAATTAATTTAAATTAATTCCTGTATGAATGAAGATATACATGTTGTGTATAACGGGCCTCAGAAATGTTGCTTTTATTCTTTATTTTTACTTATTTTCTTTTGATAAAGTTTCAAATGCATTGTTTCAATGCGTGGATAATATTATACTGTAAGATTATTTTTTACATGTGTGCAGGACACCCTCCCTCCATTTCTTAAATACGGTATGTATCTTGTGTTGGGAGAAATTAACATACTTTCTGTGCTTGCATGTTAATTTCGTGTATTCGTGGAAAAAAGAATGCATTTTCATTTTTTAAACATTTGCAACCATTTTACCATATCATAATTCTGTGAGATTTTATTTGAGACTACTATGTACCAATCTCAAGATTTTCTGAGAAATCTCAGATTTTTTTTCTCAGCCTAGTCGGAAAAAAACGTTGGTGACACGCATGTTTGTGAAAATTCTCAGATTTGAGAAAAATCTCAGATATGAGAAAAAACTCAAAAGATAAGTCTGAGTTTGAGAAAATATTTATTTGGTGGCACAGTTTGGTGAAAAAAAAACTCAAATATTTTGAGAAATCTCAGATTTGAGAAAATCTCAGCGTTGGTGGCCTCGAAGCCTGATCTCCAAAGACAACATAAATGTTGTCAATGAGGAGCACCAGCATCCTTTTGATATCAACCCCAGTGAACTTATGTGTGCAATCAGAGTTGTTTTTTTTTTTTTTTTTTTTTTTAAATATTTTGTATATTTTCGATCACTACATATGAAAATTTCTGAGTTCACTTTTTACTGAAGAAGCACTGTCCATGTTAGCTTAGTTCTTAATTCATTGTGAGGAATTGTTATATAAAATGTAGTACAATCGAATCAATCGATAGGTCTACGTCAATCATATATTTTATGCATAAAGGAACTTGAGACTGCTTGCAGTAACTCATTCACGTCATCAGCATAAACGTCAAAAATGATTTTTTCTTCGTTCAAGATTCCATCTCAACTGTTAAGGCTGAGTAGATTAAACCTCAATTGACATAAAAGGCAACTGTTTGCATGATTATCATAAGTCTTCCAGGACCGTGAAATTGACTAAGAAATGAATAAATTATTTGAAATTTTCACCAATTAAAAAAAAACTCCATAAAGATTTCATTCCCAAGGATAATGCCTCAAATGAACATCTCTTTATTATTTTGTCAAGAAGTACTTGCTGGTACCATTTTTCTGTTTTCCATCTTTCAACTTTTTATTTTGTCAACAGGCTTTTAGTTAAGAGAAGATTAATCATCACACTGGTTATTACCTGCAAATTAAAAAAAAAAGATAAATCATGCTTTGTACATGAGCTGTAATAACTTATAAATGACATTATTTTCACAGTTCATCATCCATGTTGATCCAGCAATAAAAAGGTCTATTTATTTTCTTTTTTATGTCTTCGTAATCGGGAATCGGGGGCACAGAGAATATGCTCTTCCGTCTTTCTCTCCTGTTGTCTGAAAGAAAAATAAACTTTGGCCATAAGTTTGAACTGTTGATCTTAAGTACTGAGTATTTTATATTTCACATGACTGTATATTTTTTTGGTAAGAATATTTTAATCTACCATTTATGACCTATCATGACCTTGGAAGTTGATGTTCTTTAAAAAACTCCAAACATAAACCTTGATAATATTTGAACGGTTGGGGATATAGAGCTTGCATGTTTCGCCAGGCACCTGATCTAACCTCGGATGTATTTAGATAGAGGTCCATGATTAATCTGCCCCCAATTTGTATTGTTTCAATGCATGGACTTTTGAGTTTGATTATCTTCATTATCTTCATATATCATGTATATTTCTTGTTACAAAACCTTTCTTTGGGTACCAACATGTTTGACCTCCTGACTTTGACCTTGAGATTGCAGTTTGACGTCATATGTCGACTCCATATATCCCAGTGAGCTTGAAATAAAAGATAAAACAGAGTCTGACACATCTGTTTTATATTTGGATGTTTTACTAGAAAAAAAAAGGTTAATGGTAACCCAGCAACCAAGCTCTATGATCAACGTAATGACTTCAACATTTCAATCGTCAATTTTCCTTACCTATGTAACAATATACCCTTATCACCTGTATATGGGGTTTATGTCTCTCAGTTGATTCGATATGTAAGATCATGCTCTGCGTACGAACAATTTCTTAAACAAGATTAGCTATTGACAAACAAGTTGATGAAACAAAAATTTCAGCAGTCTTGTTTAAAGTCGTCATTTCGTAAGTTCTATGGTCGATACAATGACCTTGTCAGCAAATACAATTCATCATTAAGTCAAATGCTGACTGACGTTTTTCATACTAATTGTTAGGCCATAATTTACACACTGAATTGTCGACGGATTTATCCGTTATTTTCCAATCATGACAAGGAGCACACGGCAGATAAGACCAGTCGGCAGGGGATGTTTAATCCTACATGGCACCTGATCCCACCTCTGATTTTTAGAGGTCCGTGTTTGCTCTGCTTCAAACTTTGTATTGTTTAATGGACTTTTGAGCTTTACTACTGTTCCTTATCCCCATATATTTCATTTCACTAAATCTTTATTACATAGTGCTATCGTTCACTTCCTATTTTATGTTCTAATCGGACATTTATTTGGGGTTTCCCATAGCTAAAAATGAATATTACTGATAAATATCTGAATGCCATTTTTGTTAAAAAATTTAATTTTGCTACCAGAATATATTATATTTAATAATTATAAAATGATCTGATATTTCAGTTGGGAATACAAGTTTGATCATTTTTCAATAAAGGTAAGCTAAACTATTTTGATTTTTCAGCTTCTTAAATCACGGTAAAAATATTGTGATATCACAGCGGTCACACTGGTTTAGAGTTTTTTTTTCCTCAAGAAAATGTCTGAATCTAAACCTTGAATTAGAATAGTTCTTCCCTTTTAGAATGTCTTCCCTGACACTGTAATTTTATGGCAAGTGTCAACACATAAAGACAACACGATGCATTTGTCTGTTTTCTTTTTCTATTTTGAAAGTTTGAAGGGAGGAATAATATTTCCTTTTTGTAATCTATTTAGTTTTGCTTGTAACATTTCAAATTGCATTTGTAGAACATTCTCTTGCTTAACATTTTTCAAATCATTTTCCATTTTTCTTTTGTCCTTTTGAAGTCGGTCATGCAGCACCTTAAGTTTTGCAACTTCCTCTTTGATTTTTGTACTTTCTTCTAAATCCTCGTTTAAGGACTCTAGAGATTCTTGTGTATTTTTCTTTTCTTCTTTTGCTTTTGCAATGCATTTTTCAAAATGACTTGGAATTTTTTCGAATTTAACCTGCTTTTCCATAATGGTCGAATACTTTTTCTCGAAAGATTTCATCTTGGATACTAATCCTTCACAAACTTTTTCGATTGAATCTTTCTTTCCAAGTAACTCTTTTAATTCTTGTTGTAATTTATCTATCACCTTTTTATGGTCGAAAACTTCAACCTTGTATTTTTCCATTTCAGTGATTTTTGATAGTAGTTCTGTAACCTCTATATTTCTCTCTGATATATCAGCGATAAGTTCCTTATTCCGTACTTCGATTTGTTCTTTTTCCTGGATCGCTTCCTTTGTCTCCAGTCTTAAGCTGATCATTTCTTCCTTCAAAGCGTCTTTTGATTTTTCGATTGAATCTATTTTGAACCTCATTTGATCCTGATCTTTTTTCATTTCACAAAGCAATTCTTTTTGCTGATCTTGATCTTTTTTCCTATCATTTCCTTTTCGCTTAATAGCTTTCGTTGCTCGTCTTGATCTTTTTTCATTTGTGCATGCTATTTTCTTGCTGATTTTGGTTTGTGGATGTGGCCCGAGACCCTGATTGTTCCAAGTGCTCAGTCTCTGCCTCTGTAACCTCTTTCACGCTACCACAAGATGGTTCCTAATACAATGTACTTTAATCAATGAAAGGTGCTTACATGTTTTATAGTGTTTATTTTAGAGTTCTTTTCATAATAGTGAATTTAAACATCTATGTTGATACCAACTTTGTCTCCAAGTGAAAATATACCGATTTAAGTACAAAGATTATACTTCTTTAAAGACAGATTTTTTTTTCGCGGGTGGGGGGAGGGTTTATGTTAGCATTACAGTAAAAATCACTGAAATAATCATGATCTTATTGGTAGTGTTTTATCCACAAAGGAATTTCTGTTCTTTGGATTTACAATGCTTAGCTTTATCTAGTTTCAGTCTTGTAAAATAAAGTCATACGGCTTTCTCCTGAAAATGCAACTTTCTTATCTTGAGTTTATTGGCTGATCTGTAAGACATGGGCTGATTTGTCTGAGATTAGTTATATAGAATTTGAGTATGAGACAACTTACGAAATTTTATGTTAGAATTCTATCTGTCTGAAATTTATTTTTGTGAAATTTATAATGTTTGGATTTATACTTAACGTTTTGAAACTTGAAGTCAAAATAGGGATTTATATTATATGTACTATACGTTTTTCATTGAGTTGTTCTTGTCATGATATTTAATGAAGCTTTCTGACAAATGCCAACACATTGGCCAAATTACCCGCAGCATGAAGGAAAAATCAAGGAAATACTAACGTCTTATTGTCATTTTCAAAATTATTCTAGAGAGTACATGACAATCATGTACATGTATCCTTTAATTGGACTTAAATTACATAAAATGGGCATTATAATGGGCATCCAGTTAAAGTTTAATTACTGGAAAAAAAGAAAGAATACTAGTATTTACCTTTTCCATTATGTCAGTTGGATTCTTGGCTCCTTTGCCCATGTGGTAAGCATATTCTAATTATCTCCCATCTTCTACAAAGTCAAGAAATACAATGAAATATGAAAATAAAAAACAGTTATGAAGCTCAAATGTTCACGAGAACAATATAAATTGGGAGCAGGGCAAACACGGACGTGAAATTAAGTGCCATGGAGGAGTACCCATCACACCTTCCGTGTTCTTATTACATTAATAAAATCAATTCAATGTTCCCTGGAAAACCCAGAAGTAAGATCAGGTGTGTAGGAGGTATAAACATCCCCTACAGACCGGTCACATCCGCTGTGAGCCCTATGTATTTATCAGGTTGACGTTATAAAATATATATGCAGAGTGATACACAACTTTAATGTAGATTCCTAAATATACGCGAGGAATTAATTATCGCGTAATTTCGCGAAATAAAGTTACTCGCATTTATTTTATGGTGCTAAAATACATGTAAAACTTCCTGACCAACCGCCCACTCGCGAATTATTTTCTCGCGTTTCGACGTGTAAAAGCCATTTCGCGATATTTAGTACTCGCGTAAAATGAGGAATTTACAGTAAATGATGATTATAGCAATTCATATATGATTTAATTTAACAACTAGAATAAAAGTCCTCTCCACAGTTTAAGGTCAAAGTCATATATATATATATAAATATTTTTAACATAACATAACATAACATAATGGCTAACAATATTGATCTATAACCAATTGTTTTTGTCAGAAGGGATAGTAAATAAGTAGAATATAAAGATTCGTATCTTTCACTTAAAAGGATAAGTACAACCATCTATTATTCCGTTTACAATACTGGATTCCTAAACTTCATGAATACCTTGTATGTACATACAATGACACTTTGAAGAATCCAGTACATTATAATCAAGTACCTATCTTCCTCACAAAATATAGACTGCTTCAAATAGAAATTCTTTTGATGTAAAATATTTGTATATCAAAAACTCAAATTTAAAATCACATAACTTTTCTAAAGTCAATTACATCAGATGTATAAATTTTCAACTCTAAATAACCACATTTTACGAGAAATGAAAGATTAGTCATTCTGATATTTTAGACAACTTCTACATGAAGTATTAACTAATAAATTTCCATATATTGTGATTGGTCAAATACAAAAATATTTTGTTAAAAATCATTCTGACTCTACATTCTGGTACTTTGATTTTGATGTTAAATGGTTACTAGAGTTCCTGATTGACAACAAGGTCTTCAAACAACCTGCTGAAATTCTGATGGACAATTATTTTGCTCCTCCGTTTAATGACCTATTTTTTGACATTTACATGAGGAAGGATTTATTTATAAAATTTAACATGAGAAAAATAAAACTTCTCTTGTGGGGTTTTCCTCACATTTAGATATATAATCGACTTTTTATTAAATACCAGTAGTAACGTTAGATTAATTGGTACCCGGTGCAAAGATACAAATTGTATCTCATTATAAGCAGACATGTTTTGTAGTCTAATGAAGCATAATTTATTAAAGAAACTTCTACATGAAAAGAAACAATTTCTTGCAATAGCCTTTAATTCGACATTCAGATATATCGATGCCGTTTTATCAATAACCATTATTTATTTTTGTTTGATTCGGTTTCTCTTATTGAATTCGAAATAAAGGGCACCAGAGAGTCTGACATAACTGCTTCACATTTGGATACTTAACTAGAAAAAAAAAATGGCAACTATCAACTACACTATGTGACAAAAATATGACCAGCTGTTTTGAAGAAATACTCTATTATCACGTATAAATGATGTTTATGTCTCCATAAAAATTCTGTACCTTAGAGCATGCTCTGGGTGGAATCTATTTTAAACCGAGGCAAGTTACGTAGAGCATGCGCTGGGTGTCAATTTTAAACCTAAGCAAGCTACTAAGAGCATATGCATGTGCTGGGTATCAATTTTAAACCGAGACAAGCTACTTAGAGTATTCTGTGATTATCAATTTTAAATGCAATAGGTAGATAACAAAAAGTGATCGATCTCAAAAATCTATAAACACTACAAATCTGTGAACAAGGCATATAATATTAGGACAATGAGTTTATATCATATGACTATTATCAGTCTATTGTATTACGACAACTTTTCCGATATGTTATGATCAATATAATGACCTTGTTTGCAAATACAAACCATCGTTTTCATTGTTTTCCTGCGTTGATGGGTATACCTGGAAACAGTCCTAGAGCCATGTTATGAAGAATTTTCCTTAAACATTACGTTTTTTTTTAACCTTTTAACCGCTTAAGGCGATACATCTTTCGAAAAAAGTGTAAGAAAAATTGCTTTTGTTGCAATTGTTGAGATCCTCGCAATGTGTAGTATGCATGAATACACATAAATTTGACCTTTTAAGGACTAACTCCTTTAAATAAGTAACGATCTAGTTAATTTTGATAATATTAACAAAAAAGTCTTGCTTTTTAAATATGAGATATATTCCAAACTTTTGCTGCCAAATGTAGCATTTCTGAAACATGAAATAAAGTTATGATTGCAAAATAGGAATAAAGTCTATTTTTATTTGCATTTTACATGACACGATACAAAGTATACGGCACCAAGTAATTTTTGAAGATCTTCTTTGTTTTGTTTTTTTTGTTGTTAAACATCCCTCTCTGGAATTTTTCAGTCATATGGAGACGCCACCACTTGCCGATGGGGGCTGAAAAATTATACCTGTACTCGGCTTTCAGGGCCTTTTAGCAATGAGGGATCTTTTTCGTGCAAACACCTACTCCGACACGGGACCTTGGTTTATACTGTTTTATCCGAATGACCGGTCCCAGCGTCCCGCCATGGATTCAAACCCGCTGTGTAAGAATCAGCCCGTTACCCCGCGAATGTAGAGAAAACTTTAGTCAATGCGCGGTGCGGGAGATTTCTTCTTTTTAAAATATTTTGTCGAGTAGTGGCTAAACTCCAGAAAAGAAAGATAGCAATTCTTGAAAGTCCACCAGGATTTTTTCAAGAAGCTATATGTATGTCGCCCTCGTGCACGGCCATGGTAATTTGTTAGAGAGTTTGCTCTAAAGTCACGGAGTAAAGTGTTGATCCTTAAGTCGTGGGTTCGAATACCACTGCGTGACGGTAAATTTGGTCCGTTGGATGAGACCGTATAAACCGAAGTCCTGTGTCACAGTAGGTCCTGGCACGAAAACAGTTACTGCTCAGAGGCCCTAAGTACCGAGTATAGGTCTAAAATTTGCAGTCATCCATTGGTAATGGTGGCGTCTCAATATGGGTAAAATGTTCTCGAAGGGACATTAAACAAATAAAAAGCCAAAAAAGACCCCCCCCCCCCCAAAAAAAAAAAAAAAAAAAAAAAAAAACCAAAACGAGCAATTTTTTTGGTTTATGGCACCAGTAGATAAGTACTGGTGAAAATCTAAACTTGCATCTGTCCTTTGACCGGGAGCACTCTGCTGAAATACTCTCAATATCGTTATTTCAGCGTTAGATTTGTACTTGATTGAAACAACTTAAAACGTCATCTGTTCTCTTTCAATTTTGATAATATTCTAGGAAACCAACGGACACAAGTTATCGCCATTCTTTACCCATCTCCACAATCTCGAGTGGTCGACCACGTGGCTCAGTGGTTAAAGCGTTTGCTTAAGAGTCGCGGAGTAAAGATCTTATTCTTACGTAGTGGGTTCGAATCCAACTACAAGACGTGGAGACCAGTCCTTCAGATGAGACCATATAAATCGAGGTCCTGCGTTGTAGAAGGTGTTGGCACGACTGAGATCCCTCACTGCTCAGAGACCATGAGAGCCGAGTATAAGATTAAATATTGCAGCCCTTCACTGGCATACGGTGGTGTCTCAATATTAGTGAAATGTTCTTAAAAGGAATTTTTGATAAACAAAATTTAATTAAAAAAAAAAACAAATACGTAACATCTCTTGATTTACACCTTATGTAAAATTTTTATGAAATTCCATATTTTCGAAAATCCTTTAAATTTGCAATAATAATGATAATAATAATAATAATAAACAAGGTCAAGATTAAAACTGAAGAAAGATTTATATACGTTCATGAAATTTTCATACATTCTTATTGGTCATCCAGGCCTTGATTACAGAATTCCAATGCAGATTTTTAGACTGCGTTGCTTTCCACTTCCACCGACGATAATAGGTCATGTAAAAAGAAAATTGAAATATTTGATCAATATTTTTTTTTTAATATTGAATGTGTTTGTAAATTGTATATTCCTATTTCCTTTCCAAATAATAATTTGTAAAGTGATCATCAGAATTCCCCAACAGACCTCGTGCAGCAATACAAAAGCGACACATTTTTTTTAAAGGATAAAGTTATGCACACTCTAAAATGTATAAACCTGCCATATTTAATTCAAGCCAGATTTTTTTCAGCAAAGAAGCCATATTTTTTTTTTATAAAAAGAATTGTGTAATTTTTCTGTGAATGATATGGTTTGGTATATAGTTATAACACAAAAAATCACAATGAGATGTTTGGTGGATTATTATTTTTAAAGATGACCTTGACTTTTCCTTGCCCTCTTTACATTGCTGTATCTCTCATACAATAAAAGCTTTTTATAATTTTCATCTTTACTGACTCTCAATAACCCTATCTTTTAAAGATTTAAAAACCTACCACTTAAAGGGTTTCACATTATATATCATTTTGAAGTGAAATTTTCATAAAGAACATATTTATACAGCGGCTTTTGGTACTTTGTGAAACAAAAAGTATTGAACGGACCTAGTTGAGGGGTACATTGAGCGATAATTGTATATATGTAAAACATTATTTTTTAAATAATAAATATATCCATTAAAGGTCATAGATCAATGCATCAATTTATATTCATATCAATCTACAATGACAAGGGTCGTACAATGAAATGTTTAATTGTTCCTGTTTATATATTATTTTGTCTACTTATACGGGTTTTCTCATCCTCGGTGACTTCTGTAATTACTAAGTAAACTCTATTAACTTTGAAGCGGAATTTTTTAAAAAGAAAATTACACTGCTACCTAAATACACTATAAAAAAAACTTGGGTGAAATGTTGAAAGATACGATTTCTTTTGTTAAAAAAACAATTCGACCCATAACGATAATTGATTCACTTTGCTTCTTTGTCATTTCCTGATTTCCTTCCGCAAAATGCTAATATCCTTAGCCTGTGGATATTACGTTTAAACAAAACGAAACATAACGCAGCAAAGTGAAACGTAATGTTACATTTGCAAATAATAGTAACCTGTTGTTATTCAATTCATCGCATTTTTTTTGTCGTTCAAAATGGAGTTTCGTCCGTATGATTAGGGCAAGAAGTTAAAAACTGTATTTGAAAAAAATATTAATAGCATTTTTCATCAAATATCCAGCATAAAGCTGAATTTTCATTAGTATCATATACATACACATTCACTAATCTAATCGCATTCATTGATAATTTATTTTGTTAAATATTCATGTTAAAAAGACAATTTTTATCGATTAAAAAACATCATGGAAATAAAGCATTATTTTCCCGTTATTTCCCGATCATGACAAGGAGCACACGGCGGGTGTGACCGGTCGGCAGGGGATGCTCACTCCTCCATGGCACCCGATCCCACCTCTGATGTTTGGAGGTCCGTGTTTGCTCTGCTCCTATTTTGTATTGTTTGATGGACTTTTGAGCCTGAATACTGTTCGTTATCTTCATATATTTCATTGCATACATTCCTTGCTCTGTACACTCTGTACACCTTTTATCTGGCTATGTCAATAAAAAATATCCCCTCTCAATGTTCATAGAAGAATATATTGTAATCAGATAATTTGTCATGCAAAATACAGTTTAAAAGAAAATTCCTTACATGTAGTTACGTAAGGATACAAAACTGACTTTTTCACAGTAGATTAAATGTTATACAACTATGCATAAATAATGTACCCCCTACTTACTAAAGTATATGTATATGTTTCCTTATTTAACAGGGGATGTTTGTTTCACCATGGCACCTGATCTTACCCCTTTTTTTCAGAAGTCAGCATTGGCTCTGCTCATAATTTGTATTGTTTAACTAGACTTATGAGTATTATCACATGTCACATGTGCAGTTCCTTATCTTTATATTTCAATTTGATCCCACTTCTATGATTTGTAAAAGTGAAATAATATTGATTTTTCTCAAAATACGATGTATTCAGCTTATCGTTAACATGTAAACAAACCACCTGTACCTTCTTTCACCTAATTGTTCTTCAATGCTCTATGTGCTTATTTCAGTAACTTGTTATCCAAGGCGCACCATACATATATAAACAAGTATAAGGAAGTATTAAAGCAAAATGGGTAGGGAAGGACACTTTTCACGGTCTTTTATTTCATGTGTTTTTTCATGTTTTCTTCAAATTTCTTTGTTGCGTTTTGGTAAGTAAAATATTCGAAGTTTGCATTCAATAATATAACACTAAGTTTATCATATTTTATCAAGTAATTATTTTAATATTAGGTGAAAAATTAGTGATTAAATT
The DNA here is from genome assembly GCF_033153115.1 of Saccostrea echinata. Taxonomy (NCBI): domain Eukaryota; kingdom Metazoa; phylum Mollusca; class Bivalvia; order Ostreida; family Ostreidae; genus Saccostrea; species Saccostrea echinata. The sequence continues at coordinate 4,804,452 of NW_026889778.1, forward strand.
TCATGACACGAATTATATTTATAGTTAAAATCTTCTTTTTATGGGATTGCGTTGTAAATTAATTTACACTTTATAGATTAAAAATCATAATAGTTCATGCAATGGTAAAAGGAAAAAAAAAATCTAGTTCTTTTTTTTTTTTTGGATAAAATTTCACTAAAACTTTAAAGGGGTTTGGACTCAGATTTGAAGTTATTTTTTTCTAATATTTTCAGTATAATATCATGACATACGTTGCTGACGCATTTCACTCAGAAATATAATAAAAGTGTATTTCGAAACTTCCCTTTATATTCATAGTAGAAATGCCAGAAAGCGAAATCAACTCACTAGTATTGTCAGACCGTGCTCCATGATGTGTGTAAAGTACACAAATTGAACATGCTTGCATGGATATGATAATGATTATGAAGTCCCCACCAAATAATATATATTTTTTTCTCACATGAGTCTAGGATTACAGTTCCAGGTGAAAGGTCTTTGCTTGAGAAAAACCTGATACTTAGGTGAATATCAAGGTCCTTGTGTTTCTTGTTTAAGTCCATGTTTTCTTTCAGCATGGTCACAGAACCTGCAGATCCAGGCTCAACCACAGACAGTAGATATTGGAGAGGATGACCTGACTATAGTCTGCTCCTTAAGGAATCCATCACAAGTCATGAAATTGTTTTTTATAATACTGCAGAGAAACACTTCCAACTCTTTTGAAGTATCGGTTTCTATTACTTTTAGTCAAGATAATTTACAAGGTAGGATAATATATCCAGACTTAACTTTACAAAGCAGGACCACAGCAACAGGCTCTCTTAGTCCAGTCTCTACAGCGGAACTGAGATTAACTTTCACAAAATACAATGTGAGGTGTCCAGATGATTTCAAAGAATACAGGTGTAGAATGAGAGGGGTGGATAGTAATTCTAATTCGATTTCTGAACAAGACGCTGAATCAGATCCAGTAAAGCTTGATTATAGAGGTATGGTAACAGGTAGACAAGAGCCAATGAATGCATACCTTTTCGTTAAATGAGGCAAGAAATCAGCTGACCTCAGACAAGACTAATCATTGCTCAATTTGCATCATTAATTTTGATATACTAGTAATTGTTCAATTTGCTTTGCCAATGTGCCAACAACTAAGCTGTGTCAAAACTATTTTTTTCTTTTAAAATATCATATTGTATTAGTGAATGCTTACAATTTCGGAATTCTGTGTTATTTTGTCACTATTGATTTCTTTAATCCAAGCCTATGCCTATTCAATAACATGGGAAAATAGTAATACTGTAAAAAATAAAGGTTTGTGAATCACATCAATTGCAAGGAGTAGACGTTATTTCTGTGTTACAGTTCAGCCATATGTAATCCAGATACCCAGAGTGAGGATACTCGGAGAACTGTTTGACACAAATGAAAGACAGTTTGAAGTAGGAACAGCTGTGCAATTAACTTGTACAGGACAGATAGGCAGTGATCCTAGTGCAGTACGTGTTAAACATTTCAAGCTCTAAAGTCTTTATTACCCTAACAAAAAATGCTATAGTTAACTATAGTTTACTATACTTAACTACAGTAAATCAAAGTGTCAAAGTTATCACTATAGTAAATCAAAGTTTTCAATGTGATCACTATTGTGTCAAAGTGATCTCTATAGTTAATCAAAGTTTTCAAAGTGATCACTTTAGTGTCATAGTTATCACTATAATAAATCAAAGTTTTCAAAGTTATCACTATAGTAAATCAAAGTGCCAAAGTTATCACTATAGTTAACTATAGTTTAATATAGTAAACTGTAGTTAACTATAGTATTTTTTTATTAGGGTATATAAGTAACTGATATTTAGAAAAATGTTTTTTTGTGTTCATAATGTAGAAATGTAGCAGATCTGACAGGTGAAGATAATTACAGTGTATTAGGATTAATGAAATTAAATAATTTACGAAAATAAGAAAGAAATGTCGGAATTAAAAATACAAATTTTAAAAAAGGAAGTTAATTAAAATTTTCAGCATAACATGAAAGAATTAAGATGTAAATAAAATAGAATATTTCAATCTGATGTAATAGACTTTCTCTTGATAACGCTATATACATAAAATACTGCATAAGTAAATTATTTTAATGTTACGTAATATTTATTTCTTCTGGAATCTGTCCATTAAAAAATATTAGGTCTGAAAAATACTAAGTTGAATTCCAAGGTAGCACTTAGGAAAAAAAAATGAATTTGAAGGGAACACAACTCTAATTATTATACTCAAACACATGTTATGACATGATTAAACGATTTAATTGTTGGCAAAAATAATTTGTAACAATTTCTATCGGTCTTTTCATTTTACTCGGCAGTGTTTTCAAGATGAAAATACTATTTTTCGCAGATTCATAAGATTTTCTATTGGAAAAGTCATTGGATTATTTAAGGATTCCTATTACCTTAAATATTCTCGGGTAGGAATCTAAATTAAATACAGGTTAGGTACGGAGATGAATAACACAACTAAATATTGTTTTTGCCTAAAGAATTTTTTCAACATTTGCGTAAAATTTGCTCACTTTCTTTCAATGAATTGTAGACGATACGTTGGTGTGCTAAGACTGCTGGAGCACCATCCTTCACAGGGTTACCACAGACACCAACCCACTCCCAGTCCTCGCAATCTGGCTGTCAGTACACACGTACTAGTAGTATTAACTACAACCTCACCACTAGCGACACCTACATACAGTTTCTGTGTGAGTCTGGATACTCTGGTCTCTGTGAAACAGGAACGGCCAGACAGTATCTTAATATAACCTTAGGTAAGAGACGAGGTCAAAAGCTCAAAAGTTGGATTCTATCTACTAAATTAAAATTAAATTCCAATGCTTATATAAAGGGGGACCTACTGAATCAGAACGTTTTTGTTGTCTAACATAATGTAAATCATATATGGTTCCAATTTTGATGCAACAAGTGCGTATTTCGACAAATTATATCTCTTCAGTGATTTACATCCTAAACGTTGGAAATCCGAAATATGTAAAGAAAAAAAAAACATTGAAGAGCTGAAAAAGGGGGTGCCAAAGACTGGAGCAAAATACGTCGAAGGATCAGAGCTTTTCATGAGGGAGATAATCCTTAATTTTGAAATAAATTCCTAAATTTTACCGCAGCAATTAAATATATATCCGTATTTTCAAGCTAGTACCGAAGTACTTCGCTACTGGGCTGTAGAGACCCTTGGGGACTGACAATCTACCAGCAGAGGTCTCGACCCAGGAGTCATAATTTAAATCATATACGGTAACAATTGTTATAGTTCTGTAGAAAAATCATGAATGTTGTACATGAAACTTTATGCTACATGTATTTGAAATGCTTCTTTTTATAAATAAAGTCCCTATCCGGTAATGACCAATATTTGCCCCAAAATCAAACTTTGACGGAGAAAGTTAAAAGAATTGCGAACGATAGTATCAATGAAATAGGTGAATATTGTTATGGAGCAGGTTTGGGCTCTATAAATTATAAGTAAAATTTGAACATATTTTTCCCATTTTGTCCCCTTTCTGAAAAATATTGCAAAATCCAAATAGTTTGAAAAGTCATAGAAAACAAAATATCAAAAATCTACTTCAAAACTATAATATTTTTTGTGAATTCAGATTTTTCATACAATATATACAATTCTGCATATTTTGAGAATTTTTCAAAATTTGACTTTCATAGGCAAAAATATGCACACTAGAAAAAAAAAATAACACACTACCAAAGAAATCAATATTTAACTTGTCAAAACTTGTTTATGATGTATTTGATGAAAAATTATGCTACTTAAGTAAAAGATGAGGCATTCAAATGTCTTAACTGATTAATAACTACAATTTTAACTGAAGTGTAACCATTTCGTAGAAAAAATGAAAATCGTATCTATACTCTTTATAGGAATAAATTTTATTTTTTTCTTTGTGTTTTGTTCTTTATGTTTGTACTAATTATAAACTCTAAACAAATTACACCGTATGCAGCGTTTGACCCCAGAGGAGCATGCAAAAGCAGTCAGTATGGTGTCTGTAGGGGGGGTCCTTTGGAGAAATTTTTAAAAAATCAAAAAACTTAAAAGATTATTAATTCCTCTAGTGAAAAATCGTTGCAAATAGACTAACAAACATAAAATGTTTACTATATAGTCATGACATTAAGTAAGCGCCGCACTACAATTTTAAGATTGTTCCACAAAATTGGGGCAACCGGAACGTTGGGTGAACTGGGTATGGACACCAAGGCACTGAATGATTACTAGGTGATATGATAGTCAATCGCTGTATATATTCCCAGCTTTTCAGAACCACCAGACAGTACTTGCATAAACCAACTTTGATCATTGGGATTGGAGTTTCTCGTGTATTTCCAGGGGGAAGGGGGAGGTGGTGGTAAATTTAGCGACAATAGTACAAAATTCCTTTTAAACACAACCATGCCATGAATTACATTTTGAGAAATCGGTATTCAAAAACAGTGATTAATTGAGTATTTTACAGTGTAGGCTTTTTTTTTTTTATCAAATCGAAACTTATCTAAATGAGAAATATATTAAAATTACCTATATATCATTTTTGTGTGGTGTCGACATTGATTAAAAAACTGCATGTTTGTGCAGAAATAAAAATCTTTGTTTCTATTTGTGATTATCGTTGTGCTTTGTTTTTTTCCCGCTTTTTGAAATATAATTTTTGTCATGAATAATTTTAATCCTCAATTAACACTCTTATCGAAGCGTGAAACACTATAAAAACAAACATGTTTTTGTTAAAAAAAATTAAATTTTCACTAAACGCAATTATGGGAAGAAATCCATTGTATAGTTTTTAAGGAATATATTAATTCATGAAGAAAAGTAACAATGATTCCAGACTATGAGGAAATGACTGGTAGATTAATTGAATGTATATTGCTTCACGTCTCATTCGAGAATTTTTCACTCATAAAGAGATGTTAAGAAAAACTGTGAAGAAAGAAGGGCACAAGTAAACAAGTACATGTATAACTATTTATAAGTTATGCATGTACTTTAAAATTTTCTAGAATATGATTCCCTGTTATAAGATTCTACCTATCATTTGTGACCATTTTTGAGCTATCTTAGATTACATAATACGGGATTGACTGTAATAAGAAATAAAAAAAAAATAAATTGGGGAGGAAAAATCAATAACAAAGATGTGTCACCAAATAAATTCAGTATCAGACATCTGGACCTTGATCATAAATGACTCAAGTCAACTTTCAAATCAAAAATTGGTTGAGTTGTTCATTGAATGCCGTCAATTTACATGCAAATAAAATAAAATAAAATATGGAGATGATGAAAAGTATTCAAGCGTAAAAGCCCATTTAAAAAAATATCAAAATATACAAATGCAGGTCATTTCGTATGTCTCGGATACAATAATACAAAACATATATATTTATATACGAGCACACACTGTATTAGATTTTCATTGTAAATTTTTGTGTTTAATTAAACAAAGTTTCTGTCACTCATTAATATTTACATGTCACTCATGATCATTTACATATCACTCGGGATCATTTCCATATCACTCATGATCATTTACATATCACTCATGATCAATTACATGTCACTCATGATCATTTGCATGTCACTCATGATCAATTACATGACACTAATAATCATTTCCATATCACTCATGATCAATTACATGCCACTATTTGCATGTCATTCGGAATCAGTTACATGTCACTCATGATCATAAACATAACACTCATGATCAATTACATGTCACTCATGATCATTTACATGTCACTCATGATCATTTACATGGTACTCATGAGCAATTACATGTCACTCATGATCATTTACATATCACTCATGATCAATTACATGCCACTATTTGCATGTCATTCGGAATCAGTTACATGTCACTCATGATCATTAACATAACACTCATGATCAATTACATGTCACTCATGATCATTTATATGTCACTCATGATCATTTACATGTCACTCATGATCAATTACATGTCACTCATGATCAATTACATGTCACTCATGATCATTAACATATCACTCATGATCAATTACATGTCATTCAGCTTAATGTCTTTTTAAGAACATTAAACTATCCAATTATATTATGAAACTGGAAGACATCATTGAACAGAAAACAGATATTTCCCATAGCATCAACTTTATCTAAAATACCAAGGAAATTTGAATACCGATGGTGACAGAAAAACACTGAGGCTTCCAATTGATGTAATTTGAAAGAAAAAATACTAAACATTTTATAATGCTATCATATAATAAAAAAGAATAAGGCAAATTTAGATTTTGAGATAATAAGAAGCTTTTTCGTCCTGTTCATTTATAGATTAATTTTTTTTTTCTATCTCACAGGGAGCTCAGAATTACAGCAGCGTGTATCCAATGCTTGTTCAAGAGGTAGAGAATACAAAATAAACGCAAATTTACTATTTCTATTGACGTTAATAATTAAAAGTCATAAATAACAACCCGCGCTTATTGAAATAATGCTCAAACATTTGATTCTAGATTTATCCTTTCTTATTCCCGTACTTGGATCAATCTCAGCTGTATTATTTGTCATCTGTACTGGACTTGTAATATTTATTATCTTCAGAATTCAATATTATGAAAAAGGTAGGGAAATACAATATTTGTAATATGCAAGTTTATGAAATCACAGAAAAATTCTCTTTAATGATGTGTCACATTTAACTTATTTATTTCATTTGTTCTATTTAGCTACTTGTTGCTATCGAAGGACTGAGTGAGTAAATATGTATTCTTTTTTGATAATTTATTTAGATTTTTTATATAACTTATATTTTTTAAACCTTATTTATGATACTAGAAAAAAGGAATACGTCATGCACAACGTCACGAAGGTTGATAATCATCAATATCAGGATCTTGGCTCAGACCAAAAAAGTAAATATTTTTCTCAATTTATATGGTCATGTTAAACATATTGGCTTTGTTTCAAGAACGACTATGTTTACCTTTCTAAATAATTTTCATTATTGTGAACGTCATTTCAATATTTTCAATGCATATAAGTCTTTTTCAGCGTTTATACATGCTAATTAAATACGTAATCTAGATATTTATATTCTGAACTACTTTTGCAGCTCATATCACTTAATTTGCATAATTTGTTTACTTGGAAATGGTGTTCTTGTATTGTGGATATGATTGATAAAATGCTTAACACGGGGTGCATACTTCTCCAAGGCACCTGATCCCACCTCTGGAATTTCCAAGTGTCTGTCTTTATGCCCGGTTCGCAGATTTATATTGTTTATAGAATTTGTAAGATCGATCACTGTTCGCTATCTTATCTCTTATCATTATAAATAATGAAATGTTGAAAATTACAGAACACCAATGATGCTCAAAAGTCTAGACTTAATTGAGAGCTGATCTTTGCAAGCATGGTTTCTGAAACCATTTGAAATTAGATCAGGTATCAAGGAGGAGTAAAAATATCCCCTGTTGACCTGTCATATCTTTTGTAGTGATCAAATGAATAGAGTAATTCCTAGAAAAATTGAAAATGAAAATATTGGCCCAAAATTTACATAAAAAACATTAATCAACATTGGATCAAACGATAAGTTGTAATTGCGAACAAAGATATAATTTGCAAAACTGTAGACTTTAAAAGATTGTTATCAATTATTTAAAATCTCTTTTGGTTTAGAAATTGTTTGTTTGCAGATCATGTGAAGAATGTACAACTGAATTAAGATACCCGTGTATACTTGCCTATAAGTCGGTTTTTGGGGAGTTACATTTTGGTCCAAATCTCTGTGTTTGACTTATAGGTGAGTCATAAAAAGATTGTATTTTTCTGGACGACGAAAGGTAGTATTTTATAAAGAATCCCGCAGATTATCTATGACCAAAGTCTTTATATATTAAATCATTTATGTATTCTAAGATTATGCATAAAGTACAAGTATTTATAAATTTTAATAGTTTATTTTTATCTAAAGTGGGCATTACTCATCTTTTAATGATTTAAAATTAAAATATCGCCGTCATTTTTTTTTAATAAATATTGATTGAAACCAGGTTAAAACATAACAGCATTGATTTGAAATTGTCAACCAATTCTGGCAAAAAGTTGTACCGACTTATGAGCGGGTCAATGGCAAATCCCTCCAAAATAACTGCAAAAAATACAACCGACTTTTAGGCGGACAGACTTATAGGCGAGTATATACGGTACGTCATCAAAAGAAGTGTCTGCTAAGTTTGTTTCCAACCCTTAAAAAATATTTGATTGCTTTGGCTTACGATGAGCATAAATAGTATAATATAAGAAAAGTTTTTATAATTTTAAATATTAATTATCCGTGTCTTTAATTTTCATTACAGAAATCGGATCTAGTAGAGAAAGAAAGAAAAGGTATTACTTGCTTAAAAATATTCGACAAAATAGTGTTCTGGACATAAATGTTTTTAAATTAATTATTCATAGTATGGTTACTTTCAGTTCCAAAGAAAACTTAGAAAATATTGAGAAAAGAAACGTGTATGATTCTGTTGCAGAAAATAAAGAAGGTAATACGTATATAATAAAAATAGATGTAACAGGGGACTTACTGTAACTTCGTAACTAACGATAAATACACACTGATATCAGTGTTGATGTGCTCGATGTAGTAGTGTTTATACAAAACTGTACGTAAACAAATGAACATACATTTCATTTATTTTATTTTACAGGCGAATATCTAAATATTTCGTAAAGATTGAATAAATGTCTGATGTACACAGAGGGCACCTTATAAATAAGAAACACTCTGTGACTAAGGAGAACAACTCAGAGACAGGAACTAAGGAGAGATTGCAAATACATATATACACATTATAAGCAGAATATAGTTATGAAATTACATTTGTAAAACAAATAATGGTGACCAAAGTCAAACAATAAAAGTATTTAATTGTTAGGTCTTGACTTTAATTGTATTTTGGTGATAGAAATACCTTTCTTCAGTGTCTGGGACTATTTAGATTACACATTGCAATACATTATTCTAAAACTATATATAATCATTAAATAATGATAAGATATTTTGACCCTGAAGTCTTCTTGCTCTTTTTTTTTTTGAAGTTTCTTTTATCTTTAAAATTTTCTCATACGACTGCTCTTGATAAGAAATTTTATGTATGAACTTCTACACAAAAAAGTGAAGATAACGAACATTGATCGATTTCTTTCTTTTTTCTTTTTTTTTCATATTTTATTTTTATTTCTTAATAAAAACAAACATAGAAATATATATATATATATATATAACATACTTAGAACAAGTTACATTACGAACTTAAGATAATATGGCAATATTGACTTAATACAATGTAAAGCAATTGAAACATGCATTCAAAAATATTTTAGGCAAGATCTTTAAAAAGCCTGTAGTCTACAAGAGAGTTCAAATTTTTCAGAATGGAAGCATAGAAAATTATTGAAGATTTAACATGATTAAAAATGTTGTAGCTAGTTTCATCCAAGGAATGTAGTCGACAGTACATCTTATATTTGTAAATTCTATAGGCAACATAAGAGATGAGTGTATTGAGTGATACAATTTTTCTATTACGCTCAGAACTAAATCCAATCATTACATGTTTCCATTTGATATCTATTTTCAGGTAAGAACTTAATCTGTTCCATATTTCAATAACATTTTTACATTCAAAAATGAGATGTTTTGAAGTTTCGTTCACATGGCATAATTTGCAATGGCTGTTCGTTTCTTTTTTCCATTTACTGAGATAGAAATTATTACAGAGAATATTGTTTAAAAGTTTATAGTTGAATTCTGTAAGTTGTCTATCGGGTATGTCGTATAATTTACATTGATATATATTTTTCCATTCTACAGGTTCAACACTAAACTCTTTGTTTAAAACTGTTTGATAGCACGGTTTACAAAATTTCTTGTGTACAAAATTTTCATAGAAAAATCTGCATCTTTGATCTAAGACATTAACATATCCTGTGTAGAAGAGAAAATAATTTCTGTAGCGTATGTTCACAAACTTACAATTTGAAAAATCATACTTTCGTAGTAAAGGTTTGAAAACAGAAGTAAGAATTTTATATTCACACAACCAGTTTGACTTGTTTTTCATACACTTCGAAAAATCTGACAATGATTTGAAATTACCATCATCGTCAAACAAATCTTTAACATGTAAAATCCCACTGACTATCCAATTTTTAAAAAATAATGTATTTCCTCTATAAACAAAATTACAATTGTTCCATATCGGCTGTTGAAGAACATTATCGGACGACATTTTGTTCAAAGAACAAGGCTTACAATCATTGAAGCAACATAACATTTGTTGATAGAAAATAGGTAGTTTCTCTAGTTTCTCTATATTTTCTTTCTTTCTATCGGAGAAACTTAACGCATAAGGAGCATCAAAATTTAATTTTTTACAATAGCCATCAAAAATGTTGTACAAAATACCTTTTTTTCTTAACAGCCTAGGTACCAAAGCCGCTTTTAAAGCTTTTAATTTACATTCAATATCAACAATTGAGAGGCCACCTTTTGAAATTCTACCTATTAGCGTGTTTCGTTTTATTCGTTCACTTTTATCCCAAATAAAGTTATAAATTAGACGTTGTATTTTTTTCATGTAAGCAATATCAGGAAGACTAAGTATTGAAGCAACATATATAAGTTTAGATATCGCAAGTGTCTTTACTATACATGATTTACCAAATAACGTAAGTTTTCTTCTTTTCCAGGATTCAAAAAGTTTTTCAATATCGTGATAAATTTTCATCCAGTTTTTAGTGTAACATTCTTCCTTGTCGTGTCCAGTGAAGATTCCTAAGCATCTTACTGCTTTATTCGTGATTTTTATGCCGTGGAGTTCATTATACATCTTTTTTAGTTCCTCTAACAAAATGCATTCTGTTTTGTGAATGTTTACTTTTGATCCCGCATGTTCACAAAATTCTTGTAATTTATCTAGAGTGCGCTTCATTGACATTTCGTCTTTTAAAGCTACAGTTAAGTCGTCCGCATGTTGGATGTTTTTAATTTCGCAATTATTGATTGTTATGCCTTTGATGTCCTTATCACATTTTATCTTAATAGCCAAAATTTCTGCGACAAAGAGGTACAAGAGAGCGGAAATAGGACATCCTTGCCTAATGCCTCTTGTCATTTCGCAGGCTTTAGAAAGCCAGCCATTGTTTTTCATTTTAAACATTGGGCTTGTATATAAAATTTTTGCCCACTTTATAAACTATTGCCAATATTAAATTTTTGTAAGACTTGAAAAAGAAAATTCCATTCAACCGAGTCAAAAGCTTTTTCAAAGTCTAAGAAAATTGATCGATTTCAAAAAATCTACTAACAATATAAATTTTGTGAACAGGGCATAAACTCGGACCACCAGAGATGGGATCAGTTGCCTAGCAGGAGTCAACATCCCCTGTGACCCGGTTATATCCGTCGTGGGCCCTATGTATTGATCAAGTAGAAGGAACATTCCGTAGTCAAATTTAATATACAAACAATGGCCTAACATATTGTATGAAACAGGTCAACAAGATTGATTGATTGTATGTTGTTTTACGTCCCATTCGAGAATTTTTCACTTATATAGAGACGTCACCATATACCGGTGAAGGGCTTCAAATTTTGACCTTTACTCGGCACTCAGGGCCATTGAGCAGTGAGGGATCTTTATCGTGCCAACGCCTGCCGTGACACGGGGCCTCGGTATTTAAGGTCTCATCCGAAGGACCCGCAACTTTCACTTCAAAGTGCCGAGCGCATGGCGAAGGAACAGTTGCTACCCATTTTTTATCGACTTAGGTCAATCGCGGCCGAGATTCGAACTCACGCCTCCCGATCACGGAGCGAGCGCTCTACCGACTGAGCTACCGTGAACGGCCAGGTCAACAAGAATACGACCTAATGATAAGTTATATTTGCTAACAAGGTCATTATAACGACTACAAAATTTACGAAATGCTGACTATAAACGAGGTTGTTGAAATCACTATAATATCAACTTATCTGTGGGTAGCCAGCCTCGGTTTAAAAATTGATCGCACTCAGAGCATGTTTTTGAGTATCAAAAAGATGAGAGACATACGCACTATATGCAGATGACAACGGAATATTACGAGAAATCAGGAAAGTTGACGAACCAGGTTCTTCACAAAAGGTTTTACCATGGCAGCCCGCCTTGGTTAAATTTATGAGTGCCATGTTTAAACGAGCTGTACCATGGTTAAAATCTGCCGCCGTCATGATTAAATTTTTATTGCATTTCACTACTGACACCTAGTTCTATTGACTTGAGTAGTGAATTTTGTTTATAATTCGTGGCTCGCGCCTCTCTAGGATTCATGATTTCTCGGTCCTTACAACACTGTACAACTTCCAGTTAAAAGTATGAAAATGAATCTCCAACAGATTGTCACTTATGTTTTAAAAGACGCAGCAGATGTCATTCCAAGATTTCATATTTCGTATCTACAGATAATTTTCTTTCGGCATGTCAACGTCAACAGTGCGACGCCACCAATTTACGCGTCGTCGATTTGGGTAGAAATCAATCATAATAGTTTCAAATGGATTCTCTCAAAGTTTTGTTAAATCGAAAATCATATGAGATAAAAATAACGTCTATAATTGTGTGATTTGATATTTGCTTTATCCAACGAGTTGAAATTGTGTATATTTGCTCGGCAAACCTTGCAAATATACACCATTTCAACTCGTTGGATACAGCAAATATCAAATCACACAACATAGATATCCTCTATGTACGAGGGTTGTCCCAGAAAAATGCGAACTTTTTATTTCATAAACTACTTTACCAAAATTATTCATTTTTGGCACAATGTTGGGATAATATTTTCGTCATTTTGACTAAATACTATAAGGATGGAATATCATATGCATATAGAAACAACATTTAAAGGGTGTTAAATATCGGTGGTCGGTGCACGGCAATTTCTTGGCTTTCAAAATTAGCATTGTCATATATGTTTTTTTATTACAAAATTATACGGAAATATAATGTGACAAAATTACATCCATAAAAACCGTACGATATAGAGTACTCGTGTATAAAAAAATAATACTTTGACATAACAAATAACAAAAATATGACTTTATATGACCAAACACTATTAGTTAGATATTGTCAAAAATAGCTACGTCGGGCAATAATTGTCACTCATTACCGTGTGGAGCAGGGTATGACACCTGTTTATACTGGGAAAGAGCTGGAACGAATGAAAGACACAAATACATGTATCAAACACTGGTTTAAATATAGTAAAAGAGGTTCCAAGTTGGATGGACTGATTATCCGATGGAAGAAGCGTTTGGTAGACCACCATAAATGACGACAAACTGTTAAGTCTAGAGCTGGACGTCATACTTGGAGACCGCCTCGACATGTAACTATGCGAGCAGTTAAGTTTATGATCGGGGTTAGAAAATTGTCTAATAAAAGAATTAATTCCTTGATTTATTCATAACTGTTGTACGTGTGAAATGGATATCTAGGTAACTAAAAGAAAATCAAATGCAGTATCGAATTTCTGTTTCGAACGAATTTTAAAGACGCACAATTTCTGAACAAATTCAAAAACTCCACGAGCTACGTTTGACGTCGTCGGTGTTGCGCCGTGAGCTATTTTGAATGATTCTTTTATCAGAGAGAAAAATTTTATTTATTGAGATATTTCAATGAAATTTCTGTGAAAAAAAGTTGATTATGGTGCATGCCAATTTTTAACTTCATAATATAAGTGAAAGGAAAAATATTGAAAATGTTCGCGTTTTTCTGGGACAACACTCGTATTGACTGGGTTCGAGGGCAACTTGCGTTATTCGTACCCAAAAATCATACTGTTTCCTGAGAATGTCAATCCGAAGGTAGTTAGGTTGTTTTGTTATACATCTAAGGATTTTGTTTTTTGGGGGGTTATATCTGTGCTGGTTTTCATAATGTAAAGGTCATTTTCCTGCATTGTGGTTTAAATTCGTCAATTCCGCAACTGTCGAACACCAACGAATGCAAATAAGATGTAGCTTATCCTATAATGTAAACAATTTTTAAAGGGGCAACAAATTATTTTTACAATTTACAAGCATTAATGAGGTGGTTGTTTTCTTCAGTCCGAGAATTCAGTAAATTGCACTTTAGTATAAATACATGCTTTGTGAAATACGCCTTCTCGCTTTCTTTTGATCATTGAAATTTCATTCATATACCAGAGTAGCGCAAAGAAAAGCTTTTTAAAAATATACCGAATTTTCTGTTTAGAATGAATGTTATACTTTTATCTAATATATTTCAATACCCTCAAAGCATGTCACAGAACAGGTCAGATGCTTTTTTTTTTAGATAAAACTTTTCCTCATAAATCATACTTTTTGAGTCATTGCAGTGCTCCATTTGTTTATTGTCAGAGTCTTTGTTATATCTAAAATCTTACTGTCTTTTGTCATTCTAAATAATCACAGTAAAAAATTAAATGCAATCATTTCACAATCTCCTCGTCGACTAATAGGTCTATTTTTTGTCTTCGACAAGCCAGTTAAAGGAACTGCTTTTGATGCCATTTTCAAATAAAGATATCGCGGATGTATGGCAGGAATACTGCTGACTCGGTATTAAACAATAATTAATCAATTAATCAATCAACCAAACGAATACGTGTAAGAGGTGAGTTATTCACATAGCTGGTTGTATTAACGACGAAGGACCTAATTAATTTCTGCAATAGATTTTTTAATCAAATTTTAATATAAGGTAAAGTGACCTTTGGTGAGTTAAAATCAATAAAAAAAAATCATATCGTCATCGATGTAGATTCTTAATGGGGAGCGTTTCAAAAGTTGGAACTTTGCTGATATTCTTGTTTCATCAACTTATTTGTCAATAACTTACCTCGTTTTAGAAATTGTACATACGTAGAGCATGCTCTTGCGTATCGAATCAACCGAGAGATATATACCCCATATGCAGATGATGAAGGTATATTGCTGCATAAGTAAAGGAAGTTGACGATTGAAAAGTTAAAGTCATCACGTTTATCATAAAGCTTGGTTGTTAGATTACCATTAACGTCTTTTTCAAGTAAAATATCCAAATATGAAACAGATGTGTCAGACTCTGTGGTATCTTTTATCTCAAGTTCACAAGGATATATCGTATTGACATAAGAATGGAAATGGCCATTGTTAATTGACAAAATCATCGATATATCTAAATGTCGAGTTGAAGGTCACAGCAAGTGTTTTCTTCTTCTCACGTACAAGATTTTGGACAAATTTTGCTTCATATGAATACAAAAAAGGTCTGCTAATAACGAGGCGCAATTGGTACCCATGGGAATTCCAATAGATCGTTGGAAGACCTGGTCTCCAAAAACCACATAGATATTGTCAATCAGAAACTCAAGCATCTTTTTAATGTCAACTTCAGAGTACTTGTGTGTACAATCAGAATGTTTTTTAACAAAATAATTTTGCAAATGACCAATGACAAGGTAAGTATATTTGCAAATTCCATTTTTATTGAAAAAGCAGCTGTCGATGATAGCAAAAAACCTGGACTTTAATTTATCATGGGGAATGGTTGTGTATAAAGCTGAAAAGTCGTAAGTTTTTAAGCTGTTAATTTTGGTAAAATCTTGTGATTTCAAATTTTCCAAAAGTTCCTTCGAATTTTAAGTATCCACATCTGATTTACACCATTTCTCGAATATATTGTTGCACAGTACTCGTGAAGTTTCTTCTTCACCACTGTTAATATTTTAGTGAGGAGTAAAGATAGAGGCTTGGTTGAACATTTACTGGAACCCACTATGTATCTTTGTATGTAAGAATTTTTATGAAGTTTCGGAATCCAATATAAGTATGGTAATTCAAATTCATTTTGGTTGTTGGAATATTTAAAATATTCAAAACTGACATATGATTTTGAAGAATTTCTTTCTTAGAAAGGGAACTATGAGTATACGTTGGATTACCACTTGTAGAAATATATCCAAGTTCCTCTAAAATACATTTAATATAATGAGCCTTACAAACAAAGACAATGTTGTTAACTGCTTTGTCAGCAGGGACCAGTACGTACTGATCATGTAATCTATCTAATTCTTTTTTCACTTCTGGATTATTGAAAACAGAAGGATAGATGGTTTTCATATTGCCTCTCAATCTTTTAATGCGCGATTCTAACATACATCTGATACATTTAATCCATTCTGACAAAGTGTCAAGGTCTTTTTCATGTCTGGCCCATCGCCTGGCGTACTCTTCTACAGAATCCATAATATTTATGAAATTCCGACGCCAGTTGAAGGATCAGGGTTCCCTAAATTTAGGACCTTTTAAAATTATTGAGGTCCTCATTATCAACTATATTTACGTCACCAGTAATAACTTGTATAAATGGATTTTGAGCTTGAATATTTATCGTTTTAAATGAGACTGCCGACACCCCGCCTCACCATTCTGTCTGTCAACAACCTACCTCGTTTCAGAAACCGCTCGCACGCAGAGCATCATACAGGACAGGTTTTGACAATTATTAAGGTTCCATATTACATATCAATTTATGAAGCACAATATCACAAACCTGAAGCAGTCATAAACTCTCTAAAACGCCAAGAATGAATGTCAAAATTTTCCATATCATAGATACACATCCAATTAACACACATCAGGGTTATGAAGTATTACTCACATAATATTTTAAAAGTACATGTGTTTTCTTCTTCTTATGTAGGGTAAGTATGGGTAATTCTGAACACCGTTTAATTTCAACCACAGCAACACAATACATCACACTGATTTATGGATTTGTTGAGACAAGTTTCGTTTATTTTGAAATTAAAGAAAACTATTCCTCAAACTGGGTTTCCTAGCAAAATTATTCATCGCAAAAATGGTTTGGTAAGAGATTTAAGTAATTATTTTGTTATTATTTATGCCTCTAGTTTGACGTTCGAAGTTCCTGTCTTCGTTGCTCTTGATTTGATCGAGTATATGCAAGAGAGACAACAATCTCATTTTGAGTTTACCCATGTTCATCATTGAACATTACGAATTAATTAATTTGAAATTGTTTTATTTTTTCTTGAAGTATCTTCAACTTGCAGAATTTTACAAGTTTATTTTTGAATTCTCTCTCTCTCAAAAAAAAAAAAAGCATAAGAAACGTTCAAGTTTGGTAGAAATTATCCCTACTGTTATTAAGGATGCGGGGTAAATTCGACCACTTTCCATTGTTTATTCTGAAATATGTTTTGATTATGTTCAAAGGCTGTTTAATACATTGCAGAATTATATCTTGAAAATAAAATTAATTATATTGCATATGAACAATATTTTCTACATATAACCATTTAAATTTTTAAAGAAAATAACGATGAATGTGCGAGAGAACTCGCCGTGGCTTTGAAGTAACACATGACGAGAGAAATCCAAAAGGTTTCAAAACCGTCAAAGTAATAAAAGAAAGAATGCAGGCAATATTAAATATAGTTATAGAATCCAGTTTTTGTACTTGTTTTATTATTACGAATGCGTTTGACGGACAAGACTTGGAGGCTATCAAAAACCAATTTACCAGCAGTTTTCAGACCGTATCACACAGTCCAGGTACACAAATCCGAATACTACAAAAACTGTTAGAATGACACAACCTAAAAGCTGCAACAAATCTTTGATGTTAAGAAATAAACAATTTGTTTGAGTTTGGTTTTTCGGAGTACTTCAAGGAGAATAAAGTGATTATAGCATTGTATTGCTTACTATTTTTGTGTACTTTCATTTCGTAATATACATGTCCCTGGTTTAATACAGGAGCTTTGTTTTCCATCAACACTATCACGTCATACATGATTCCAAGGAAAGAGAGAAAATTCGTACTTTTGAACTAAATTAAATGCACTTTCTAATTTCTCATTAGTATTTTTCTTGTATATTAAATGTTTTAGTATACACAAGGTATTACACAAAGCACTTGGACCATAGTTCATTTCAATTACATCCAATGTTACATAGTTGTAACATGATCCAGATACAAAGTATGCCATATTTCTTTATGCTGAAGTCTTATAAAAATACTCCCACATTTTTGACACAAGAAAATACTTTTATAGCATTGAGAGAGAAATGAACACGTCAGTGTAGATTCTCTACTACTTGTAGATCCTCTGCTACTTGCATATGTGTTGAAATAAAAATAATCTTTCTTGGTTTAACAACAATAGTTTGATAAGCAGTTTTCCTGTCTAAACATATGATTTAAGTTATCAAAGAAATTGATGATGACACTTTATCGTCGTAAACTTAGCAAAAGAAAAGTGTGTACATGTATTTGAGAAAATTGAAAAATATAAGTTTTAAGAACGGTCTGTTTGGGTCAGATGGTAGAAGCAGTCGTTGAGGAATGCAAGAATAAACAGGAGTTGTGTCGGTTTGAAATAAATACACTGTAAATTAATAATCCGCACGGGTCCAATGAATTGTTTTGTTTGAGAGAACGCTAGATACTAAAGAGTACCTCTTTAACAACATGGGAAGTCAACTCCTTGTTCTTTCACATCGAAACAGATTGACTGACGGTGGTACAACATAGTTGACCAAGTTTTGTTAAATATAGCCATGATGTTAATGAGAAGACATTCAAGCAGAAATGTTGGAAAGGGGATTGGAATTTGAAAGGAGTGTGCAATACACATTAAAAAACATTTAAAATGCCTTCAAATTGATGTCTCACGAAGATTGTCACTTGTCGTCGTTTGTACATTTACATTCAGTATAATTTTCTTTTTGAAATCCATTGGAAATCTATAACATTCAATCTTCTATAACACACACGAAACCTTGTCACTGCGCGATAGAATACACAGTAGGAACTATATGCATTTTTAGTACTCTAGGTACACCAAAATGTATATTGTTTTGGCTCAGTTTAGTTAAAAGTACTTACTATATTAAATTATTGTAAAAATATAACAATTGTACGTTTTTCAAAAAAAAAA
Source organism: Saccostrea echinata (assembly GCF_033153115.1). Classification (NCBI taxonomy): domain Eukaryota; kingdom Metazoa; phylum Mollusca; class Bivalvia; order Ostreida; family Ostreidae; genus Saccostrea; species Saccostrea echinata. The sequence continues at coordinate 4,823,547 of NW_026889778.1, forward strand.
AAAAAAAAAAAAAAAAAAAAAAAAATCCCTCAAAATATTCATTTGCGTTCAACATCACTTTCTACGTCACAACGGCTCTTGCGTTTATTAAGCTCACTAGTTCTGAGGCGCTAAATTCGTAAAGATTAAAGACATCAACAATTATAAAGAGAAAAATAGTAAATGTAAATATAAGCATTGAATTCTTATTTTTGGATGTCGTCGGTCCTATAACAGCACTTAGCTGTTAATATTTTAAGCGTCTTCGGGTTACCTCACTCACTCATGATATGCATGAAGAGACCTATGGGTCTTGATTTTCATGAAAATCGAAGGGTACATCTACATTAACCCCATTGTGAACTGGTTTGGATTTGGATGAAAAGCCAATTACATTTGTAAGAATATCATTATTATTATATTCAAACAGTGTGTCTTTTAAAATTTCAAGAGAAACCGCATCAAATAGACCATATGAAAAAAAAAAAATTAACTTTGATTAACTTTGCTTGACATATGGGTTCATCCCTTTTCATATGAATTTGAAAAGCTCTGTAGTATGTTTGTCTTTTGTTATAATCGATATCAGAAAAATAATATGCTACGTCTGATTTGCGCAATGAAAAGGATTTTCAAAGACGTATTTTTTATTTAATGACCAACTTTGCGGCACCTTGGATCCTGAACGATGTGTTACGGGATAGCGCCCAATGGCTATCCCACTTCTGACACCATAAATTGTAACGGGATAGCGCTCAATGGCTATCCCATTTCTGACACCAAATAATTGTAAAGCTATAGTGGTTCTAGAAGTTAAGGGATTAACTCCCCTTTAAACACTGAGTCAACAACACTTACTTAAGAAATAAATAACAAGTTTAAAAACTTCTCTGGGAAATGAAGTGGGTCGGTCACGTGATCAAATCCTGTGAAGGCCGAAGGCCTTCTCAGAAGATTTGATCACGTACCGACCCACTTCATTTCCCAGTGAAGTTTTTAAACTTGTTATTCATTACTTATATATACATTTGAGACGGACAATCGAATATAAATATTGCACTAACTGTTCGCCGTAGATTTTGACAAATTACGCAAGGTGTAAATCGGCTTGAAAATCGGTTACGCTTCAAATTCATCTGGCAAAGGATTCTGTATTGGAAGGGAATATTCTGTGAAAGGCTACTTGTGATCAATTATATTGAGCATATTGGTGTCTGGGAATTTTTGTATTCATGAGAACCCATATTCGATGTTAAAAACACAAGAAACACGTCCGATGTTTGATAATTAAATGTTGGAGGAATTGCGGTCGGAAAGGGATGGATGGAGACACTTGTCCGCACCAGTTAACTTGAAATCAAGTATAAAATTGGATCAGAAACATAATTTCTACGATTTCAGTAAGGCATATATTTATTATGATGTTGACACGGAGACACTGGCGACAGCAAACCTTGTTAAGACAACGATCTCGATCATGAAGGTGTGTCTACCGAACTTCCGAAGTGCAGGGTTTGTCAGCTGTTTGTGGCGTGATTGCATTACATTGATATTTTCCAACAGATTTTCAAATTTATTGTGAGTAAAGTTTAATGAAAAAAAATTATAGCATTCAGAGGTCTACAAGAAAAATAAGGGTAAACGTTGAGACTATGCAGCTCAGACATGAAACTTATAACACGTAGTTTTCTATTCTCTATGTAAAATCGATCAAGAACTGTGTTATATACTCGTTCACAATGTTAATAAAATAATTATTATTTTACTTGCGTATTTTGTACATTTTCATACATGAAAAACATGCAATATATTGCTAAGTAGAGTAAGTCTTTTATGTAGATATTACTGCGCTGTGTGATTAGGTCACGTAATGACCTATGACCTTCGAAAAACTTCATACAGGTATGAAGATATTTGCTCTCTGTATGTTTATATAAGAGAGAGATACCACAAATGTATATATTCAAAATTTAAGTTTTAGGAATTTATTGAGTCTGCATAAAATCCAAATTAACAATAATAATATAATTTATAAAAAATATATCCAGACTTTTTAACCACCCTTGAGACATAGGATTACAATGTTAATTTAATCCCAAGTAGCCAGATCTCGAAATAATCAAGATATACGGCTAAAAATTATAATCTTTTAACTATCAATAAATTGAATAGAGATAATTAATTAATGGAAATTCAAATGAGATCGAATCCTGAAATAATCAAGATATGTGATCGTAAATAAACTCCCCAAAATGTTAAATTAAACTTTCCCTTATTAAATTGACCAATTAATAAATTACATAGTCATAATTAATTATCTTCAGAGATACTAAATATTTACCAAAGTTAATGAATAACCCAAAAGAAATGACGTTAACCCCAAAAAGAGAGAAAGAGCAGATTGGTGACATACGGAAAAATCACCCCTTATATACCCTCGTAAGATATCTCATACGAAATCGTATAGATCCATACGGAACATTACGAAAAAATAAAAACGGACAGGGTATCCGGAAAATAGTTCCATCTAACTAAATAACTTCTATAATAAATATGTCACCGTAAAATAACATAACTTTCATTCATTCAATAATAAACAATAAATTATTTACCTTATTGCTGTTCATTTTCTTTCCCGATAAAATTCAAGGGCGTATAAATATACAGTGCGGATCCAGAGTAAGATAAACCGGAAGTATACCATAATGCAATGTCAAGATGGAAAAATATAAACAAAACGACTGGTAAGAAAAAGTACAATTTTCAGCCAAATTAACCTGATTATACAACCGTACCACAGACAAAATATTAAATTTCATGTAATATAGACATTGCTTCTTCCATAAGACTAGGTGATATGCATTTTAAGCGATTTATAGTACTCAACATCATACATGTTAAAAGTACATGTAAAAATAGATCATCACGTGTTATATCGTAGTTTCAACACAAATACTCGTTTAAATACAATATAACGCAGGAACATGACTAGTCTTGATATGAGTTGTAAAAAATATACACGTACTATGGTTGCTTCTCATTTAAAATTGAATAAATAATATTTTAAATGCATAAATACACTTGTAATTAAAATCAGGGGTCATATGTTAAAAGTCAAAACATTACACATGATTCGAGGATGATTCTACAATTTCTGTAAAAAGGCTCGGGATGAATTATAATCATGCAAAATATTTTTCTGTCAGATGTGCATGAATAACCGAGAAGCTGCTTTTCAAAGGCGTTATGAATTTTAAATGTATGACACCCCAGAGTCTGAAAGGGTGAAAGAGGTGAAGATAAGAAACAAAGATTTATCTTATAAAATTCTGTGAGGGGATTGAATCGTAAACTTTCCAAAATTACAAACCTTTGAAAACACCTACACAAAGTAAGTATCCCTGCCATTCGATCGAAAGCCCTCTGTTTTTATTAATTGATACGATAAGCGGTGTAGTGACTAACAAAGAGTAGGAAGCATGTTATACAAAATACGACCCCACGATAGCTTGTATTTAAGTTCATAACAAGGGCGTTAATATTAGCGGATTGCTTACTTAAAGCAAGATTGTAGGAAGCTCTGTATCATCAACTATTTATCAAAATTCAGTCTCGGTTAAAAAACTGATCGTATGCTGAAAATATTCTTGTATAGACTGTTGAAAGACCTTGCTTTATATATATATATAACATATATGTAGATGTTGACAAGGTTCAAGACTAGCATTATCAAGGTATTTTTGTGCAGAATAATTTGATAATTTTAGGAAAGGACCAACGAACGAAAGGGGTATGAAATTTAAAATCCTGACAAAGAGCTAAGCGTTATTATAATCAGGTCAATATTTTGTCTGCTTGATGCTTACGACTAATCACCCCATAAAGAAGATTTTCAAGGTGATATAAATTTTCACAATATATGTATGGCTAACATAAAGACACTCTCGAACTTGTATGTTGTACCAAGGGGACATAAATTATAGATTTTTTGGTGGAAGAGTTTGCAGTCAGTGAAACTAAAAATACAGTTTGCCTAATTCATGCCCTTTACAAAAGACAATCTTCAAAGATGAGATGAATTTATCAAAATGTCCAACCCTTTGGAATGTACCATGGAACCCCTGGGGACATAAATCTCGGAATTTTCTGAAGACCTCTAATAGTATATACGTGTAATAATCAATTAGGCACTTTGTCTTCTTAACGTCCTTGAGTAGCTTAAAAGATTTTCATAGACGAAATATGGAGATAACAAACAGCAATCAAGCTTAAAAGTCAATTGAAACAATACAAACGGGAGCAGAGCAAACACGGACCTCTAAGAACATCAAGGGTGGGATCAGGTGCCAAGGATGAGTAAGCATCCTCTGTCGACCGGTCACACCCGCCGTGTGCTCCTTGACATGATCGGGAAAACGGTTAAATCCGTAGACAATTCAATGTATAAATAATAGCCTAACAAGTAGTATGATAACATGAATATTCAACATATATTTAATGATTAGCTGAAATCCACTCTTAAATAACACCATGTTGACCCACGTAGTATATATGTTTAGCCTCAAGGAGAAGAGATCATGAAATTCACTTTTTACATTTCCCTAAAACTAGGAATGCTAAACTAAATTGAACATAAATATCAATTGAGGAAAACATGATCTCTCGAATCAGGAAGTAATCTCTAAATTCGATAGAAAATAGAGCTTAACGCATTTCCTTCAAATTGTGTGTGCATGTGTGGTAAAATTAATTAATGAACCACTCCAATAAGGTCCTCATTATCGTAGCACATACGCAAATTAATCAGCATGTTAAAGGTATACATGTATTACTATTGTTAGGCAGATAAAAGGAATGGTAAAGATGTTTTTTTCCTGAAGATTGGCAATGTTTATCATAAAGTTTTGTTTGTAGGTTATCATTAACGTCTTTTATTAGTAAAGCGTCCAAATATGAAACAGATGTGTCAGATTCTGTGGTATCTTTTATTTTAAGTTCACTGGGATATATCCAGTCGATATATGAATGGAAGTAACTATTGTTAATTGATAATATGTCCTCGCTATATCTCAATGTCGAGTTGAAGGCCACAGTAAGTGTTTCCTTCTTTTCACATACGGACGCAATAAATACCCATGGGAATTTCGACAGATTGTTGGAAGACCTGATCTACAAAAACTGCATAGATAATGTATTGTTTATTTATCAATTGAGGTCGCCCGCGTGGTACAGTGGTTAGAGCGTTCGCTCTATAGTCGCGAAGTAAGGAGTTGATCCTTACGTAGCGGGTTCGAATTTCACTGTGGGACGTGGAGACCGGTCCTTGGGATGAGACAGTAAAAACCGAGGTCCCGTGTCGCAGTAGGTGCTGGCATGAAAAAGATCCCTTACTGCTAAATGGCCCTGAGTGCCGAGTATGAGTCAAAATTCGCAGCTCTCCACCGGTAAGTAGTGGTGTCTCCATATGAGTGAAAATTCTCGAGAGGGACGTTAAAAAATAAACATTTATCAATTGAGCATGTTGATATTTTTACTTGTTTCATTACGCTTTAGCGCTGCTCTGCGACTCTTAATGATGTAATACATCAACAGCGCCGATTTAGCATTAATGGTTGAGGTCAACTATTAATACAAAAATGGATGAAATTTAGTGTTGCATTTGCAGCGTTTAATGCTAGTTCTACCCCTAATCGGTGTTGTATCATAAGTGGTTACTCCACTATGAGATATTCCTATTTGTATGGTCTATAAATCTATTAACAGTTAAATCTCATTATTTATGAAATCATTTCAATTTTTCTCAAAAATGGTTTTCAGGGATTTAATTTGTATACAAATACCTGAATGTAAGATGATGAAATAATTCGTTGATTTGGATTTAGAATTTGTTTTATGGAAAAGGTTATAACCGGAATGTTTATTACCAGGATAGAGGTCAAGATGACAAATCAAACACTTATAATTACAACATAGATATTTTATTTCTGTTGTAGTATTCACTGCAAACGAATGCATCAAAGATATACATCGTGCTTTGCAAAATCTGAAAATGTGAAACTTAAAAAAAAGTTTGCATTGGAAAGTTTCATTTAGCATTTAAGCTTGATGTCAAAGCCTCTTTAGGATATTTTTGCATGATTAAGAATCATGTCATCTTAACAGGAATCCCCAAAACATTTGCAATTTCAATTAAACATAATTTATGTAATGCTTTTTAGAAAACGATTCAAATGCAGCTTATTTCTGATTGAAATCATTACATGCATAAATGCTTTACATGGAATAAACATGAAATATCACCAGAATTAAAAGTTTAAAAAAATCCAAATATGCTTATGAAGAATTTATTTGAAATGATCATTCAAATTCAAATTCAGAAGTCTGTCCCCTTTATTGAGTAGCAGATGGAGTGTTTGTCCAGACTGAGGATACGTCTTTGATGCAGAGTATAGTAAAGCCATCTTCTGCCCATTCTTAATAATCCTCAAATGTACACTATTTGATGGTTGACTCATAAGTGTACCCGATATGGTGTAGAGACCGTCATAGGGGGCGGTGAATATTCCAGACTTTGGATTGTAAGCTCCGCCCAAATTCGTTAGCACATGATCGTACTTGACAACCTCGTGACCACTTAATGTTGTACCCTTGGAGAGCTTTGCAGTAAATGCAACTAATGGCTTTTTGTATGCTGTAAAAATGTTGAAAATGAAGATTACCTCAAACAACCATGTCTAGTCTTCTAATGTCTACAGATACGTCATAAATGCAAGTTTGATAAAGAATGAACCCCTAAATATATAACTTTTTATATTGCACCTGTATTAAACGACCGCCTGTCTGATGCGACCGTGATATTAGCAACTATTTTTAGTGATTTCATGTAATTCGATTTCACTCGAGAATGTCATTTTTCCTTTTCAATCATTACAATCTTTTGATTATATCATGAAATATATGAAGATATCGAACAGTATTCAGGCTGAAAAGTCCATTAAACAATACAAAATAGGAACAGAGAAAACACGGACCTCCAAACATCAGAGGTGGCATCAGGTGCCATGGAGGAGTGAGCATCCCCTGCCGACCGGTCACACCCGCCGTGTGCTCCTTGTCATGATCGGGAAATAACGGAAAAAATCCGTCGACAATTCAGTGTGTAAATAATGGCCTAACAATTAGTATGAAAAACGTCAGTCAGCATTTGACTCAATGATAAATTGTATTTGCTGACAAGGTCATTGTTTCGATCATAGAACTTACGAAATAATGACTTTAAACGAGACAGCTGATATTCTTGTTTCATTAACTTGTTTGTCAATAATTTACCTCGTTTTAGAAATTGTACATACGTAGAACATGCTCTTGCGTATCGAATCAACTGAGAGATATATACCCCGTTGATAAAGGTATATTGCTGCATAAGTAAGGGAAGTTGACGATTGAAAAGTTAAAGTCATCACGTTTATCATAAAGCTTGGTTGTTAGATTACCATTAACGTCTTTTTCAAGTAAAATATCTAAATATGAAACAGATGTGTCAGACTCTGTGGTATCTTTTATCTCAAGCTCACAAGGATATATCGTATCGACATAAGAATGGAAATAGCTATTGTTAATTGACAATACGTAGTCGATATATCTAAATGTCGAGTTGAAGGCCACAGCAAGTGTTTTCTTCTTTTCACGTAGAAGATTTTGGACAAATTCTGCTTCATATGAATACAAAAAAGGTCTGCTAATAACGGGGCGCAATTGGTACCCATGGGAATTCCAATAGATCGTTGGAAGACCTGGTCTCCAAAAACCACATAGATATTGTCAATCAGAAACTCAAGCATCTTTTTAATGTCAACTTCAGAGTACTTGTGTGTATAATCAGAATGTTTTTTAACAAAATAATTTAGTAAATGACCAATGACAAGGTAAGTAAATTTACGAGTTCAATTTTTATTGAAAATGCAGCTGTCAATGATATCAAAAAGCTTGGACTTTAATTTATCGTGATGAATGGTTGTATATAAAGTTGAAAAGTCATAAGATTTAAAGCTGTTGATTTTGGTAAAATCTTGTGATTTCAAATTTTCCAAAAGTTCCTTGGAATTTTTAAGTATACACATCTGATTTACACCACTTTTCGAATAAATTGTTGCACAGTACTCTTGAAGTTTCTCCTTCACTACTGTTAATATCTTAGTGAGGAGTAAAGAAAGAGGCTCGGTTGAACATTTACTGTAACCCGCTATGTATCTTTGTTTGTAAGGATTTTTATGTAGTTCCGGAATCCAATATAAATATGGTAATTCAAATTCATTTTGGTTGTTTGGAATATTAAAAATATTCAAAACTGACATATGATTTTGAAGAATTTCTTCCTTAGAAAGGGAACTATGAGTATAAGTTGGATTACCACTTGTAGAATTAAATCCAACTTCCTCTAAAATACATTTAATATAATGAGCCTTACAAACAAAGACAATGTTGTTACCTGCTTTGTCAGCAGGGACCAGTACGCACTGATCATGTAATCTATCTAATTCTTTTTTCATTTCTGGATTATTGAATACAGAAGGATAGATGGTTCTCATATTACCCCTCAATCTTTTTTTGCGCGATTTTAACATACATCTGATACATTTAATCCATTCTGACAAAGTGTCAAGATCTTCTTTTTCATGTCTGGCCCATCGCCTGGCTTAGTCCTCTACAGAATCCATAATATTTATGTAATTCCGACGCCAGTTGAAGGATCTGGGTTCCCTATATTTAGGACCTTTTAAAATTAGTGATCTAAGGTCCTCATTATTTACTATATTTTCGTCACCAGTAATAACGTGTCCAGCAGGACTATAGTTATAGGGTGAAGAAGAACATGAACACGATAGAGGATTATGTTTCAGATATTCGATATCCAGGCCCTGTAGTTTTCTTGTAATTAAAAAGTTTGGAAGCAATAGTCGATGTATATTTGTAGGAAATACAAGGTGTAGTCTTTAACTTGAAATGTGGTGGAATACAAGACTGGGCCCTTTTGTGATTAAGAATATAACTTATATTAACCGTGTCAATTGCTTTGTTGGCATATTGAAGTTTATGAAAAAAACGGATTGTTTTTGCTGCATTTTTATCAGTAAAACATGGGGGTTTAAAAAGCCTATAATTTGCAATATCCATGATCACAGATCCGAGCCTATATTCTGGTGTCGAGGAATAAAAAAAAAGAATTTTTCTGGACCTTTTCAAGAAGATTATTTAAAAGTTTATAAAAAGTTAATAAAAGTTTATCATTTAATAGTTATATATATATTGCGGGTGTTACAAGTACCTGTTAAACAACAATATAAATATTGCAGTAAACAATAATGCATAAATATAATTACTTGTGATTTGATAACTATTGAATATCTGTTCTTCTTAATGTGAGAGCGCAGTTTTAAAAACAGACTTTCGAGGTCGATCCCGATTAGTATTTTGATTCGTAAAAAAATATAGTCATTACTTTTGTACTACCAGAGCATAATAGATGGAACCATGAGTTAAGCTTGTACGTTTTCTGTCGGATAACTTTTTTTTTACAATAACTTATTAGAGGTTAATTTTACCGGACCTTGTCACCGTCTGGTTTTGTAATCACACGTTACCTAGCATCTGAAAAATGTCATTGTTTTGTAATATTATTTACTTCCACAAAACCTTGACAAAAGTCTATTGAGAAGTCAGGTTTGTGGAGGCACTTAACATAATGAAATATATGGAGATAACGAACAGTATTCAAGCTCAAAAGTCCATTAAACAATACAAAATAGGAGCAGAGCAAACACGGACCTCCAAACATCAGAGGTGGGATCAGGTGCCATAATTGTTCATTATAAACCATCCATCAAGTATAGCTCTTTCAAATCCGCACGTTTTCAAGTGTCTAAAAGCCATTGCACATCTTTGTGATAACAATGAGAAAGATCTTCCAAAAATTAATCTCCAATATTAAATTTGATGTAACTAGTTGCAAATCCTATAATATTGGTATTAAGCCTACTCTTAAGGTCGTTGTCTTATTGGTTCCCAGCCTAAGCCGGGACCAAATGAAATGGTAGCCTTCTAGCCCGACCTTTGTCAAGTTATTCCTAAAACAAATTTATGATAGTAAATTAAGATTACTGTAATTAACAAAAATAACTTTAATACTTTGATTAGCTATGGAATTTATCACAATTTTTTTCTTTTTAGATTTACGGCCTTAATGCCTCTTTAATTGCACATCAATGAAGTAAAATTTAGAAATAACATGCTACTATACAAGAAGTATTTCTTACTGATATAAAAAAAATTGCATGTAGAACGAGGAGAAAATATAACAATTTGAAATTCATAGTAAAAATACATTGATTTACTATAGGGAAAACTTTTATTTACAATGGTGAATAACTTTTAGATCAAAGTTTTTTTTAGAGCAAATTATAGATTATTTTATAAGTTTTTGTTACAGTTTGTTAGTGTTTATATTTTCATATTATTTTCAAATCAATTTATAGCTGAGCAATATTTAAAGGATCTGACGACACCTTCCTCGATAACTGTTTTCGTATTTCTTTGTAATGTACTAGAAATATTCATAATTATTATCATTTGATCTCTAAACCTTTTCCATAATGTCTAAAAACAAATCTAAACCAAAAATTATATGAGCAATTCAAACGATTTCCAATAGGATTCTATAGTAAATACCATTCTTTGGAATTAGCACAAATGCATGGTAATGTCCCTCATTTTTTGGTGAGAAAACTAGTCAAAGTAGCAACATTTCAATCACAAGTTCATGGGAAAAATTATATATTATTGAGAAACGTATCCATAAGTCGGAGAAATAAAATTAACTGCAAATAAATAAACCGATATAAATGATTTGCTGAATAAATGTATGCCTTTAAACACTGCGGAAAATATGTAACCTGTATTTAGAAATAAAAATGGAACTCGTAAATATACTTATCTTGTCAATGGTCATTTGCAAAATTATTTTGTTAAAAAGCATTCTGATTGTACACACAAGTACTCTGAAGTTGGTATTAAAACATGCTTGAGTTTCTGATTGACAATATCTATGTGGTTTTTGGAGATCAGGTCTTTCAGCAATTTGTTGGAATTCCCATGGGTACCAATTGGGCCCCCTTGTTTGCAGACCTTTTTTGTATTCATATGAAGCAGAATTTATTCAAACACTTCTGCATGAGAAGAAAACACTTGCTTTGGCCTTCAATCCGACATTTAGACACATCGATGACGTATTATCAATTAACAATGGTTACGTTTATTCATATGTCGACTCGATATATCCCAGTGAGCTGGAAATAAAAGATACCACATAGTCTGACACATCTGTTTCATATTTGGATATTTTACTAGAAAAAAAAAACATTCATGGTACTTAACAACAAAGCTTTATGATAAACGTGATGATTTCAATGTTTCAACTTCCCTTACTTATGTAGCATTTTACCCTAATCACCTACATATGGAGTGTCTGTCTCCCAGTTGATTCGATACACAAGGGCATGCTCTACTTATGAACAATGTCTTAAACGAGGCAAGCTATTGACAAACAAGTTGATAAAACAAAGATATCAACAGTCTCCTTTGAAGTCATCTTTTTATGGTCGATACAATGACCTTGTTAGCAAAACAACCTGTCACTAAGTCAAATGCTGACTGGCGTTTGTCATACCAATTGTTAGGCCATTATTTACACACTGAATTGTCTACGGATGTTTTCGTTTTTTCCCGATCATGACAAGGAGCACACGGCCGGTGTGACCGGTCGGCAGGGGATGCACACTCCTCCTTGGCACCTGATTCCACCTCTGATGGTTTTGGACGTCCCTGTATTTTCTCCTCCCGATTTGTATTGTCTTAATGGACTTTGAGCTTGTATATTTCTACTTCATCTCCATATTTTATTTCTAAAGGCGTAAATGTATCATCATCGCATGTTTGGTCAAAGTAATGGTAGTACCTACCATTTTGTTACTTTTCCAATCAAACGAAAAATATTCAGTAAAATCTTTCATCTGAAGCAAGTATGGTTCGTGTAATCTCGATAGGCACCATCCAAGCAAACATTAATAAGTAGAAATTATTGTTTGCTGGGAAGGGACATGTTTCTTAAACTTCAACCTGGAGAACCTTCAATCCTATTGTATGGCATAATTGCATCTCGTCTTCGTCGTAGTGAGCTAGAAAGCAATGAATCTATTATAAAATACTCACTTGCACAGGAAGATGACTCCCCCAAACAATTCAGAACCAAAATCACAAAAGAAGAAAAATCACAAAAGAACAAATTAATGTTCCTATTGGTACACTGAACTATAATTTTGTAAACTCATTTATAATGGAATTGATCAGAATAGACCGATCAAGCCCATCGAAACTAAGTAATAAAATTTGAACGGAAATGATAAGTTACTGTTAAGATTCTTGATTAAGAGTAACAAAATTGGGAAATTTGAAGCAGATAAGTAAAAGAGCCTAGGGCTAGAACTACTGTGGTGCAGAGATGGAGACTGAGTCCATAAATATTATTAATGAAGGTATACCTGTATTGGAGGGTGGTATCATGTTGGGGTTCATAGGTCAACGGAGAGACCTACTGACAAAGCGTAGGTGACATGGCAATGTTAAGTCAGTCAATGAAAAGTACTTTTATATCCAGGACCATGAATACCATCTTAGCACAATATACCCTGTTTTGCCGGGAAATGGCATTCTAACACTCGATTCTTTAACTCTATGCTTCTTTCATTCGACAACTTGTTAGGCATCTATTGACTCTTTGGATTACAATTTGGACTCTAATTTTTTGGACCTCACCTTAAATATTACTTTGGAGTTTTAGTTTTACGCTCTTCTGAAATATTTAGGACGGATCTTAAAATTTTTAAAACTTTGCTATAACCAGTGTATTGGTCTATTCTGATGAAATTTCAGAAAAAGCATTGAAAAATCTATACGATCACGGTAATTTAATAAACTTTTCAAAAAAAATTTCGTTATTGGCTTACACAGGCTACTGACAGATAAGGTTATTTTACAGGGATTTCAACAACCCTGTTTCATGTCAGCATTTCGTAAATTTTATGGTCGTTATAATGACCCTGTTAGCAAATATAACCTATCCTTGAGTTGTTATTTGACTGATGTGTTTTATACCAATTGTTCGGTCAATGTTTTTATACTGAATTTGACTACGCAATGTTCCGTCTATCCGATCACTCTATAGGGCTCACGGCGGGTGTGATACATATATACGACTAATGGCTGGTGTGACCGATCAGGGGATTTTTACCCCTCCAAGGCTCTTGATTCCAACTTTTTGAATTTCCAGGGGCCTGTGTTTTATACCTGTTCACAGATTTGTATAGTTTATAGATTTTTGTGTTTTATACCCTGTTCACAGATTTGTATTGTTTATAGATTTTTGTATTTTATACCCTGTTCACAGATTTGTATTGTTTATAGATTGTTTTGAGATCTATTACTTTCGTTATCTTCACCTTTTTCACCCAATATAGCTTCCATCTCGAATGTTGTTTTTTGTTTGTTTGTTGTTTAACGTCCCTCTCGAGAATTTTTCACTCATACTGAGACGCAATCACTTGCCGGTGGAGGGCTGTAAATTTTAGACCTATAATCGGTACTTAAGACCATTGAAGAGTGAGGGATCTTTTTCATGCCAGCATCTACTGCGACACGGGACCTCGGTTTATTGGGTCTCATCCGAAGGACTGTTCTCCACGTCCCTCAATGGGATTCGAACCCGCGACGAAAGGATCAAATCCTTACTCCGCGACTCTAGAGCAAATGCTCTAACCACTGCGCCAAGCTGGTGAAATGATGATGTCGTATCTGTTCAACAAACATTCACACATAAAATAGAACATGTACTGCGAATTCATTATACCGTATGAATGGAAATTTTAGCGAGATGCAAATTAAGTGATTTGTCCTGAAAAATCAATATATAATTTTAGCGAAAAGTAATTTTAGCAATATTTATGAATTCGAAATATAATGGTACCCTCTAATGCGGTAAGAGTAATTAGCGATATTCAATTTTAGCGATCATAAAACCCTCGCTAAAAATGCTAAAAATGAATCCTCGCCAAAAAATCTGCTTACACAGTATATGATTTAATGATTTCGATATACAGATATAACGAATTCCGGATATAGCGAAGTAAATTCAAAGGTCCAAAGGACTTCGCTTTAACCGAGTTTTACTGTATTTCACTAGTAATGCTTCACGAGATTTCGCATTAATATATTCCTAGCGTATATCCGGGTTCGACTAGAAATATTCGATGGGGATTAAATTTCGTTTATTTCGTTGTTAGCAAATATCAACAAAATTTTGACCTTTACTCGGCACTCAGGGCCATTGAGCAGTGAGGGATCTTTATCGTGCCAACGCCTGTCGTGACACGGGTCTCGGTTTTTAAGGTCTCATACGAAGGACCCGCAACTTTCACTTCAAAGTTCCGAGCGCATGGCGAAGAAACAGTTGCTACCAATTTTTTTCGACTTAGATACGAACTCACGACCTCCTGATCAAGGAGCGAGAGCTCTAACGACTGAGCTACCGTGAACGGTTTCCTCATTTTAAGTTATATAAAACAAACGCATTTTGACTTTAACTAAGAAGAACGAAGTCAATGGACCGGTGTAAGATAGAAAGAATACATAAATCGACTGGCGTTATAGTACAAATTAAAGCGAATGAGAGAAAAACATTAAGAGAACGAGATAGAATCTAGTATTAAGTACACACGACTAGAAACTCATAATATTAAACAGAATAAAATTATAATTACATTACCTTTGACAACCAGAATTTACATGGATCTATCAGTCAATGCGGTGTTTACTTATAAAGATATATAGATAAAAATCACATTGGAAATCGAAAACACCTGTCAAACAATATTTCTAAATATCTTAGTAAATCAATTTTTCTAAGAACATAAATAAAAGATATGCTAACTAATGATCAGAAATACACGTCATTTATCATAATGTAATTACAGAATTGTTTACATTTACAAAACTTAGGATGCCATATTATAAATATTATTATAATGTATGCACATATCGTTTGTCCAGTGTTGCCATTCAATATATGTCAACCAAATACAAAACGGTGAAGTTGCAACAGTCTTCAAACACATGTTATCGATGTTTTATGACGCATTAATAGCAATGAATAGTTGTCAATTCTGGACAATGACGTTTGTAACATATGGGAACGTACTAGGCTGAGTTTAAAACCAATTTGGGAGCGGATTCTCCGTCAAAAGTTATCGAATGTAGCTTTATGTATTAAACTTTCTTTACCTAAAACTTTGAAAAACAAGTTTCCTTGAAAGGCAAAATATCTAAATAATGAGCATGACATAATTCCTGTAAGATTAAAAGCTGATATAATCTTCGAAGTGTCAAAGCTTTTGAAACGTTGTTGAGATAATCATACATTATACATAAAATATTAAACTTCTATCTGATTTTCATGTAAACAAGAGGATGTATCCAAAATAATATCCCCATTGCGTTAAAACGAATAATAGTACCTGGTTCTGTTATAACTGATCGGTCCTTATTTTAAAATAACAAATTACGTAAGATAAAGGTAGTGATTGGGTGTATGTTACATTGCATAAAAGATACCAAAATTCATTCATTCTCAAAGTAACGCCTTTGGTTGTGACACTGAGGTTTTGAATTTGTGGTAAAACATGGCATACATGTAGTTCAAAACCACCCAAGTAAAAAAAAAACAACAAGAACAAACATATGTTTTCTGGATTATGTGGAACTCGGCTTCTCTAAGAGAATCTTCGTGTTTCCAGTGACTGAACTGCATTCTTAACAAATTCAAAATGATGCATCCGAGTTTTATCCATGGGTATTTTAAGCTTCATTAAGGCTTCTCGTCGTTTTTACCACCTAAAGAATCTTGGTAATTGGGTGATTCTCATACACATGAACATACTTAATTTTCTGTCAGAAGTTGTGGAAACGATCTTGCACTAATTAACCTTCCTCATGTTTAGGTTCTCTATGAATTCTGTGAATTGAATAACAGGACAAACCTTCAGGGTTTTATATAACAATTATACTTTAATACGCCTGCTCCTAGGACCATGAAACAGACTTAGTCTCAAGTCAAAATTTTAATCCCCTTTAAGGGGGTCGACTGGTGTTTACATTTTGCAATTCTTTGCGCAGCATAGTAAAATAAAGCGTAATTGTTTACTCTTTTAAAGCAAATATTTTTACATAATTAAAAATGAGTTATGAATGTGCTTACTTTAGAAGAATAATGTTATCATACTTACAATGATATTTTTTTCAAGATGTCATAAAACCCCTCAATTCTTAAATATTTTTCTGTCAGTTGTATAAATTCAAAGGATTTCCCTAAAATTAGAGCCAGCACATAGAATTTAAAACAACATCAATCTGTTTGGATCTTGCACACAAACAAAAAAGAGAACAATCTAAACAAATAAACATCGACAACTGAAAATTTATAAAATTACTGAACTTATAATTAATTTGGGCTCTTGCAGCCATATTAAACATATACGTAAGAGAATTAAGATGTACGTCTTTAAAAAATGCAAAAAAAAAAAAAATTGGTTTAACTCTAATTTCATGACGCATTTTATTAAGTTAGTGATTTGAGAAAAGAGTTTTTGAAATGACACAGCTGATGAGTTTGACCCAGGATGTTTGTAGCACAGAAGCCAGTTAGAATACTTAATAAAAGGTGGTTTCATCGTTTTTTTGGTAGGGCGGTGGTGGACAAAAAGATCCCCAGAGGACAGGAGGAGCAAATATTCAATGTGAGAAAGAAGCATAAAGCTAGTATGTGATATAATATTAGTAAACGAAAATGGACCCCGGGATCATGAAACATCTTAAGCTTAAGACAAAATATAAAATAGGGATACTTTTCAACACTGCATCAACAAACTGTTGTTGTCTGCAAATTAAAAGTTTTAGTACACAAGAAATAAACATTTTAAGGAAGTTGACTGGGGTTTAATTGTG
Organism: Saccostrea echinata; assembly: GCF_033153115.1. NCBI lineage: Eukaryota > Metazoa > Mollusca > Bivalvia > Ostreida > Ostreidae > Saccostrea > Saccostrea echinata. Next base: position 4,840,632 of record NW_026889778.1, read on the forward strand.
TGAAAACTACTATAGAGAAATTCTTTTATTTTTCACCATATGTACCTTACATTGACTTCAGTACAAATGCCAAGTTTAGTGAAAATCTACCATTTGGTTATTTTTTAGGGACCATCTCAAAATACAGGTACATTTACTATAGGATTATATAGGAAAATACTATTTTTTGCTCTTCGGAGCAAATTATACAAATGCTACTGTAGACGTTTTGCTCAAATTATATTATTTAATGAGTAATACTATATTGTACAATTTAAGCAAGAAACACAAAATTCTACCGTCTGGTTTCCAGAGGGTGCATCTCAAAATGTCAAAATTCATGATGTTTTCCTGTTTTTATGGATTTCTACAAAACAGGACAGATACGACAGATTCATATAAAAGATGATAAAAATGATTGTGAGATTCTCAATTTCCTATGCTTACAATTTCAAGAGCATCTATTTTATACTTTTTATTTTATGACATATTAATTAATGATCCCTCTTAAAGAACTTTGGTTATTCATAACGTCAAAATACATAATTACGACGTCTATCTACCCATCATTTGAAAAATCGTTTAGAAAATCAGTTATTTAAAAACGAAATTAGATTTTTTTTTACCTCAGATTTCCTAATTTTGTTAATTTTTATTAATTATGTAAAAATATTTGCTTTAAAAGGGTAGATAATTACGCTTTATTTTACTATGCTGCGCAGACTATTGCGCAATGAAAACCCCAGTCGGCCCCCTTAAAGGGGATTAAAATTTTGACTTGAGACTAAGTCTGTTTCATGGTCCTAGGAGCAGGTGTATTAAAGTATAATTGTTATATAAAATCCTGTAGGTTTGTCCTGTTAATCAATTCACAGAATCCATAGAGAACCTAAACATGAGGAAGGTTAGTGCAAGATCGTTTCCACAACTTCTGACAGAAAATGAAATATATTCATGTGTTTGAGAATCACCCAATTTCCAAGATTCTTTAGGTGGTAAAAAAGACGAGAAGCCTGAATGAAGCTTAAAAAACTCGGATGCCTAATTCTGATTTTGTTAAGAATGCAGTTCAGTCACTGGAAACACGAAGATTCTCTTAGAGAAGCCGAGTTCCACATAATCCAGAAAACATATGTTTGTTCTTGTTGTTCTTTTTTTTACTTGGGTGGTTTTGAACTACATGAATGCCATGTTTTACCACAAATTCAAAACCTCAGTGTCACAACCAAAGGTGTTACTTTGAGAATGAATGAATTTTGGTATCTTTTATGCAATGTAACATACACCCAATAACTACCTTTATCTTACGTTTTATGTAATTTGTTATTTTAAAATAAGGACCGATCAGTTATAAGAGAACCAGGGACTATTATTCATTTTATCGCAATGGGGACATTATTTTGGATACATCCTCTTGTTTACATGAAAATCAGATAGAAGTTTAATATTTTATGTATAATGTATGATTATCTCAACAACGTTTTAAAAGTTTTGACATTTCGAAGACTATACTAGCTTTTAATCTTACAGGAATTATGTCATGCTCATTATTTAAATCTTTTGTCTTTCAAGGAAACTTGTTTTTCAAAGTTTTAGGTAAAGCAAGTTTAATGCATAAAGCTACATTCAAATATTTTGTCGGAGAATCCGCTCCAAATTGGTTTTAAACTCAGCCTAGTACGTTCCCATATGTTACAAAACTTATTGCCCAGAATTGACAACTATTCATTGCTATTAATGCGTCATAAAACATCGATAACATGTGTTTGAAGACTGTTGCAACTTCACCGTTTTGTATTTGGTTGACATATATTGAATGGCAACACTGGACAAACGATATGTGCATATATTATAATAATATTTATAATGTGGCATCCTACGTTTTGTAAATGTAAACAATTCTGTAATTACATTATGATAAATGACGTGTATTTCTGATCATTAGTTAGCATATCTTTTGTTTATTTTCTTAGAAAAATTGATTTACTAAGATATTTAGAAATATTGTTTGACAGGTGTTTTCGATTTCCAATGTGATTTTTATCTATATATCTTTATAAGTAAACACCGCATTGACTGATAGATCCATGTAAATTCTGGTTGTCAAAGGTAATGTAATTATAATTTTATTTTGTTAAATATTGTGAGATTCTAGTCGTGTGTACTAAATACTAGATTCTATCTCGTTCGCTTAATGTTTTTCTCTCATTCGCTTTAATTTGTACTATAACGCCAGTTGTTTTATGTATTCTTTCTAACTTACACCATTCCATTGACTTCGTTCTTCTTAGTTAAAGTCAAAATGCGTTTGTTTTATATAACTTAAAATGAGGAAACCGTTCACGGTAGCTCAGTCGTTAGAGCTCTCGCTCCTTGATCAGGAGGTCGTGAGTTCGTATCTAAGTCGAAAAAAATTGGTAGCAACTGTTTCTTCGCCATGCGCTCGGAACTTTGAAGTGAAAGTTGCGGGTCCTTCGGATGAGACCTTAAAAACCGAGACCCGTGTCACGACAGGCGTTGGCACGATAAAGATCCCTCACTGCTCAATGGCCCTGAGTGCCGAGTAAAGGTCAAAATTTTGTTGATATTTGCTAACAACGAAATAAACGAAATTTAATCCCCATCGAATATTTCTAGTCGAACCCGGATATACGCTAGGAATATATTAATGCGAATAGTGAAATACAGTAAAACTCGGTTAAAGCGAAGTCCTTTGGACCTTTGAATTTACTTCGCTATATCCGTAATTTTTATATCTGTATTTCGAAATCATTAAATCATATACTGTATAAGCAGATATTTTAGCGAGGATTCAATTTTAGCGTGGGTTTTATGATCGCTAAAATTGAATACCGCTAATAACTCTTACCGCATTAGAGGGTACCATTATATTTCTAATTTCATAAAATCGCTAAAATTACTTTTCGCTAAAATTATATTTTGATTTTTCAAGACAAATCACTTAATTTGCATCTCGCTAAAATTTCCATTCATACGGTATAACGAATTTGCAGTACATGTTCTCCTTTATGTATGAACGTTTGTTGAACAGATACGACATCATCGTTTCACCCGCTTGGCGCAGTGGTTAGAGCGTTTGCTTTAGAATTGCGGAGTAAGGATTTGATCCTTTCGTCGCTGGTTCGAATCCCACTGGGGGACGTGGAGAACGGTCCTTCGGATGAGACCCAATAAACCGAGGTCCCGTGTCGCGGTAGATGCTGGCATGAAAAAGATCCCTCACTCATCAATGGCCTTAAGTACCGATTAAAGGTTTAAAATTTAAAGCCTTCCACCGGCAAGTGATTGCGTCTCAGCATGAGTGAAAAATTCTCGAGAGGGACGTTAAGCAACAAACAAACAAAAAAAAAAAAAAAAAAAACAACATTCGAGATGGAAGCTATATTGGATGGAAATGGTGAAGATAACAAAGGTAATAGATCTCAAAACAATCTATAACCAATACAAATCTGTGAACAGGGTATAAAACACAGGCCCCTGGAAATTCCAAATTGGAATCAAGAGCCTTGGAGGAGCAAGAATCCCCTGTTGACCGGTCACACCAGCCGTGAGTCGTATATGTGTATCACACCCGCCGTGAGCCCTATAGAGTGATCGGGTAGACGGAACATTACGTAGTCAAATTCAGTATAAAAACATTTACCGAACAATTGGTATAAAACACATCAGTCAAATAACAACTCCAGGATAGGTTATATTTGCTTACAAGGTCATTGTAACGACCATAGAATTTACGAAATGCTGACATGAAACAAGGTTGTTGAAATCCTTGTAAAATAACCTTATCTGTCAGTAGCCTGTGTAAGCCAATAACAAAAGTTGTAAGTTTTTTGAAAAGTTTCTTAAACTACCGTGATCGTATAGATTTTTCAATGCTTTTTCTGAAATTTCATCAGAATAGACCAATACACTGGATATAGCAAAAGTTTTTAAGATCCATCCGAAATATTTCAGAAGAGCGAAAACTAGAACTCAAAAAATAATATTTAAGGTGTGGTCCAAAAAATTAGAGTCCAAATTGTAATTCAAAGAGTCAATAGATGCCTAACAAGTGGTCGAAATAAAGAAGGATAGAGTAAAAGAATAGAGTGTTAGAATGCCATTTCCCGGCAAAACAGGGTATATTGTGCTAAGATGGTATTCATGGTCCTGGATATAAAAGTACTTTTCATTGACTGACTTAACATTGCCATGCCACCTACGCTTTGTCAGTAGGTCTGTCCGTTGACTTATGAACCCCAACATGATACCACCCTCCAATACAGGTATACCTTCATTAATAATATTTATGGACTCATTCTCCATCTTTGCACCACAGGAGTTCTAGCCCTAGGCTCTTTTACTTATCTGCTTCAAAGTTCCCAATTTTATTACTCTTAATCAAGAATCCTAATAGTAACTTAACATTTCCGTTCAAAATTTTCGTAAACAGACACAATTTCTGGGGGTACTACATACTGAGTTTGTCTTAAGGTGCGTTCTCCAGAATTTTGTGGAATTTTCCACTCATTAATTTGAGGATGATGGAGGCTTCTTTCAAATTTCTGTAAACATTTACAAATGCCTTATATTGCTGTTCAATTGCATTTTTGTGTTGATCCTCCCCCAAATACCTTCTTTTGGGTTTCAATATAGTATCTAATGGTAAAACCACATCCCTGTTATACAATAGACGAAAAGGAGAGTATTTAGTTGATTCATTTGTGTGAAACCTAATGGCAGCTAGTGTTTGGTTAAGATAAAGATCCCAAGTTTGTGCATCTCCTTGAACCTTTTTGAGCCATTATATCATGCAGAGTTCGGTGAAACCTTTCTACCTTCCCGTTACCCTGTGGATTGTAATTTGTTTGTTTGTTTGTTTGTATGGTGTTTAACGTCCCTCTTGAGAATTTTTCACTCATATGGAGACGCTTGATTGTGGAGAGCTGCAAATTTTTTCCTATGCTCGGCACTTACGGCCATTGAGTAGTGAGGGATCTTTATCGTGTCAGCACCTACTGCGACACGGGACCTCGGTTTATACGGTCTCATCCGAAAGACCGGTCTCCACGTCCCACGGTGGGATTCGAACCCGCGACGTAAGGATCAACTCCTTACTTGGCGACTCTAGAGCAGACGCTTTAACCACTGCGCCACGCGGGTGGATTGTAATAATAAGAAGTAATACGATAAATATTCAATTCCTTGAGTGTTTCTGCTACCGCCTTATTGACATTTTCAGTACCATTGTCTGTTAATAGCTGTAAAGGACACCCGTACCTTGGAAAGATCTCGTCCAAAATTATATGTACTATATTGTCAGCGGACTTATCTGAGACTCTAAATGCTTCCGGTCACCCCGAGTAAATAATGAAACGATGTATTTGTTTCCAGACAAAGTAGTCGGATATGGGCCAGATAAGTCAAGCGCAATTTTTGCAAAAGGATAAGGTGGAATTTGCGTCTCATGCACAGGAGGTTGATTTTTTCTAGTCTGACAAATAACACATTGTTCTATATAACTGATAAACTTTTTATATAGATTGGGAATGTAGTACTTTTGTCGGATATCATCATAGGTCTTGTCTACAGCCATATGCCCTAAATCATCATGATATTGTTTTAGAGTAAGTTCTTCTAACTCTGTTGGAATAAATAATCTCAATTTTGTTGACTCTGAATCCCCATCTGACAAATAATAAATCAATCTCTATAAATTTCTTTTCTTCAGATTGAGTAGCTTTTCCCCTTTTAAACTTTTCCCTCAATTTTTTTATCTGCTCATCTGAATTTTGTAAGTATTGAATATCAATACCCGCTGGTAATGCCAAAAATGGTTTTATCAAATCATCAGGTACCGAAAATTCCCAACTAGCAAATTCCTTGGGTTCAATTCTGTTAGAATTAATCACATTGATTTCAAAAGCATTGTCATTTACATCTGGTTCATTGTCTTTCCCATTTCCCTCATCATTTTCCTTAGTAATTGTAGACGGAAGCCTGGAAAGTAAATCTGAATAACAATTATATCTACCCTCAATTTACTCTACTTTACAATTGTAACCTGCTATACTTAATGAACAAAGTTGAATATTTTTATTTTGCATGGGGGCATCTTATATGTACTTTAATGGTTTGTGGTCAGTTTTTATAGTAAAAGTGGCGTTATGCAAATAATGATCTAACTTTTGTAACGCGTAATGAATACCAAATGCCTCTTTCTCTATTGTGGACCTCCTAGTCTGAGTACTACTGAGCTTATGCGAGAGATAATATATGGGTTTTTCCTTCCCCTCATTAGTTTGCTGTGTAAAACAAGCCCCAATACAATTATTACTAGCATCAGTGTAAAGTACATACGGTTTGTTTACATCCGGGTTTGCCAACAAAGGTACAACAGTTGTATGTTACGGAAAATTAAACTCCGCCTTTCCAAGAAAATATGGAGAGTTGATAGAGATTAAAAATTTACATAACTGTCTTAATGAGGAACCCGGTTCAATATTAAAAGAATCAATAGGTGTAATAAGAAATACGCGTAAGGTGCCAATCATGATCATAAATCAGTCTATTATCAATTGAAGCCCGAGAGCGCTGTAGGTACAGTTCGATCTGTTTACAAAAGCGAGATAAATGCAATTAAAACAGCAGGGGAGTTTTACAAAACAAATTCTGTAGAATATGTGGGTTGAAAGGAGTAGTTTTAGAAATACTGAAGTTAAGATATTGATAAAAAACGAAAACAATAGACAGTGTATTTCTTATTCGCTTTATACCCTTTTTTTTTAACAAAAACGCAAAAGGCTGTAAAGATATTACAATTTTCTCAATAAGAAGAAAAGGAAACAATGAAGGCACTAAAAATGGAAAACTACTAGAATATTTGTTAGGATGCATACTGAAACAAAATTTTAAACGTCCTTTTAAAGTCACTAAAAATGCAGACTTTCAATGGTTGCACTTTCAGATTTTTCACCTGATGATCGTTACAATTGAATACCTCTTACCTCTAAACTAAAATTAATTGAATCATCTGCATGGTCTTTTGCAAACAAGACAAAGAAACAATTGAACATTTATTTCCTGAATATTCCTTTGGAAAAAAATATGGTGCCATATTGAAGAGTTGTTTATAAATGTCAATCATATACGGTACCAATTTTGATGCACCAGATGCGCATTTCGACAAATTTTGTCTCTTCAGTGATGCTCATGCCGAAAGGTTGGAAATCCAAATATTTGAATAAAAACGACTTTGAAGAGCTGAAAAATAGTTCCAAAGACTGGAGCAAAATACGTCGAAGAATCAGAGTTATGCATGAGGGAGATAGTCCTTAATTTTGAAATAAATTTCTAAATTTTACCACAGCAATTAAATATATATCCGTATTATTAAACTAATACCGAAGTACTTAACGACTGGGCTGTAGAAGCCCTCGGGGACTAACAGCCCTTCAGCAAAGGACTCGACCCAGGGGTCATAATGTAAATCATATACGGTACCAATTGTGAAATAAATTTCATTTTCAATGAAATTTTATACATGTAGATTGGTTGACTGATTGTGTGTTGCTTTTTGTTCCATTCGAGAATAAGGTTTTTCCTTGGATTTTGAAAGAAGGCCTCCTCATCACATTTAAGTTGAACGAAATTATTTCTACTTATAATTAATCAAAACAGCATAACATGCAAACAGTTTTGTGTTTCTTTTCTGTTGTAAATCTAAAGCAATTCTAATTCTGTGCTCAAGAAGTCAAAATAATTTGTCATTTAATGAATTATCCGCAACTTTATTTAGCAAAAAAAAAAGTAAAAAAAACAAAAACAAACAAACAAACAAAACAAAACAAAACAAAACAAAACAAAACAAAAAAAAAAAAAAAAAAAAAAAGAAAAAGAAAAAAGAAAACATATCAATAATGAAAGCTTTCTTTTTTCAGATCTTAAGTAAAGCAAAATGCCGACTTGCAGCGTCCTTCTTTGTCTTATATTTGTTCTAAATTGCTTGGGGGAGTCATCTTCCTGTGCAAGTGAGTATTTTATAATAGATTCATTGCTTTCTAGCTCACTACGACGAAGACGAGATGAAATTATGCTATACAATAGGATGAAGGTTCTCCAGGTTGAAGTTTAAGAAACATGTCCTTTCCCAGCAAACAATAATTTCTACTTATTAATGTTTGCTTGGATGGTGCCTGTAGAGATCACACGAACCATATTTGCCTCAGATGGAAGATTTTCCTTTTTTTTGCGTTTGATTGGAAAAGGTAACAAAATGGTAGGAATTACCATTACTTTGACCAAACGTGCGATGATGATTCATTTACATCTTTAGAAATGAAATATGAAGATAAAGAGAAGTATACAATACAAATCGGGAGCAGAGCAAACAGGGAAGTCCAAAAACATCAGAGGTGGGATCAGGTGCCATGGAGGAGTGTGCATTCCCTGCCGACCGGTCACACCCGCCATGTACTCCTTGCCATGATCGGGAAGAAACATACACATCCGTAGACAATTTAGTGTGTAAATAATGGTCTAACAATTGTTACGACAAACGTCAGTCAGCATTAGACTTACTGACAGGTTGTTTTGCTAACAAGATCATTTTTTCGACCATAAAATGATGACTTCAAAGGAGACTGTTGATATCTTTGTTTTATCAACTTGTTTATCAATAGCTTGCCTCGTTTTGGACATTGTTCATACTTAAAGCATGCCCTTGTGTATCGAATTAACTGGGAGACAAACACCCAATATGCAGGTGATAAGGGTAAAATGCTACATAAGTAAGGGAAGTTGAAATATTGAAGTCATCACGTTTATCATAAAGCTTTGTTGTTAAGTACCATTAAGTTTTTTTTTCTAGTAAAATATCCAAATATGAAACAGATGTGTCAGACTATGTGGTATCTTTTATTTCCATCTCACTGGGATATATCGAGTCGACATGTGAATAAACTTAACTATTGTTAATTGATAATACGTCATCGATGTATCTAAATGTCGGATTGAAGGCCAAAGCAAGTGTTTTCTTCTCATGCAGATGTGTTTGAATAAATTCTGCTTCATATGAATTCAGAAAGGGTCTGCAAACAAGGGGGCTCAATTGGTACCCACTGGAATTCCAACAGATTGTTGAAAGACCTGATCTCCAAAAACCACATAGATATTGTCAATCAGAAACTCAAGCATGTTTTAATACCAACTTCAGAGTACTTGTTTGTACAATCAGAATGCCTTTTAACAAAATAATTTTGCAAATGACCATTGACAAGATAAGTATATTTACGAGTTCCATTTTTATCTCTAAATACAGGTTACTTATTTTCCACAGTGTTTAAAGACATACATTTATTTAGCATATCATATACATCGGTTTATTTATTTGCAGTTAATTTATTTCTCCGACTTTTGGATACGTTTCTCAATAAGATATAATTTTCCCCAAGAACTTGTGATTGAAATGTTGCTACTTTAACAAGTTTTCTCACCAAAAGAAAAGAGGGACATTACCATGCATTTGTGCAAATTCCAAAGAATGGTATTTACTATAGAATTCTATTGGAAATCGTTTGAATTGCTGATATAATTTTTGGTTAAGATTTGTTTTTAGACATTATGGAAAAGGGTTTAGAGATCAGATGATAATAATTATGAATATTTCTAGTACATTACAAAGGAATACGAAAACAGTTACTCGAGGAAGGTATCGTCAGACCTTTTAAATATTGCTCATCTATAAATTGATTTGAAAATAATTTGAAAATATAAACACTAACAAACTGTAACAAAAACTTATAAAATAACCTATAATTTGCTATAAAAAAAAAAAAACAACAACATTGATCTAAAAGTTATTCACCATTGTAAATAAAAGTTTTTCCTATAGTAAATCAATGTTTTTTACTATGAATTTTAATTGTTATATTTTATTTTCTCCTCGTTCTACATGCAGTTTTTTTTTTATATCAGTAAGAAATACTTCTTGTATATTAACATGTTATTTCTAAACTTTACTTCATTGATGTGCAATTAAAGAGGGATAAAGGCCGTAAATTTAAAAAAAAAAATGTGATAAAATTTCATAGCTAATCAAAGTATTAAAGTTATTTTTATTAGTTACAGTAATCTTAGTTTACTATCATAAATTTGTTTTAGGAAACCCTTGACAAAAGTCGTGCTAGAAGGCTACCATTTCATTTGGTCCCGGCTTAGGCTGGGAACCAATAAGACAACGACCTTAAGAGTAGGCTTAATACCAATATTATAGGATTTGCGACTACTTACATCAAATTTAATATTGGAGATTAATTTTTGGAAGATCTTTCTCATTGTTATCACAAAGATGTGCAATGGCTTTTAGACACTTGCGGATTTGAAAGAGCTATACTTGATGGATGGTTTATAATTAACAATGACGTCAAGTGCCATCACAAACCTGACTTTTCAATAGACTTTTGTCAAGCTTTTGTGGAAGTAAATAATATTACAAAACAATGACATTTTTCAGATGCTAGGTAACGTGTGTTTACAAAACCAGACGGTGAGAAGGTCCGGTAAAATTAACCTCTAATAAGTTATTGTAAAAAAAAGTTATCCGACAGAAAACGTACAAGCGTAACTCATGGTTCCATCTATTATGCTCTGATAGTACAAAAGTAATGACTATATTTTTTTTACGAATCAAAATACTAATCGGGATCGATCTCGAAAGTCTGTTTTTACAACTGCGCTCTCACATTAAGAAGAACAGTAATTCAATAGTTATCAAATCACAAGTAATTATATCTATGCATTATTGTAAACTGCAATATCTATATTGTTGTTTAACAATTACTTGTAACACCCGCAATATATAACTATTAAATGATATAATCAAGAGATTGTAATGTTTGAATGGGAAAGAATGACATTCTCGATTGAAATCGAATTACATGAAATCACTAAAAATAGTTGCGAATATCACGGTTGCATCAGACAGGCGGTCGTTTAATACATGTGCAATATAAAAAGTTATATATTTAGGGGTTCTTTCTTTATCAGACTTGTATTTATGACGTATCTATAGACAGTACAAGACTAGATATGGTTGTTTGAGATAATCTTCATTATTATGTTCATTACAGCATACAAAAAGCCATGAGTTGCATTTACTGCAAAGCTCTCGAAGGGTACAACATTAAGTGGTCACGAGGTTGTCAAGTACGATCATGTGCTAACGAATTTGGGCGGAGCTTACAATCCAAAGTCTGGAATATTCACCGCCCCCTATGACGGTCTCTACACCATATCGGGTACGCTTATGAGTCAACCATCAAATAGTGTATATTTGTGGATTAATAAGAATGGGCTGAAGATGGCTATGCTATACTCTGCATCAAAGACGTATCCTCAGTCTGGACAAACACTCCATCTGCTACTCAATAAAGGGGATAGAGTCTGGATTCAGAATGGCAGTGGAGAGATAGCAAAGCTCCACGACCACGGCTAATATAATTTGTTTTCTGTTATTCTTATAACAGATTTCTGAATTTGAATTTGAATGATCATTTCAAATAAATTCTTCATAAGCATATTTGGATTTTTTTTAAACTTTTAATTCTGGAGATATTTCATGTTTATTCCACGTAAAGCATTGAAATCATACAGAAATCCTGTTTTTCTGGAGTTTTTTTTCAGTCTTATTAGTCACAAAAGGAATTACATTCTTTAAAAAAAAACAACTTAAAGCAGCCCCGCGTAACTAAAATAATATCTAGATGCAAGATAAGCAAACATGTTTTTAATGAATAACCATGATAACGTTTAAAAATATAAATATCAATGAACAAAATCGATTTTCAATATGTTGAATCGGGCTTGATGTTCGACGTAACAATATGCATATGTTGTGACGTCATATCGAAGGTCGGGAGAATGAGGTTGACATGTAGTGTACATTCAATTTATAGGCTATTAAATGGAGATAAATCGATAAATTGAAATGTTTTATATCTAAATTAAATTGTAACCATGAATTAGCGGAAGGTGTAGAGCGAAAATACACGTAAACATTAAGAGTAATATTGTTTTAATTTAACAGTAAATCCAGAGGAGTTCTGTTGACGTTCCCCATAAAAATAAGTGATAAAAACATTCCCCATAATTTTCGATTACATACTGAAACGACAGATAGGTTATTTTTAAAATAAGAAAGGAGAGACAACAACAAAACAGGTATTTTCCACAAGAATTGCCCATTATTTAAATTAAAAAAATAATAGGAAAGCACTTTCCCCACAACATATTCCATTCGTCCAATTCCTCACAAGTCGGCTATGATGTGTAAGAGAGAGAGAGAGAGAGAGAGAGAGAGAGAGAGAGAGAGAGAGAGTTGAATTTCATGTAAATTCTTTGCATGAGAAAGAGACGAAAAACAAGTCATGTGAAATTTATGTGAAAACTTTAAGCCATTTTGACCTAATTTTCATATGAATTTTACATGAAGAGCATATCGCATAAAAAATCGTGCAGAGAAAACTTCACACGAAAGTTATAGTTTTATATATATATATATATATATATATATATATATATATATATATATATATATATATATATATATATATATATATATAAGAATATCATACAAACTTATTCACATGATATTCGTATGAAAAAGTTTTTATATAATTTTTACAGGTTTTTTACATAATTTTCAAATAAAAAGATCACATGAATATTATGTAAGCCACTTTTCTCTGTATGTTTTGGAATTTAAAGAGAGGGGTGTAAATACAGTGAAGAGTAGTAATGGGTGTAAATACAGTGAGGAGTAGTAATGGGAATACTAATAACAGATGTATAAATTAAAAATCATATTAATTGAGGTCATATACGTGGATGGATTTATATTCATGATACATATACTAAATAAATATCTGTTTCCTGAACGATTTTTTTCAGATTCAAATCCCGCAGCCGCTTAATGCAAGATTTCAACAACCATCCGATGATTTTAATCCATTCTGACAAAATGACAAGGTCTTAACTTCTTTTTCATGTTTGGCCCATTGCCTGGCGTTATCTTCCACAGAATTCATAATCTATACTTATAAATCAATAAATTTAAAATAAACTCCGAAATGGGTGCACCAGAGTTCTTACTAACTCCTTTATGAATACACTAGATACAAGATGATGTCTGTAATTTATATTCAGATTTCATTCGCACAGTTGGAATCGTGCATTAAATTAAAAATCTACTTTCATTTTCTATAATCGTCCATGAAAAAGCAAAAACGTGAGTACGGTGGCGGTTCCGGTTGGCGGATCTAAGTTAGTGGCAATTTTTAATTAAACTGACAACAAGCAATCGTTATTTATTTCATAAAATGTCATCACAGATTTATTCAATCAAAACTGGATTTCAATGATATTAAAGAAATAAGTTGTGAAAATTGATTAAAAAGGGAAATGTGCAAATTACTTTTGTCATTCACCGGTCTTGATATTGACGGAAACTTCCAGAACCTCATATAGCATCGATCCCGATACTAAACAGAAAAACGAGGCGAATATAGCTGAATGAACATAAAAAAAAACTTGAGTGTGAATGGTCATTGAAATAATGGTAAATTATTGATAACACTATAAGTTGTGAATATATTTATATATCGAAAGACTATTAGTAGGTTTTCCTAATAAATTTATCGGTAAAATTTGTATATTCCTCACTGAGAGCATAATAGAACGAACCCGAGGTACAAATTGTACTTTGTAATAAATTCGCTTACATGAAAAGAGAAAATTTAAGAATAGGGTATTGTTCAAATACAATTAAAGCTGTTCAAATTTTGTGCTTTTTTCTGAATTATCTTTTGTATCAAATACTCGGCCTTTTCATAGGGCGTTAAAACCTTATGTTTACAAAAAAAAAAATCAATTTATTATTAAAATGTGCATATTCCCTGCTTTTATCCTTGACGGAAATAAAATAAAAGTACCAGTACAACATCCATAACATACTATAAGAGGTTTCACAATAAACGTCAATTAAGGAAATTGTTATTTTTTCCAAGTTTTCACAAGAGGGGATGGTGAGGTACATCTACTTCTGCTCCCAAGCTAAATGCGGGATTTTGAACAGAGTGTTTCTTCCTGCTCTAAAACTGTAGGCTGTCAGTAGAAACTACAATATATATTATTGTAATATTTCTGTCGGTGGTGGTATAATTTCAATTCCACGCGCTTGCGCGTAATTTCATCTAGTATTTATGAAATTAAGAAACCAGTCGAAAGATCGGGGTTCCCTAAATCTCGGTCCTATTATAAGTGATTTGAGGTTCTCATTATTAACTATATTTACATCACTATGACGTTTCCAGCAAGACTTTAGTTGTAGGATGTAAAAGATCATGAACAGGTTGGAGGATTATGTTTCAGATGCTGAATATCTACGCATAGTAGTGCTTATTGTAATTAAATATTTTGGAAGCAATAGTCGATGTGTATTCGTAAGAAATACAAGTGTGAATTTCAACTTGAAATATTCTGGAATACTAAACTGGACCCTTTTCTGATTAAAAATATTACTAATATTTAGTGCGTCAATTCCATCTTTGGAAAACTGTATCTTAAGGAATAAACAGGTTGTTTAAGCAGTATTTTCTTCCGGAAACATGATAAAAGAGCCAATGATTTGCAATATCCATAATCACAGATCCGACCATGTATTCTGGTGTCGAACAATCCAAACATGGACTTTCCATGACATTTCAAATAGACCATTTTTAACTTTCAAGGGGAAAGAGTAGGAGTTTGTTGCGAATTTAATGAAGAGCCCTAAATGTTTATCTACATAAGGTAGTAGTGAATCAAAAGAAACATTATGTAAAATAGTTTATTGATATCATAACTAGGATTATGTCTTTGTGCATTGTTAAAAAACCCCATCACATTTACCTTGCTTCACTGTGGACTTGAGTCTACAATTCTAATTTTCATGGAAGGAATGATCAGATAAATTAAAATGCTTGTAGAGAGGCTGTTCGCCCTCGTTGTTTATTTGTAATTTATGCCACGATATTCCTTTCCTAAATGAACTTTTTTTTTACATAAATAAACCCCTAAATGATACATTCTTACGGAGTCTGGTAGGTGACAGGTAAGAAAGGGGTTTCATCTAGCGGCAGCCATATAATTTTCTGGCGGCCGCCATATTATTTCCTGGCATTTGCCAGATAAGCTTCAATCGCTTGCCATTGAAATAACTTACGGCCGCCAGATATAAATTGGGTTTTCCACATAGAATTGCTCGACTGATTGCTACACAGTTATACTCTCGGCTTTATTTCTACCTTAAACAAATTACAAGAAGTTATGCTTATATTTATCATTTAATTCTGATGAAATTGGTTTTAAATTCTTTGACCAAAATGTATGAAAAATTATTAACTTTTCGCCACATAATCATCTTGCGGCCACCAGAAACTTTTCTTGCGATCGCCAGATAATTATGTGGGGGCCTCCACATAAATAGATGGCGGCCGCAAGATAAAATATTTTTCTTACCTGGCACCTACCGGCTTACGTACATTCTTTTCCGTAGACGACATACGAAGATTATAGCAGTTAAGATTTTCACAGGTTTGGTACAATTAAGTTACATCTAACTAGTAAAGGAAAGAACAGCTTGTTATCAAAACAGCACAGGTTTAACAGTTTTTGGCAGAATATTTATCACCCCTACCAATGTGTTCGGATGATATTCTTTATCGTTGTTAAGTGTAGCATAACATCCGAGGGCGCGATTTGACCTCTAACGAGACCAGCCTCGAGACTGTACGAGATCTGCACCAATTCCTATAAGATTTAGACAGGAACTGGATGTGTGGTTTTGGTTTATGCGCTAAGCGTATCACTTTAACATTCTTTTGCACATAAAAAATGATTCATTTAGTCTTTATTTCTCTCATTCTATCGCCTCAAACACTTGAAGTGAGAAACGTTAAATCAGATACATTTAGAGTTATCGTCCTTTGTTTACATGCCTCCACGTGGTGGAAGAAGAAAAATCTTTTTGAGCTATAAAAATAGATAAGGCTTTTCAATGTTTTTAAGATATTTTACTAAAATAATTGATGATGTTCTTGGTGTTGTGAAATATTTTACCACAGAATTGAAAAAGGGATAACTGATTCAATGTGCAGAAAATGTTATAGTCTGAATTAATTTTTGCAACAGCTGATACACACAGTTATACTGGTAAATGCAATTTCTCAGATGATTGCATGTAATATATAGAGGATATTCAATGTTTTGTAGATGAATATGGAATTTATTTCATGAGTGGGACAGGATTTTTTTTATATTTTCACGAGTGCGAAGCACGAGTGAAAATATCAAAAAATCCTGTCTCACGAGTGAAATAAATTCCATATTCATCTACAAAACATTGAATTTTCTGTTTATTACATTTTCTTTGATTTTCCCTTTGCCTCTGTCTTTTCTTAACCCAGTGTCATAGATAGGCTTGACGTCATAGTTGAGCGGTTGAGACGTCATAGCTTAGCAGTTGTGAGATTGAAAACATTACAAAGCATGAATTTTAGCAACATATTTGGGAAGAAAATTGCAGTTTTAGCTCTATCAAGATGTTTAGTTACTATCTCTATCTTATGACAGTTCAGAAATTATTTTTTACTTACTTTGATATCCTTTCACACTGTTAGAGAATATCATTTTGGTATCCTTTCACACTGTTAGAGAATATCACTTTTATTCAATAAATAAATCACAGTATTTCACTGTTGAAAATGTAATAAAACAGTGTAAAAAATGCTTAAATGAATACAAAATGAGTGTTACATTAAAAATTGCAAGAAGTGGCCAATGTTAACATCTCTGTCAAGTGATCAGCTGGTGAACACACAAACACTGGTCTCTCTCTCTCTCTCTCTCTCTCAAAAATTAAATAAATAAATGAAAAATTATATAGTAATATTTTAGTTGCTTAGCTAAAGCTTACTCCAGACTATGCCCACTTGTCCACATGATATTCAGCAGAGAGACATCATAATGCAGTGAACATTATACATTTATTGACTTATGATTGTGTTCTCAGGCAAAATGCATTTTGTCGACCCTCGTACCAAACTGTTTGTCTGAGGCCATTAGGCTGAATTAAGGCAGACAGTTTGGTTTGAGGGTCGACGAAATGCATTCTGCCTGAGAACACAGTCAATAATTATAATGTTTTGTTATACCCTTTATTTCATTAACATACATGTAACTTATTCTGGCTTCTATGATGTAATTTTCCTTAATTTACCCGCACTTCAGTTTAACTTGGTCTATTTCGTCTCTGTCAAACACCAATGAATGCAAATAAGAGTTATCTGACATATCAGTCGAATATCTAATCGATGGATCCAATATCTCACTCTGTGGTCAAACATCGATTTTCAACAGACTGCTCAGTAAAACATTGAAAATGTTAGACTTTTTTAGGGTGAATTTATATAGTAAATAATTTCTAAAGGTATATAACAAAAATGTGATAAAGCCTGGTAAACTCAAAACTAGATCATAATGACTCTCATATTTTAAAGAATTAAAGATTTATATTCTAATTAATTGATGTATTATTGTTATCAAATTTATTTCTAAACCTGAAACATTTTGCAGACATTGTGCTTTCAATAAATAATGATTTTCTAGTTTCTTTGTCGAGGGGTAAGGTTTAATATTCTGGAAATTCCATATCCCATCTATATCAAATACCATATTGATTATTTAGCTTTGCACCAAAATATTTTTAATATTTACAATGAATTAGATATTTGCATGTACGGTAACCAGCAGCAGACATTAAATGTGAACAAAGTATTATGAAGAGAATATGATTACTTGAATGTAAAAGATGTTTCTCACAGCTGTTACAATCTGCATGACATGTATTACTTATCATTATCTGAGTTTTCATTAAAATAATTGACTTTTACAGGCACATATGCAGGATTTTCCATTAGTAAGAGAGGCACTTTTAGCAAGGGAGGGGTCTTGGGACAACTTATATCCCCAGAGGGTCAAGGATGGAGTTAGGTGGGGGTAAAGCTCCTGAAGCTCACGAGAATAAGCAATTAGAGAACCTTATTTTGACACATAAATGACTCTAATTTTACCTTTATTACATCATTTGATATGAAAGTGAAAACTATATGTGTAAAACATATCTGAAACACTTTTTTTGTTTTAGAGGGGGCTAGTGCCCCCACCTGAATCTGTGTGCTTGTACGCGTTTTAAGATTTTAGTAATAAATGCAGTTGAACTTCGGTATCTGGAACACTGATATCTAGAACACCATGGATATGTCAAAGTAATTTGGAAGTCCTAACTACTTATTCTTTAAGTATTTTACCTTCGATATCTCTAATCCTTAGATAGCTTGAAGTTTTTTCTCTGTCTTATCAAGTTCGTTATAATGAGGTTTGACTGTATATGTAACTATGTGCTTGTAGTTATTGAAGTAAATAAAAAAGAAAATAATCTTTTACACAGTAATGAAGAGCACAATTAAGATTACGACCAATAGATTATTTTTAACATGTTCAAATCCTGTATAACAATACATGTACAATTTTATAAAATTTGTTTAAAAAACTATTATCTCTGAAGTTAACTTTAACAAAACTATAAATACAGTGTATAAATGTAGACTTTTCTTAAATTGTGTAAGGTGTTTTGTAGCATTATATACTGGCTGTGTGCTACAACAAGTAAAGTTTGTACACTAAGAAACTAATTTCAAAGGGTTCAGCTGTGATGATTAATAAAATCTGCACCAATTTACTTCTGACATCAGCTATTATGCAAATATATACACAAGCTAGCTGTTTTTCTGGTACTGATTTTTTATGTGCCATTTCACAGATTTTATTAAGGTCTAGATCTAGTAAATGAAAGGTTCCCTTTAGAAATGAATTCAATCTTATAATGATCCTTTACAACTCGGTAAATTAAGGTGTATTGGGACAAAACTTTTAGGTAAACTCAGCTAGCGATAAAACATACCAGTAGTTCAAACTGCCATTTTCAATGAAAAATGAAGAAAATCAGGTATAAGTATGGAAGTTTCCTTTTCCACCTCAGACCAAAGAAATGTATCAAGATCAAGCCGACATGCAGTCTCTCAGAAAACGTTTTTTTTTTTTTTTTTTTTTTTTTCTCCATATTTTCATCACCTCTGCTTTAAAATGATATTAAACTGTATATAGGTATAATGGTTACTTTTGACATGATTCAAATTGAATCCATTTAAAAGCTTCATTTTCTACATATAGTTATTAAAGCCATAAAGTAGAGAAAAAATTATGATGTCATAAGGGATCTGATATCAAAAAGACATTATTTTTATTAGATCTTGACTGTCAAGTTATATCAAAGGGTTTTATGCAATGTTGTACAACTTTTGCCCTCATGTTGATAACATTTTAACATTGAGCATAATTAACTTTCAGGTCTCTACAGCAATGTTATTTCACAGAGTTTTGGAACTGCACCTCGATCGCACCATACCTCTATCTTGAAACGCAGTTGTGGTACATAGATTTAGACAATCGGTCATCTACAAGATGCCTTAGCACAAGTCAGATATAACTGTTAAGAAAACTCTTAGTTCAAGTGAAGTATCCCACTAAGATCAGATACAGAGGTAATTTCAATGTACGCATGAAAGATTTGTTAAAAGTAAAGTCCCTATGGCCAGAGGCTCAAGGGAGTTTCTGATTGAAATTTGTCTGTTGTGTATTTGTGTACCGGTATTCATTGTGAGTATTGTTTCCCTTGTTGTCATCTTTGTAATTCTTCCTCAGATCCATCAGGCCAATTTCAACCAACTTGGCACAATTATAGTATTCTTGAATGAAGAAGATTAAAGTTCAAATGAAGGGCAATGCTCCCTAAAAGGGAGATACCAATAATAAATAAGTATGATGGGGTTACTTCAGAATCTTCTTATCAATAAGACAGACTTGCAGACATGAAAGCTTCCTGATATATGTAGCACTGATTTGTTAACATCATTGTCCTGGAGGGTTATGAGGGTAGGGAACTGTGGTAGGGCCACAATAGAAATTCTACATTTTATTTTATATGGGAAAATCTGTAAGAACTCCAGGGCCATGATTAGAATGATATAAAATATATACAAGCATTCTTAGGTAGTGCAGATTGAAGATTGTTCAAAGCAAGACCACAGGGGAAGGGTGGACTACAATAGGGGGTAAAAAATAAAATATTTCATGATAAAAAAAGGGGGCAGGGCCACGGTGATTCAGGTGAGCCATGGGCCTTGTGTAATTATTAATCCTTTTTGTTTTAAATTTGACAGATATATTATTACTTAAAATGTTTAAACAATTATAATTATGTTAGATTTTTCTCTTTTCAAATCTTTTCAAGTCCCTCTAAATCTCTAAATGTAATTAAAAGAAGATAATATATATAGTTTGAGAAAAATCCAGTTTTTTAGTACATGTACAGTAAAGTACTGGTAGTGTGTACCAGCATATCTAATGAAAAATTCAAAGTGCACAAAGCACAAATGAATATTTTAAATGTAAATGATTTCTGTCACTTCATAGCTTTTTAATCCAGACAATTACAAAATTAACTACTGTCAACAATTGCTTAATAAAGTTCATAAACATTACCTTCATTAACTTTAATTAATTCCTTTGGGTTTTTTGTATGTTGTTTAACGTCCCTCTTGAGAATTTTTCACTCATATGGAGACGCCACCACTTGCCGATGGAGAGCTGCAAATTTTGTCCTAAACTCGGCACTTACGGCCATTGAGCTGTGAGGGATCTTTTTCGTGCCAGCACCTACTGTGACACGGGACCTCGGTTTCTTCGGTCTCATCCGAAGGACCGGTCTCCACGTCCCACAGTGGGATTCAAACCCGCGATGTAAGGATCAACTCCTTACTTTGCGACTCTAGAGCAGACACTCTACTCTGTAGTAATCATAGCATTATAAAGTAAAGTATAATAATATACACTGTTTCAAATGCCTAAATATTTTATTCTATTTGTTTTTTTAAGGTATTTATGACAGTTAAAGAAGCTTTGAAATCAGTGTGGATGTGGATATTAAAACTGCTTGAAGGATGAGGAAAGGAGCCCTTTAAAAGGTACTTGTTAAGTAGGACAGGGTAATCATGGTAAAATTGTTGATTTGTTGTAAATATATGGAATGATAATGCATATATAGATAAATATTCAATACATGCATTAATTAATGCATCCCCTCTGTCCACAAAGAAATTCTAAAATCTTTTTTTAGAAGTTGATTGGATGAAATATTGGATTAATCGGCAGAATGCTTCACTTTTTGCTCATTTAATTCCATAATGAACATTTTAAATGTATGTGTAGAGGATGTTCAGTGATCTTTAATTGGATGTGGAATTTATTTCTCAAATGGGGCAGGATGGCTTAAGACTTTGAATGATATCTGCATTTTTCTTCAAGAATTTAAGTGATAATTAGTGAATTTGAAATTCTTGGTTAAGTGCCATGGCTGAGGTCATAAATCATCCAACTTGAACATGTTGAAAGGAAAACAATCTCAGAAGAATGGCCACAGTTACAATTTAATATGCAAAAACTTGCAGATTCAGATAATTAAAGAACAAGGTTCACTTAGGGCCTTTTTTGGCCCTGTGAATTTCACAAATTTTATTCAAAGAAAATTTATTTTTAATTCATCAAAAGTATAGATGTTATATAGGATTAAATATATTTGCATAGGCCTAACAATGTAATTTTTTCTTCTACCAGACCAGAACTTGCAAAATTAGTCCTTTCAATGTAAATATATATAATAGAAGTTTATAGTCATTTCTTTTTCTGTACTGTAGTTATATAATCTTACAACAAAAAAGAAATTTTTAACATGAAGATTGCAGCCCATATTGCTATTTATTGAATTATCTCCCTTAATCATTGATAGATTTGTAGTGCGTTTTCTGTAAACATTATTTCAGAAAGTGGGAAAGGTTTAAAATTTGTTTTAAATTGTGTTGATTTTAATTCAAGCATAGTATATGTCCTAAATACATGTTTATATCACAAATGAATTTGCTACTATCAAGACATCAAGACATATATGTATTCTACACAATTTATTGATCTTCCCTTGCTCACAGTGGAAAAATATCTTTTAGTGTAAATGACATGTATGACTGTTATGCTGAAAGCTTAAAAACTTAAATTTATTTATATTTACTGTCCTTGTTGTGTAAAGCATCTATATTACTTTCAAGTATTAAGTTATGTTGAAATAAACTGTGCCATTATTAAACAGTAATCATTTTTATATCATCATATACATGTATATTGAACCTTGTTCATTGGAGCTGTGGTCAGTGTTTGTCACTGGGTTCAGAATATTTCACAGAGTGGGAAAAATGGGTAGAAAAAATGTATATGCATGGTAATATTTAGAAAACATCTTCTTGGATCTTTTCCCAAGTATGACCTCATTTTAATGGTTGTAGAATGAATCCTACATGCATACATTCTAGATTTTTAACTTTAAACAGCCCTTAGTTCTATGGTAAAAGCACAATAAGATTCTTTTTAATAGAAATATGAAGAATTTTGCTCATCTTGACATGAGGGAGGGGGTATTTTGATATATTCAGAAAGATATGAGAAGGATCATGGATCAATTTGATCAACTGACACCTACATATAAAAGCCAGATTTAAAAGGAGGAGGCTAGAATGGTATGGTAATTTATTGTAAAACCCAAGAACCCCAGCCCTCCAGATTTAAAGCTGTTTTGTGTGTCTTGCAGAAAATCTTTTACTTTTAGAACACCATTCCTTCGGTATAAATTTTTTTCTTGCCAAAATGTTCATTTGATACTTTTTTTCATTAGAAATACCAATATTTTTTCAAATTCAAAGATAGACTGCTGAATTGATAAGTTCATTTTGGAAATCCAGAAAAGGCTTGTATGGGTTCTAAAGACCTTTCCCCTTCTCGATCTCTCAAAAAAACCCATAAAGTTTGCCAGTAAAAAAAAAAAGATATTTTTTGGCATTTTCATACTTCATTTTTTACTCCCTATTTTTACGGCTTTATAATTCTTCCTAGGAAGTGTGGGTATGTGCCTTGAACCCCCCTAATCCTGGATCTGTCCATGCCTTCCCATAAAAAACCTGGATGCCCTGGAAATTTACAAAGCCCTAAAGATAAAGGGAAAAAAGATGAAAAAAATATTGGAAAAGGGGGCGGGGAGGCACTTCTCATGAATAAGATGCTTAATTTCCTCCATGTTAATGACTTTTCTAACCAACTTGCCATAGAGGATCCAAGTCATTTAAGTTATACATACTTTATAATTCATTAAATTTCATATATAGCCCTGAAAATCCAGGGAGCTCCAATCCCCCCCCCCCCCCACCGCGTGAACAAGGTGCTTTAATATCCTCCATGTAAATGACTTCTAACCAACATGTCATGTGTAGGGGGCCATGGTTCCAAGGAGGATCCTAGTCATTTAAGTTACATGTACTTTATATAATTCATTAAATTTTAAATAACTCTGAAAATCCCAGGGATCTCCAAGCGCCCCCCCCCCCCCCGTGCCTAGAAGAGGATATTGGAACCGTTTGATTAGATGAGAAAAATCTTGTTTTAATTCGTAACATGTATATTAAGTTTGATGTATATTTCTCAAGGAATTAAATAATATTCATTACGGTAGAAAATGCAAATTAATAGAATGCTGAAAGTCAGATGAAGTATATATACATGTATATTGGGATATTGTTAATGCTGACAATGACTTTTGCGTGGATCTGTTTCGGAAACTGGATGAAGTTGTTATATATACATATATATACATACATACATATATATATATATATATATATATATATATATATATATATATATATATATATATATATATATATATATATATATATATATATATATATATATATATATATATATATATATATATATATATATATATATATATATATGTGTATGTATGTATGTAAAGGTCTGCCGTATTACTTGAAACTGGTATGCCATGAGTTTTATACAGAAAACAGACTATAGGTGTGAAGGTTTTCCTTCACTGCGAACCTAATGACCTTTGACTAGTTCAAGAAAAACCACGTGATGTAAAACATTGGTAGGGGTGTTTATAAATAGTTGACGTGTGATCGGAAATGGATTCTTCAAATATACATGTATCTCTTATAGAAACTATCATTCTGTCAACCTGGCAGTTTTCCAAAATATATATCATCATTAATGTTATAGCTCTTGGAAATAAATGTCAAAAAAAAAAATCCGTCAATTTTTGTATGCACTGTTTGTTTTATACCAAAACTGTTAATCTGAAGACTAATGACGTATGTTTAATATCCCGGAGTAACGTCTGCCAGAATCATTTTGTCTGCGACGCGTCAGCCAAGATCATTTCGCTATACTCTGTACTACTCATAAATGAACAAACCAAAAAATAGTACCGAACGTTCAGTATCTTCATGGACAGACTATACATGCAGAGATACGTGTTCGGTGGTTAATATGAAATACGAAGATAACGAACAGTAGTCAAACTCAAAAGCTAATTGAAGCAATACAAATTGGAAACAGAGTAAACACGGACTTCTAAAAACATCAGGTGAAATCAGGTGCCATTGAGGAGTAAGTATCCCCTGTCTACCGGTCACACCAGCTGTGTACTACTTGTCATGATCAGGCTAACGGAAAAATCCGTAGACAATTTAGTGTTAAAATAATGCCCTAACAATTTGTATGAAAGACCTCAGTCAACATTGGACTTAAAGATTAAATTTGCTGACAAGGTCATTGTAACGACCATAGAACTACCGAAATGTTGACTTTAAAAGGCCCGCCGATACCCTTGTTTCACTAACGTATTTGGCAATACTTACCTCGTTTTAGAAAGTGTTCACACCAAGAGAATGCTCTTGCTTATCGAATCAATTGCAGCTAGAAGATATGCAGGTGAAATGGTATATTGCTACATAGATAAGGGCAGTTGATTAAAGAAAAAAAAAATTAACTCATCACGTTAATCATAAAGTTTTGTTATTAGGTTACAATTACATTTAACGTCTTTTTCTGGTAAAATATCCAAATATGAAACATCTGTGTCAAACTCTGTGGTATCTTTTATATGGAGTTTAAAGATATATAATAAATATATAATGAATCAATGTAGGAATGAAAATGAATGTTTAATAAAACGCCGTCGATACAAAAAAAAAAAAAAAAAAAAAAAAAAAAAAAAAAAAAAAAAAAAAAAAAAAAAAAAAACTAGCACTACTACTAAACTACCAAACACTCAATATTTACAGCGTTACATGTTTAATTTGAAGTTTATTAACAGTTATGAAGAAAGAAAAAAAGCGCTATGAAATGCGTCCGGTCTATCTGGTGTACTCTGGTGAACGAATTAATTATCGCTAATTAATTACTACCATGTAGTAAATTGTACACTTTCTTATTCTGTCAAAATAGCGTAATTATACATGAAAAAAAGAAACTAAAGAAAGATAATATGGAAGGGCAATTTTAAAATATGAATTTGGATATATTATAAATTTGGAAATGTTTTAGGACTGTTAATCGGATAAAAGAAATAAACAAAAATGTAAGCTATAAATATTTGCGTGGGTTGTTCCAGAATTGGTTATGCGAATGAAGGGTAAAGTTTACACAATATAGAGAGAATGAACTAGTTTGTTACAATCTGGGGTTTGGAACTAGTTGACGTTCATCCTGGTGAAGTCATTAAGTTTGTTAATATCATTAGGGCGAAATGACTTCAGCCTGTACATCCAGAACTTTTCCTTTTTTTTTTCTCTGAGCGTCTGTTCATCTTGGATTATGGTCAATGACCATTACTGTCATGTCCTCCCATTTGTGACCTTCAAGGATGAAATGTTCCCCAACGGGTTCATTCGAGTTTTTTGGTCCTAATGGTAAAACGGTGATTATTGACTCTCCAGCAGAGATCTCCTGTTTCATCAACCTACTGTTTGGAACAAACTTTGCAACTGATGAGATAAATGCAGTTGTCTGTTTGACAGGACAAATTCCCTAGTATTTTGTAGCTGCGGCCTGTAACGGGACTGTTAAAGCTGTCAATTCAATTCTATTTATTCACTCAAAACCATGTAAATGGTACATGAGGTGCATAAACATATAAAACATACAGAGGGTCAAGCAAAAGGTGAAATTAATTAAGCTAGCTAGAGAGAACAGACCATATCATTAATTTTAGTAATAAACGTACACAAGTGTTTCAAAGATTCAACATCATTTTGGCACATGAATTCACAAAACCTCATAGTGTTTGGCTTAGAACAAAATTTTTGGTTCAAAAGATTTTTCTTCAGTTGGTTTAAAGCACTACATTCTAAAATAATGATATTCATCTCCTATCTGATTCCTATCTCATAATCTACAAAATCTTTCATTTCTTTGAGTGCCATTCCATGGCCATCTACCTGTTTCAATTGGAAGGTGGTGATTTTGTGGTTCTAAATTTAACTAAGTTTTTTTTCTAATTTCACATGATGGTAGTGAAAATAATTTTTCGCACTCAAAATTGGCTTTAAAAATTCTATAATTTAAACTTTTTGCAGATACTTGAACTTCACTATTCCACTTTTAAATATACTGATCTTTTAGTCTTTGTTTGACTGTATCAGTTATCCATTCTACATTATAGAAATATTGCTCATACCATATAATTGATAAACCACATCTGTCAAAAATATTTTCTACAAATAAAATCCAGGAGTTTGTCATTTCTTCTTTATCATATTGTTTACGTAAATACATATACACTATTCTACACAATTTGTTTTCTTTTCCATACACAAGTTTTGCCCAATATTTTACAATTGTTGAGTTTATATTTTAAAATAATAATGGAAACGTATTATACATGTTCAATAATATCAATATTTTCATAACCCAATATTTCACAGCCAGCTTAAAAGGGTAATCGTTCGATAATTCTCAGGATGAGTTGGTTCACCCTTATTTTTGTAGATGAGGACACACGTACATTCAAACTCATATAATTTTTTTTTTCTTACCAATATCCATTCTCACTATTATTAGTTAAGTACGATTCAGAGCATAATTTCTTGTAGATTTTAAAACGATAATTCTATTTACAAATCAATGTGATGAATTATTCTAATATTTTAAAAATATTCATCAGAACCCAGGTAATTTGCTTTGTTATATTATGAACACGGTGGGGTACGGAGGAAAATTTTATGGACACGGTTCAGCACAGTGTACCTACCTGTGCATTTCAAATTCAAGCACACCGTGCTTCACCGTGTGCCTGGTGTAGCAGACCATTTTCCACCATACGAAGGGAAATACTCGTGCCCTGTACTGTAGTTCGTAAGACTAAAATTTTAAACATGCAGGCATCAGAATAAAAATCGAATTTGATTGTCAAAACAGTTTGTCATTACACCTGCTACACAAGTAATTGTGTTAAATATACTTTCAAATAATTAAATAAAAGTAAAATATGTTTCATATTCCATATCATGTTATAATTTATGAAAAAAATATGGTTATTTCAAAGATTAATTGATGAAAGAAAATATAAAACGTGCCGCATTACCATGGTTATTTGCAAATTAGCAAAAATAATCGACATGGCTATATATTAATGCAAATGATATGACATCTATATTATATAATAACGTAAGGGTAGTCTATGAAATCATTTTCAAGGTTTTTCTATGTAGAGTCCCTCATATCTTAATTTTCATGACAAAAATAACAAAATAAAAAAAAAATACCAGGACAAATTACTGGAATTCAGGCAGGATGTCTTTTGATAAGAAATGAATTATGAAGATAACGAACAATAATCAAACTCAAAAGCCAATTGTACAATACAAATTAACAAGCTTAACAAAAACGAATCCCTAAAATCAGTTGCTATAGAGGAGTACGTAAACACCCGTGTGCTCCTTGTAATGATTTGACAAATAAAAAATCTGCAGACAATTTAGGGTGATAATAATGGCTTAACAACCTATTGTTTATTGGAGATTTGAATTATGACTTGTTATCTGATGATAAAAGTATACCATTAATTAATGTATGTGACATGTCTTAGAAAATAAACATGGTTACAGAAGCTACATGTTCCACTCAAGGTTCAAACCCCTCTCTTATTGATGTGATTCTTACAAATAGAAAGAATTTATTACAAAACAAAAAAAAAACAACATTAATTGTGGTTGCTATTCAGATCAAAGGTCACTCTGCATCCATGCACAATCCTTATGTAACATACAGAAGTTTCAAGAATTTTAATCATGAAAATTTTGTAAATGATCTTGAACAGAGGAATGGGGTTTAAAATTATTGCAAATGTCCTATTCCCTGTCTTTGTCTTCGATATATTGACAATTTAAATTTCTAAAAAAATAAAATATCAACCTAAAGAAAATCTGGTAACGACTAACGGTTACAAAAGAAAGAATTTATGGCAAACACGAGATAAGAACTCTCTCATTTGGGAAAATTTTTTATACTATTATAAAAATATTACATATTTTATGGAATGATAATTTACTTCATACTACTAATTTGATTCTCAAAAGTGTGTGTCATAAAACAGTTTGTCACAAATAATGATGGAATTTTTCAACAAATCATTTATTTCTGTTTTCATTATAATTAAGTAATTGGAAAATTAATACAAAACTCCCTGCGTGACGTAAAACAAACAATTTGCAAACAACAAAATCTTTTCACATAAAAGAAAAAAAATAAAAATGATTTATTTCTAACTTCAACACTCTGAAAGATCTTGTAATCAATTAGATGATCTTAAAGCTGCTGAGTTGCCTAGTTCTGCTCTCTGTAGCCGTGGGTTATGTTCCTTACTACGGCTTCTACCATGAACGGGGATACTATGAAGGTCCAGGATGTACAGGTAACAATATTTATGAAGAGGATTTGTGGGACGTTATCACGAAAGCTAAGGACTGGAGAATTTTACTTCTTCGAAGAAAAAAGATTATTTCTACGGTCTTTAGGAATTTATTGTCACGCTATATGTAAATGATAATGTCCAAATTTGCATTCTTCTTTTTCTTCATCTTCTCTTTATTAGTATTAATTATTACTATTTCTGCGCTCTTTTTAAGATCTTACAAATATCTAACAAGTTTCAAAAATCGAAATGTAGCATTTCATCTTGCTGTTTTAATAAATTTTCAGGATTGTTTGTGAAAACTTGGATAATCATATCACCATCGGCAAATGATTGTTGATTAAATAAACATTAAACAGGAACGACATTCCTTTGAATATCTTATTGAGCTCTCTTTTGTAAGATTTGTAAACTTTATTTATTTCACCACGGCAAACGCTCTATGAAATATATAATAAACTTTATGATTGTTTATCAATCACAGAAAAAAGTCGAAAAAAGTGAAGAATATTATTTTTAAAGAAATTAACATTGCGTTAGCATCAGTTATAAATGACGCCTGTTATTGCTTAGCAATAAACAAAGCCATTAAGTAAAATGGATATCATTTATTTTTAATAGCGCAACTAGGTGCAGTGATGTTTTTGGTGTAACGGAATCCCTCCCCAGCCCTACAACCACTTCAAAACTCATGTGACGACCCACAGAGGAATTAATTGTGCACTGGGTGGCCAATTCACAAGTGCACAGGCCCACAGAATAATAAGCAAAAATGAAGCAAAAGCACAATATCAACAACAAATCCATTTACTCAATCATTTAATCATTGAATCAATTTACAGCAAGAAAATTGATAGACAATGTCGTGAATGAATATGTAGCAAATATTTCCTGTCTATTAAATTTTTTTAGCACCCCCCCCCCCTTTAGTTTGACGAATACGCCAGTTGCAGGTTTAATGAACCTAGAAACCGAAACAAAATGGGAGCAACAAAACCTTGGTGCCGTCAGCAATACTCCCTACCCAGGTGCTTTCCACAGCCAGTGCCTTATTATTATGACGGTAAAGAGGTCGATACAAGTTACAACCACCATTAGCAAAATTTCCAATAGCCCCATGAAAATATTTATGGTAGGTCATATTTCAGTTGAGAAATTTCCTTGTCATCTCCATTAAATAACTGTTTGTCTTTAGTTCTAAACCGATGATACTTAGTACGTATAACCCTTTATCCAGGAATATATCAGTCGATATGAACACCCTATCAATTCTTAACCTTTTATCTTCTATTGCATGATATTCGTTGATAATTGTCTCACTTTTCAAGGTAAGTGACTTGACCATATATTTGCTGCAGAGGTGAACGATGATGCCATACCTGCCATTACAGATCTAATTATATATAACAAGTACTTTGGACTTTTAAGGCCACAGTGCATAATTAAGAACTGAATAGGGTCATCTTTTTCAGGATTTTAACTTTTGCAATAGATTTTCGATTTTCATTCCACCATACCCTTGGCTCCAAATCTCAGTCTCATACAGGGTAAGGTGAAATCTCTCTACAAGAAATCTTGTAGACATAGCTGATCTCTTGATTTGATCGATGACCCGACCACCCAAACTTAAACTAAAATTGCAATACTTAGTGTAAGTCATCTATTGGCATAAAGCTTAAGATAAGGAAGCTTGTTGCTACCAGTTGAAAATATGTTTTATATTAATGCAGTAAGTATTTTGATAGCCCAGTTACCCATTAAATTGCATATTTCTTTCCATAATCCTTTCATCACTAGAACATCATATCTTATCCTCCTTCAATGAATAAAAAGTCTGTAAAACAGTTTGTCGTGTGTTGCCACCTTTGTGACGTTTAATAATTTGAATGAAATTCTCAAAAGTATTATTAACAATGGCATATAATTTTAGCAGACACAAAATATAAATATGAGAAATAAACCAATTTTGTAAAGGGAGATAATCCAAATTTCCAGTAATTACAACTTAGGCTTAACAGAAAAATCATGAAAATGGGTCTGAAAACGCCACTGACTTTACCGCACTAGGGAAAGTTCTGACCCATGAATATTTACTATGTCGTTTGTTTGTTTATTGCTTAACGTCCCTCTCGAGAATTTTTCACTCATATGGAGATATCACCACTTGTCGGTGGAGAGTTGCAATACCCATACTCGGCACTGAGGGCCATTGAGCAATAAGGGATCTTTTTCGTGCCAGCACCTACTGCGATCAAAAACAAATTCAAACTATACGGAATATAATTAATCGTGTGATTGCTCATCTTAATGGCAACAGCAAATTGTCCATAGCGATTATTAATAAAAAGTTATTTTTGGAAAATTTGCTTCGACAGTTGTATAAGGTTATTAGTCCCCTACCGGTGAAACTGGAGGGGACTATAGATTTCCTCTGAGTCTGTCCGTCCGTCCGTCTGTCTGTCCGTCTGTCTATCCGTCCGTCTGTCCCTCTGTCTGTCAGTCTGTCCCACTTGGTTTTCCGCACTTTTGTTCTAAACGCTTGCAGATATTGTACTGATTTTTGGTATGTGAGTGTATCTTGATAAATTACAGATCAAGTTTAAATTTCGTTCCGCTTCAATGATTTTTGACGGAATACGACCTTTTCAATTTTTCAGGGTTTTACGCAATTTTTTTTCTAAACGCTTACAGATATTGAGCTGATTTTTGGCATGTGACTTTACCTTGATGAGTTATAGATCAAGTTTGTATTTCGTTCCACTTCATTGATTTTTGATGGAATTATGGCATTTTCATTTTTTTAACGGGAACCAGATTACACTTCCCGGTAGGGGACTAGTATTGCTAATGCAATACTCTTAGTATGCTTGTTCAAATTTCGTCATGAAATTACAATTAAGCAAATAAACAATGTAATATGTAATATTATTGTGTGAGATGAGCCCATGGTTTTAAATTTCAGCAAGCACTAACTAATATAACTTACTGAATTTGGTCTTAATCATCCAGTAAAGCGGATTCAATTGAGAGATCATTTATCTTGTAAGAAAATTGTCATGTTATGTACATGATCGTATATATTAGGAATGGGAAAGAACAAAAAAAAATTACAAAGGGAAAAAAATTAAATCTAGTACACCAGGGTGCCGGGGTGTTGATTTAATATATATGATGCAGAAAGATTTCCCCATGCATGTACTGAAAACTGACACATCCATAGCAACGAAGACTAATCAAAGTATTTTATGCATCCTACATGCTAAGGAAGAACAAAGAAAAGTTTGAACAGAATTTATTTAAATAATGAATAAAAAAAAAGCCGATCCAGGATGGTTGTGTCAATATCCGCTCTAAAGCTGCAGGTCAGAAATTCTTTGAAGGAAAGGACAAATACTGTACATGTATAATATTTTAAATATTATACATAAAACAATAGATTAAAAACATGTGTTTGTGTATGTGTGGAGGGGCGGGAGTTGGGTAGGAGCGGTGGGTTAGGAGGTGGGAGTAAGAAGTAATCTCGTTAAAACTTATTATGTCATACACACGACTTAGTATATGTCGTAACTACGACTTATTATTTCGCACGTATGACATGTTATCTCGTTATTACCACAAATTATCTCGTACAATTTAGTATCTCTTTATAACTACTTAGACTTTTATGTTGTTTGTACGACTTCCTGTATGTCGTTTATACAACTTATTATCTCGCAATAACGACTTAATATGTCGTTCATTTGACTTCGCATCTCGTACGTACGACACATTATCTCGTACACTAACGACATACTATCTTGTAAGAACGACTTAGTATCTAACCCGTACGACATAATATATTAAAGGTACGTACGACAAAGCAAAAAATATTTTTCAACGGGCAGCAATTTAAAACTTATGGTGGCATATTTCTGCCCCTTATGTGCAAGTTATTTTTCAATCAAATATGTCGACATGCAAGATAAATATGTTGACATGCAAGATAGTTATGTCAACATGCAACATAACTATGTTGACATGCAAGAAAATTGTAAGCAAATAAAAATCATAAAAAATCTTCAAAAATCTCAAATATTGCCCACATGTGACATCCAACATGCTAGATGCTACTTATTTATGTCAACATGCATTTTATTTATGTTAACATGCGAGATAAATATGTTGATATGCAACTTATTTATGTCGACATGCAACTTATTTATGTTGACATGCATCTTGGTTATGTTGACATGCGAGTTAAATATGTTGACATGCAACATATTTATGTCGACATGCAACTTAATTATGTTTACAAGCATTTTTCAGATACAGTTCTACTATGACCTTAACCTTAGACCTTAATACATAGTTCAAGGTCACTGCACACCCTTTAAAAGAGACCTCAGATGAACAGATGGACGGACGGACGGACACACTAATTACTATAGGTCGCCCGCAGAGAGGTGCCCTAAAAACGTTTTATAATCTACGGTCCCGTTTCTAAATCAACAAACAAACAAACAAACATACAAACAGAACCGTGCCTCATTGCACGTGTCTTGGGTAGTAACGAGTCTGCACGCTCGCACAAATGTTCAAATTGTGTATCACATAATTTCTTTTGCATTTAAATTTGATCATTTAATTCAAAATCTTATTTTGAAAATCGATCATATTTAAAAAAAAGTATATATCCAAAATAAAATCACAAATCGATCATATTCACTGCAAACTTTTTCGCAATTCCTGTGTCTTAAGATATTCACATCGACTTGTAATTTCATTTTTGGATATTTACTTTTTTTTAAATTTTATATATATATCTGTTACTCAACATAGCTAAGTTGCATGTCAACATAACTAAGTTGCATGTTGACAAAAACAAATTGCATGTTGACATAACTAAGTTGCATGTTGACATAAATAAGTTGCATGTTGACATATAAGTAGCATGTTAACATATCAAAGTTGCACGTTGACATAAATAACTTGCATGTCAACATATTTATTTCGCATGTCAACATAAATAACTTGCATGTCGACATACATAAGTAGCATCTAGCATATTGGAAGTCACATGTGGGCAATATTTGAGATTTGTGAAGATTTTTTTTTTTATAATTTTTGACATATAAGTAGCATGTTAACATATCAAAGTTGCACGTTGACATAAATAACTTGCATGTCAACATATTTATTTCGCATGTCAACATAAATAACTTGCATGTCGACATAAATAAGTAGCATCTAGCATATTGGAAGTCCCATGTGGGCAATATTTGAGATTTTTGAAGATTTTTTTATAATTTTTATTTGATTACAATTTTCTTGCATGTCAACATAGTTATGTTGCATGTTGACATAACTATCTTGCATGTCAACATATCTATCTTGCATGTCGACATATTTGAGAGAAAAATAACTTGCACACATGGGGCAGAAATATGCCACCATAAAAACTGTATAAAGAATCAGTTTTTGTGTGAGTAAAATAAATGTTAGTTTCAAGTTATTGCATTATGATAAAATGAGTAGCACACTAACTGTTGACCTGTGGAAATCATTTGGTAAATTTGGATATGTTTGTGTATGCCCTTTATCTCCTATTCACTGATATATGATTTATTGATATCATCTTACATATCAGTTGAGCTTGTTCTGTTGCTATACCAATTCTAAATGCATGCGATTTAAAGTTTCTACCATCAATGTCCATTCCATTCAAAATTTTTGGTTATACTGATGAAAGTTGGGAAGGGATAAAGGTTTGATACAATAGTGACAAAAGAGGGGGCCCGGGTTTGCATGCTTACATTCAGGTAATCTTGCATATCTTTTACTGGGCACAACATCCCCAGTGATGCTTGTAACCAGCAAATCTTATACCTTTGCCTAACAGATCTGTTTTAGAATGTATTAAAAACAGAACAATTGTGTTATTTACAAAGTTTATATTTTTGTCATTTTTTTAAACAGATCAATGTCAGTAAATAACTATCGAACACGAGGACGTATACTTATGCATGTATTAGATTTAACTAATTGTAGTAAAACTTAAAACTTAAGTAATTGTAGTAGGAAAACAGTTTCCGAAATAAAACTATTACTAATGAAACAAAAAATTAAATATTCGAATATACCTATTTAATCGTAATTTAAAATGTAAAAAAAATATTGCAATTAGAAATATATCATTTGTAAGCAAATAAAAAATCAGATCTATATAACAAAATGTGAAAATGTTAAAAAAAGACGTATTTCGGATTTTTGTAAAATGTTGATTTTAGGTATTATTACACATCTGCCCCCATAAAAGCTTTAGATACATTTGATATTATTTTTAAACTGACACCTGAATAAATTTGGGACAGGCCTTTGCTCCTAATGAAATTTGAGCATTTTTACCAAAAAACGTAATAAATTTAAGCACATCTTGTATCGCATAAAATTCAGGGCATAGATCTAGATTTCATGCATGCCTGCACAAAAATCAAAGACTTTTTGTACCTTCATAAGGTATAATTCCTACACTATCTTTCAAGTAGAAAATATTTCAACTTAAGCTTAAACTTCAGTTTCATTTTGACCATTTTACAGGGCATATTTTGACCCATCGTAGGCTTAGCTCTTTAGTATAAAAACAAAGGTCTAACAGTCTTTCTCACGTATCAAAACGTTTTGAAATTGATGTGGCCGCGATGCAGTATCAAAGCCCATGAAAACCATCTCAAAAGTAAGCAGAATTACAACTGGAAATAGTACAAAAACAAGACAATTTTGTGTCGTGACATTTACAGTACATCGAAGCAAATTTAAGGCTACGAAAAGAAGGTGGAGCCTAATTTATATGAGAAATGTTTACTATGACATCACACAAAGATATCAGTTTCCTAACATTACCACAAAATGAAATGATTTGCTATTTTACACTATTATATAGCTCTAGACTGTATAAGCATTTATTATTACATGTAGTTTTATAATTAGTTAAATCCTACACAGCAAGATATAAACAAATCACTAATCGCAATGTACTTGTCAATGTCACATTATGTAAAATTTGACACAGTTTGTATAAAGTGAGAAGGGGATCCAGTTATATTTTACGCAAGGAAAATGTAGTATTAAATCAAATAAATTATTATTTGCGATATATAAGAGGTCCTTAACTTGGATGCGATGTTTGTTTTTTAATTTTATTCATATAATTTCCACATATTCCCAAGACAAGTGATACTGCCGTATATTTCATAATGCAAATTAATTGGAAGGAAATAGAAGGCTCTTAATAAATCAATATATTGCAAGGGCATGCCCTCAATAGATCAAGACAAGCTTTTACACAAAAACTCAAGAAAATACAAATAATTGAAAATAGTTATAATTTAAAATTAGATTTTTTTTTACATGGTTTTGCCTTGCAATATTGGAATTTATAGATGACTTCAAAACTGCAATTAAGTATTTTTGCTAAAATCACTTGACTGCCACTTCAAGCGACAAGTCTAAATAAAAAAATCCTAATAATCCTTGACATGTCATGTAGTTTTGAACAAATTCATTGCATTTGTCCGAAATCAGTCAAGTCCTAAAGGAATTGCCCATCCTTATAGAAAATGTGTTTTTAGATATTTCCATGTGGCACCTTAGCCATCGTGTTTCTTTTGTAATACAAGGGTTCATTATAACAGTCAAATTGACGGTTGTAATTGGTTCAATCATCTGTAATATATCTAAGAAATAAAATTTGCGTTTTTGTGAATGTTACAGGATAACCTCCGAGATCGAGAAATATGTTGTTTGAAAAATAGAAGCCGAGGCGTTAGCCGAACATTTCTCGACCTCGAAGGTTATCCTGTATCATTCACGACAAGAACTTTATTTTTATTCTACTAACAGTTCTAAAATACGTTGATTATTTCCTCTATAGAGAAACGAAATAGGAAATAGATCACAATGTTGCGATTAAGCTTTAACACCAGAAGGTCAATTTGTTTGTTTACTTGTGTATCGATTGCAATGGTATGCAGACGATTAGAGCTTTTGTTGGATTAAAAACATCCTTTAATTATTTATAAATTTGTTTGTAATATATATGGATTAATCTTTATGAAAGTAAAATAATAAAATCAGTTGTCTATTTAATTGCTTTATCATTAAAAATCAAGGAATATAAATGTTGTGGGAAGGTCTGTGGACTAGCTTCATTTAGCTATGAAAACCGAAAATTATCATGCTGCTGTTTCAGGCAATACACACTCTTTAGACTGCGAAAGATGACATATTGATATAATTAATTAAGTATAATGAAGAACTCATCATATATATATATATATATATATATATATATATATATATATATATATATATATATATATATATATATATATATATATATATATATATATATATATACATATATATATATATATAAAATAATAATAATAATAATAATAATAATAATAACTAATTACGTATAAGATTCTAAGCTCAAATATTCATTACAACTGAACAGTTTTGATATATGTTTCTGAACTGATAATTTTTGGATGACAATTGTGATTTATTGGAGATTAATTTCTTTGATCTCCACAATAGCTGTAGAAAAATGTATAATGTACTCTCATTCTGTTTTATTTAATGCTTGTGATGACATTACAAAGTATATTTTTATTGAACACTTGCCCTCATAATATAAAGTTTAAACCCTTATAAATTAGAGCTCTAAATACATTAAATAGGAGCCTCATTACTAATAATGTTTGTTTGATAAACAGTCATATACCGGTGCTGACATAAACACATTCATCCAAGTTTTCATAAATAATCCTGAAAAATGAAGAAAAATGTCAGATTAAATGTTACATTTATATTAAATATATTTTATTTCATTTCTAAAAGAAGGCCAAAAATAAATAAATAAATATTTAATAAATAATTAAAATAAAGAGATGAATAACAAGATAAAAGAACGTTCTATGGGAAATGAACTTGGTTGGTCATCACGTGACCAAATCCTGTGAATCCCGAATGGTTTCTCTGTAGATTTTATCACGTGCCAACTAAGTCCATCTACCAGTGAACGTTTTAACCATGTTGAATAGTATTTATATTTACATTCGAGAAGATCATTCGATAAGAAATACAGAAATTTACCTCTGTAGCACATTGATGTTTAGCAATCGGGTTCAGGAAATCTATCTTAATAATGATAGAACAATAACTGGTATTGAGAATAGTCTTAATACTTTATGAGTTCTTTATATATGTTAGGTCAAAAGCAGTGATATCGTCTGTTTCGGGTTAAAAAGGTTAACGCGATTTTTTTTTACTATTATTCAAATCAAAAGAAAGATGAAAAAGGTGAAGATAACAGTGTTCTAATATATCTAATGGATAACTGTTGATTAAAAAAATATCCACATATTTCAATCATTTTATCTTTTTTCAAAATTCTAAATCCAGTGTCCTTGTGACAGATATATGTAGGTAAGATATCATCTAGTCCTATGATTTGGTCACCTTATGACCTCTGACCCATTGATAAGTTCATACAGAATTGAACATATTTTCTTTTCAAAGAGTTCATCTACGGAATATAGATGTAAATATAAATAAATAAATAAATAAATTGATTAATGAATAATAATAAAAATTTGAACATATAGTACCTAACCGTAGAAAATAACTTTTTATCCTCTGCTGCCGTAAAAATCTCCAGCTCCTTTGTCATAACGATAATCTCCTACAAGTCCTCTTCCTCCATAGTATTTTCTTATATATCCTGGGCCTTCATAGTTACCCCCTCTTCTTCCCAGTACTCCATGGTAGAAGCCGTAGAAGGGGCCATGATAAATATAACCCACGGCTGCAGACAGCAGAACAAGGAAACACAGCAGCTTCAACATCATCTAATAAATCACAAGATCTTTCAGAGTGTTGAAGTTCAAAATGAAACAATTTGATTGGTTTCGAGTAAAATATAGGATATTTTGCATATTGTTTATGGTTTCACGCCGAGTAGGCAGTATCTTATTCATTTCCCAGTCACCTGTTTATAATGAAAACTTAAATAAATAATTTGTTGAAGAATCCCATGATTATTCGTAGGAAAACTATTTTTATGACAGGTACGTTTGGGAATTAAAGTGGTAAGAAATTAATTATCATTTCATAAAATATATTATGTGTTAATACTAGCAAAATAATCACCCCCACTCCCCAGCACTATAAGTACCCTTAATAGAAACAGATTATCCAGAATGCGGCATTTAAATGCTTAAATCATATAATGTATGGAAAGGTATATATTTTTTCTTCTTTAAATTTGTACTTAGTAACAAATGCTCATGTTTTGCAATTGAATTTTCTTGGTTTTATCCCGTGTTTGTTATTTGTTCCTCGTTTGTTGTTACCCTGAGTCGTTACCAGATTTCCTTCAAGTCGATTTTTAGATATTTTAAGGAGGGATTCTTGTCTGGTTTCTGACAAGATGAAATATTCAAAGTATATTTGCTTATATGTTTTATATATTTAGATGTAAGAGATTTAAAAAAATCATATTTTTCTTTCCTCATCACAATTGTACAACTTTAAATAGAAATGGTAAACTGAGTTTGAAATCTAGCAGAGATTATATTTTTGGCGGAATGGCGGCGTATGAAAATATCTTCTTTTCTGCCTCTCAAAATAATTATAGAACAATGAATTTAGTTATACTTTTTACACAATCAAAGACTTGGAGAAAATTTTTAAATGTAAGTTAAATTAATAATAAGGGACTAAAGTTTTAAAATATATCAAATAAATATGATTTTCCAAACAAATCACGATTATTTCAGCTTTTAAAAGCTTCCAATCTAAGTTCAGATTTGAGTCAAAAATCCGTAAAAAGTGTTTTTTCTCTCTTAGTAAACGGTCAAAACTTTTTGTTTTTATATCATTTTGTATCTTTATGTGACAACTTTACAATATGTGAAAATAAGAAAAAAATAAATATAGGAAGCATATAAAAATAACTAAAATATCTTTAAAATTTAAAGAAAAATAGAGAAAATTCGGATTAGCCAATATCCATTTTAGTTAAATTATTTACGTCAATATGGTAATATCATCTTATAGGCCCTATATGGTAATATCTCTTTATGCAAAAAGAAAAAAAAAACATTTAATCTTTTGAAATAGAAGTAGGCATGGCATGATTGGCAACAGTAATTTTTTATTATTTATGTCCAGGGAAAAGGTACTGACCTTGACCTGACCTTGCCTCTAATATAAAACGGTCAAATTTAATCTAACTGATACCATCACTTAGTGATATTGTCTCTTTGATTCTGTGAAAATTTCATTGCTTTTTAAATATTAGAAATAAGTGTTCCTATGAGAAGAATCCCTCCTTAAATTGTCAATAGATTTAAATCACTGACGATTATTTTAAAACCACATTCCTCAATTCCACACAAGCTTATTTTTTCGACATTTCTACTACTAACATTTAAATATGAAGATAAAGTAACATTAAAAAAGAATTATAGTTATCTATAATTAACTAAGATAAATACTTTGATAATTTGAATTAATGTGAAACTTTATTCTTTTTTTTACATATTCGAAACATAAAAATTCTTAAATTCAAAACTTAATATAAAAGTAATATTTCCATATAATATCAAAATGTGCATGTATGAATTTGAGAACATAAAAACTAACAATTTTACATCTGTAGTAAAATTGCATAGATTTACAATAGTTCAATTTTAATAGTATAGAAAACTTAAGGAGGGATTCTTGTCTGGTTTCTGACTAGACGAAATAATCCAAGTTTATTTGCTTGTATGTTTTATAAACTTAGCTGTAATGTATTTAAAAGGTCATATTTCTCTTTACTCATCATAATTGTACAGTTTTAAATAGAAATGGTAAACTGAGTTTGAAATCCATAAGGGACTATATTTTTGACACAACTGCGGCGTATGAAAATATCTCCTTTTCTGCCTATCAAAATCACTTGCAGAACATTACATTTGGTTAATTTTTTTAAACAAACAAAGACTTGAGGAAATTTTGATATGTAACTGAAATTAATAATAATGCCCTAAAGTTTTAAAACATAGCAAATAAAAACAATTTTCTAAACAAACTACAATCTTGTTAGCTTTTGAAAGCCTCCAACCTTAAAAACAGATTTGAGCAAAAAAATCAGTAAAAAGTGTTTTTTCTCTCATACTATACGGTCAAATCTTTTTGTTTTTGTATCACTTTGTATATTTATATGACTACTTAACCATATGTAAAAAAAAGAAGAAATATTTAAATATAAGAAGTATATAAAAATAACTAATATACCCTAAAAAAATAAGAAAAACAGAGGAAATCCGGATTAGCCAATATCTATTTAAGTTAAATAATGTCAATTAATTTGGTCGAATCATCTGATAGACCCGATATGGTAACATCTTTTTGTGCAAAAAGAAAAAAAACATTTTATCTTTTAAAATAGAAGTAGGCATCACATGATTAACAACAGTAATTTTTTATTCTAAATGTCAAGTAAAAAGATAATGACCTTGACGTGACCTTGTTTCTAAAATAAAACGGTCAAATTTAATCTAATTGATACCATCACTTAGTGATATTGTCTTCTTGAATCTATGAAAATTTCATTAATTTTTAAATACAAGAAATATGAGTAGAATAAGAGAAGAATCCCTCCTTAAGTTTACTATATTGTTTTCTAGGGAAGCTATAATTCTAAAAAAATGATCTTACCTTTGTTGAAGTGAAAGGTCTCAGAGGAGATCTTAAGTGAGAAATAGACTACATATCATTCTTATTTATAGTGCTACTTCAACAAGCTTTTGATGTACCGTTCATTTTCATAAGCCCACCTGTCAAAGTGATTTAAAAAAATCGTGAGTATTCAGTGGGAATTCCTAAGAGTTCAATGACATTCATTTTATGTTATCCCTTTCGTAGAATTAAGCCTCTAACATCATCGTTTTGTCAGACAAAATTTATTAGATTTATTCTAAGCTTTGTTCACGGAGTTTGTCCTGTATAATTTTATAGGTTCTAAATATGTAATTTGGACAAATATATATGATAAGGACAGATAATTTTAAGGAATAAACGATGCCTTGATTGGCATCTTTTTTGACATATGTTATTCGTAAAGAATAAAAATATCTTTTTTTTAATAAAGAAATTGTAAACTTTACTTTCCAAAATTTCAAAATTCTAACATTTTGACTTTACCATCATATCTTTATTCAATTTTTCTTCACTTTTTAAAATACAATGTTGAAACTTTGATGTAAAAATT
The DNA here is from genome assembly GCF_033153115.1 of Saccostrea echinata. Classification (NCBI taxonomy): domain Eukaryota; kingdom Metazoa; phylum Mollusca; class Bivalvia; order Ostreida; family Ostreidae; genus Saccostrea; species Saccostrea echinata. The sequence goes on from NW_026889778.1 coordinate 4,882,940, forward strand.
TAAATTAGCGCGGCTAAGCTCATTTACCTATATAAACAAAGGTGTCGTTGCTATTTCTGTGATTAAAAAAAAGCAATGATTTTCAATCATCTGTCCTTACGGATTAATGACAGAGAAACGCAATGAAAAAAGTAAAGTTATCGAAGATTGATCCCCCCCCCCCAAGCACTCGATCTCGGGGCATTTGCAGAGGCTGGATCAGAAACCAAGGAGGAGTTAACATGCCATGGCGACCGATCACATCCGCCGTGAGCCCTTTGTATTGATCAGGTAGACAGAATATTTAGAAGTCAAATTTAGAATAAAACAAATCTTAACAATTGGTACGAAATATATCAGTCGAAGATAGACCCCATGATAGGTTATATTTGCAAGGTCATTAAATCGACCAACAAATTAACTAAATGTTGACACTTTAAACGTTGAAATCCCTACTTATCAACACATCTGTAAAGAAGCCTGTTTTGGTTTAAAGTTTGATCGTACTCGGATCAGTATCGAAAAAGTTTAGAGACATAAACACCATATGCAGGTGATAGCGAAATATTATTACATAAATAAGGAAAGCTATAACGATGGAGTAGCTGAAATCATCTCGTTTGTCATACAGTTTAGCTGTTTGTTTGTCCTTAACTTTAATAGTCTGTAAAAATCCAAATATGAAACTGATATGGTAAACTTTGTGGTGTCTTTAATTTCGAGTTCATTGGGACAAATCGAATCGACATATGGATTGAATTAACTACAATATATATTTTCATAAACGAAACGTAGTCGATATGATTTTTTAAATGTCGATTTGAATTGAATTGCACACAGAAGTTTCCTTCTCATTTAGAATTTTTTGAATGCATTCTTTTTTTTTTTCATAGGAATATAAAAGCAGGTAGGCTAATAATGTAAGGGCATATTCTAAGTACGAACAATTTCTCAAAAGAAGCAGGCTATCAAAAAATAAATTGATTGTACTAGAATATAAAGAATCTCTTTTAAAGTCATTATTTTGCAAATTCTATGGTTGATACAATTATCTTATTTGCGATTACAATCTGTTGTTGTGTTGAATGTAAGCTGACGATTTACGGACAAATTGTCAGGCAATTATTTTCACTTTGAACTTCCACCCGATCATGACAAAGATCACACGGCGGATGTGACCTGTCGACAAGAGATATATTCTTTTCGATTGCACCTGATCCCACCTCGTTTTCAGAGGTCACTCTTGGCTCTGCTCATGATTTCTTTAAAGGAACTTTTGAGAATTATTACTGTTCTTTATATTGTGGATTTCATTGTGACTCAAATTTCTTAGATTTCTTGTCTAACTCTCATCCAAGATTTACATCCTTAAGGAATTGATGAAATAGGATTATAAAGTCATATTTTCTTTTGTAGGTATCAGAAAATAAACGAGGTTACATCCCCACAAACCTGTAAAATTAAACAAATCCATGAATTTTGGCCCCCACGAATTTCAATAATTCCACAGTATTTAGTTTTCATTTTCGACTAATTTACAAGATAGCATTAGTCATAAAATATGCTTAACTTTTGAGAATAGGTAAAAGTACAATTAACTTCATATGTAGTAGGTGCTATGATATACTGTTAGTAGAAACCAAATCCGATTTTTATTCTGAGGCAAGATTTACATAATTATTGATCTTACATACTAGCACATACATAAATGTGTTAGATTTGATTTTCTTTTGTAGTGCGTACATGTGAAACGTCTATATACATGTAATATATTAATATGTATCAGGTAGTAGCTTTTTTGTACCATAAAATATGAAGATAACAAACGGTAAACTAGCTCAAACGTCTAATAAAACAATACAAACTTGGAGCAGTGCATACATAAACCATTAAAATATGAGAGGTGGTATCAGGTGCCATGGAGGTCTAAGCATTCCCTGTCGGCCGGTCAAATTCACCGTCCACCGTGTGCTCTCTGTCATGGTGGGGAAACAATTCAATGTAAAAACAATTGCCAAACAATTTGTATAAAAACATTAGTCAACATTCGACTTCATGATAGACTGTATTTACTGATAAGGTCATCGCATCTCCCATAGAATTTGCAAAATGCTGACTCTTAATGAGACTGCCGATATCCCTGTTTCATCACGTCTTTGTCACGTCTCTATGAATTCTCGAATTGGACGTTAAACAACATACAGTCAATCAATCAATCTATTTGTCGACAGCTTGCCTCGTTTTAAAAGTACGAACGCAGAGCATACTCTTGCTTATCGAATTAACTGGGAGACATAAAATCAATATATTAACTAAAATCAGCGGTTTTCACAATAATGTTCTTTATTATTTAAAAGATGCTTAAACATGATAAATAGATAATGTTTCGTCGCCAAGCTCTCAGCACTTTCAAGTAAAGAATGAGGATCTTTCGGATGAAACCTTAAAAACGGAGACCCGTGTCACAGTAAGCGTTGGCAAAATAAAGACCCTCACTGTTCTATGGGCCTGATTGCCGAGTTAAGGTCAAGCCTTTCTCCGGTATATAGTAACGTTTCTATTTGAATTAAAAATTCTCGAATGGGACCTAAAATTATCTTAAAATTCAACAAATTAATTGCCCTGTGATAATTATCGCACGCTTGAGCTCATCTTTTCCTGTTATGGTCACAGACAAACCGACCGACATTCTATCATCAATATAAAGTAGGGATGTCAATTTTGTCAATAATTCATATTCGAATATTCAATGAAAGTATATGAATATATTCAAATATTCGATAAAATAAATAAAATGTATTTTTCAATTCGACGATCAATTAACCAAATATAGCTAGAGTTCACTGGGGTTCTTTAGAGTTGTTTATATTTTAACAGGGTACTCGCAAATTAATTCATGCAGGGTGTTGGGAATTAATGGATGTCGATCTCGATTATTTTTTCTCCATTAAATTTTAAATAAGGTACATGTACATAACCATAAATGATTTTTATTTGATTGTCATTTTATCAGGATCAATATTTTGTAATGCATTACTGAAGCAAAAATGTTTATCTTAACAATTTACAACTATATATTATGCTATTTACATCATATGTTGCATAATTAGGGGCCATAAGGGGCCAGAATGCTAAATTTTTGACGCTTTATATCTCAAAAGTGGAAAATATTTTGATAAGCAATATTGAAAAAAAGTTATTCAAAATAATGTTCTAAACAATATGCAACCTTTTGATTTTTGCTAAACGTCCCCATTAAGGAGTTGAAGGGCCGGCCCCTAAATATATCCTTTGCATATATCTCGGAAATGAAAAAGAATTTTTGAATAATTGTTGAACAAAAAGTGTTCAAAATCATAAGAGCTTTAAGGTGATATTAAGGTAAAGGGTCTGACCCATTAAATAAGGGGCTGAGAGGGACCGAAAGTATACAATCAATAACTCTTTAATGATCATTATTTTGTAATATATTACTGAAGCGAAATAGTTCATCTTCATATATAACATGATTTTGATATTATATGTTACGCAATAAGGGGTCTTTAGGGGCCAGGTTACATAATCTTTGGCGCAATATATCTCGAAAAGGAAGAATATTTTGATAAACAGTATTGAACAAAAGACATTCAAAATAATATTCTGAACGATATGCACTCTTTTAATTTGAAAATTAGAGAACAATTAGAAAACAAGAAAATTAAATAAAATCATCAACAAGTTCAAACGCACAGAAATAACATATAGAGACATCAAACAATTTAATGAAAATAATTTTCTTGCAAACTTAAAAGTAAACTTCCAATCATTAGAATTATTCTCTGACCTTAAATAAGCACTAAAGAAATTTTATTCACTGTTTAATGCTGTATTAGATAAATATGCAAAGGTAAAATCAAACAGAGTTAAGCATGACACAGGACCTAAATGGTTAACGCAAGAAATTATGAAAGCACAATACATGCGCGATAACCTTCATAAAAATAAGGACTTCAAATTTCAAAATATGGCGCAATAAAGTTACATCGCTAATTGAAAACGCCAAGACTAGTTATTACAAAACAACTGTAGAACAAAACAAAAATCCGAAACAGATGTGGGATGTATTAAACAATTTAGCTTCTAAATTACATAATATATTCCAGCCGCACTTGCCAAAAATAATAATATCACAGAGCATACACAAGAAATAGTAGAAATGTTTAATTCTCATTTTTCAAATATTTCTGCAGAACTTCTTTCAGGCGTAAGTAAGGAGGAAAATGACTTTACAGGTCTTTTGGATTTTGTAAAGTCTAAATTGGGTACAGACATGTTTGGTATCCCGCTTATAAGTCATGATGAAGTACTATCTTTACTCAATGAACTAGATATAAGTAAATCTTCAGGTGTTGATACCATCGGGCCACGTCTCTTGAAACTTACTTCACAAATAATACATAAATCTGTGACCCATATTACAAATACTAGTATCATATCACCTGAGGGTTTTAAACGTGTAAAAGTTACTCCAGTCTATAAAAAAGGAAACATTAGATCCAAATAATTATAGACCCATTTCCATTTTACCAAAATTATCAAAAATTATTGGAAAACATGTGGCAAAATATATACGATCTCTTTTTCTGCCTTTGATCTTATAGTAGAATCTCAATCAGGCTTCAGAGAACTACATTGCCAAGAAGCCCTTACAAAAATTACAGATGAATGGTTAAATGAAATGGACCAAGGAAAACTTGTTGATACTGATTTCTTGATTTAGTAAAGCTTTTCACCTTTGAAACCATTATATTCTACTTAAGAAACTACAGTGTTAAAATTTTGATGCAATAACTTTACAATGGTTCCGATCATACTTAAGTAACAGACTTCAAAGTGTCCATCTGTCTAACAAAGATTCATCTTATCAGCAAGTCACTACGGGAGTTCCACAGGCGTCTATACTAGAACCTCTTCTGTTTTTATTTTACATTAATGATCTTCCATTATGCATTACAAAATCCAAAATAGACTTATTTGCAGCTGATGCCACTTTACATGCATCCAGAAGAGATTACAATACTATTGTAGATGCATTATCAACGGATATAGCTTGTATACAAAAATGGTGTTCTAAGAATCAAATGGTTCTTAATGCTACAAAACCAAACGCATGTTAGTCGGTACGCATCAAAAGGATCATATTTTTCTGAGCATGAATTTAATCCAAGCGTATCAAACCAGAAACTACACATTGCATCAAATGAAAAGATTCTCGGAGTTTACTTAGATAATTCCTTACAATACAATGTACATATTGACCATGTGTGTAAAATGTAAACGTAAACGTAAAATTTATGCCCTCCGTAGAATTAAAAAGTTTCTTCCTATTCAAACACGCAAGCTTTTTTACAATGCATATAATATGCATTCAATTGTTTATTGTTTAACCGTGTGGTGCAATACATCTCCCTTAAATCTTGACAGAGTTCATAAGCTTCAAAAACGTGCTTCAAGATATATATGAGATTTTCCCCCTGATGCTCACTCACAACCTCTCTTCGAGAAACTAGACTGGCTCACAGTTTATGAGCAACTTATTGTAAATAAATATGTTTTGTTATATAAATCACTGTTTAACTCTAACCCTACTTATAATGCATATTGATTTTTGCATACAAAAGCCCCGGCGAAGATTAGTGCTTGCACTAATCGGGTTACTTTCTTTATATAAGGTATCATTATTACTATAATTATTATTATTATCAAAATACTTTTAAAGAAATGATAAAAATAAAATTAAATAAGAAATGGTATGTATCAATATTACTGTCACGAAGTCATAATGGTCTGTCCAGTCAGGCACATCAAGATTTTTTTTCAATTTATAAATTTTTATTTAAAGTTTAAATCAGTTTAAATAAAAGTAACCTATATTCATATCATAATTATACAACATATTCAGTATAACAACAAAAACAAAACATGTAAAGTTTAAAATTTCCTTATATAGGCACGCCATCCAAATGTGTAGAACGGTTTTAGGGAACAGGATCGCGTCCAGGTAATTCCGTTTTACAACAGACTCAGGTCAATTGACTTTAAGAAAATTGCTGGAATTTATGTAAAAATTATATGTTGTGAGCTAATGATACGTATGCCTTGTCAAAATTGACCATTAATGGTAGACCATACAAACAGCGGGACTAACCAAACGCTGTTAAATAAGAAAATAGTGTTAAAAATACAGATATCCTTAACAGAAAATGCGTTAATCAATTGAAACAAAAACTCCGATTGAATAAATGGCTAAAAAAATAATTAAAAAGATAAATACGTATCCGTCATCATGGATTGTACACCAGGCATGAAAAGTTAAAAAGAAAATGATGAAGGGTAGTGCAAGTAGAGTTCCACAAATTCTAAAAGGAAACTTAATATGGTAATGTGTTTCATAATCTCCATATCTCTAAGATACATAATGACACATAATAAATGATACATAATAAACAGATGCTCATACAAAACATGTTGATCAAACTCGGATGTTTAATTCTGCTTTGGAGTTACGAATGCAGTTCGGCCACTGGAAACAAGAAAATTCCCTTAGAGAAGCCAAGTTTCCAGAATATCCAGAAAACATACGTTTGCTTCTTTATATTGGTGAATTTGAACTACATGTATGCCATACTTTACTACAGTCAAAAACTAAATCCATCGTCATCAGCTTTGCATAGAACACAGAAGGAGTCACTTCTAGAATGAATGAATTTGGGATCTTTTATACAATATAACAGACATGAATAAGAACTGGTCCGTAATATGAGAACCTGGGACTATTATTTATTTTATCGCAATAGAGACAATTTGTTTTGGATCCACCCTTCCCTAACAAAAAAATACTATAGTAAACTATAGTTAACTATAGTAAATCAAAGTTCCAAAGTTTTCACTATAGTAAATCAAAGTTCCAAAGTTTTTACTATAGAAAATCAAAGTTCCAAACTTTTCACTATAGTAAATCAAAGTTTCAAAGTTTTCACTATAGTAAATCAAAGTTCCAAAGTTTATACTATAGTAAATCAATGTTCCAAAGATTTTACTATAGTTAATTAAAGTTTCAAAGTTTTCCCCATACTTAATCAAGGTTTCAAAGTTTGTTCATTAGTTTAACAACTTATGTATTTTTATTAATATCTTTTTTATTATTTAGCCGTTTCAGGGGAGGGGGTAGATATGGGGTTGGTTGGGGCTGGTTTTTGTTGTACATCTTTATTTAAATATACAAAGTTGTTAATTCAAATGCAATATTTTCATTTATAAATTCAAAAAAAAAAAAAAAAAAAAAAAAAAAAAAAAAAAAATACATGTTGACTGAAGTTGATGAAGCAGATATTTTGATTCTAAATGACACAATTTTTTCTATAATATATTTTTTTCTTCATAAATAAGACTTACGTTACATCCGCATAACATTAAAATTAAATACTGAGTACATTGAAATAAATATTGCTTATTTATCGGCGCAAGTGACAACCTTTACATTAAAATTCATATCTTTACATAATTCTTTAAGGGGAGGGGTCGGGTTTTTAAAATGTTCTCTAAAGCTTTTATGAATCTTAAATTTGAAATATCAGAAAATGTAAAGAATGGGAATCAAAAACATAATTCCACAGGATTTATCGTACTTAATCAAAGTTCCAAAGTTTTCACCATAGTAAATCAAAGTTCCAAAGTTTTCACTATAGTAAATCAAAGTTCCAACGTTTTCACTATATTAAATCGAAATTCCAAAGTTTTTACTTTGGTACTATAGTTAACTTTAGTAAGCTATAGTTAACTCTAGTTTACTATAGTATTTTTTTGTTAGGTTTTACAGAAAATCTGATAGAAGTTTGATATTTTATGTATACTATATGATTATTTTAATAAAATTAAACAAAAAAAAAAAAAAAAAAAAAAACTTTGAAAAGTTTAGGAATATTTTAGCATTTGATTTTACAGGAATCATGTCCTTCTCATTTTTTTATGTTTGTCTTTAACGAAAACCTTGCTTTTAAGTTAAAAAAAAATACTATAAGCTTCATATCTTTTTTCGGAGAATTCACTTGCAAATTGGTCTCAAACTAGGCCTGATGCGATATAATATGTTACGGACTTGATTGTCCAACGTTTGACGATTATTCATTAGTATTAAATGAAGGATAAATGAGTCATAAAACATGAATAAAATATTTTTGAAGACTGTTGCAACTTACACATATTGCAATTGATTGACACGTATTGAGTGCAGGTACTGGGCAAACATTTATTTTTCATTTATTATGATAATATCTATAATATGACAACCGTAGTTTTGTAATGTAGAGTGACAGTTCCGTAATTCAATATGATAAATGACATGTATTTTGATCAGTAGGAAGTCTTTTTGTTATGTGTTCTTTCAAAAAATTCTGTTTACGAAGTTATTTAGAAATATTGCTTGACAGGTTGTTGGTTTTTTTTTCGATTTCCAATGCGCTATTTATCTATATAATTATATTGTGAAACAAACACCGTGCATTAACAGATAGATCCAGTCAAATTCTGGTTGCTAAAAGGTAATGTATTGAAAATTTTGATTTTGATTAATTTTGAGTTTTTTTCGTGTGCAGTTAATACCTGAGTCTGTGCCTTTTGCTTAATGTTTTTCTTTGTGCTAACTTCCGTCGTTCTTCGTATTCTTTCCATCTGCTCATCTTTCCCTTAGTCATCGTTTTTTTGAAATAAAAGTTTTAAAGACTTTGAATCAAAAAGGTGAAGATTACAATCGATCTTTACTTAACAACAAACAATACAAATTTGTGAACAGGGTATAAAGCATGAAATGATAAAGCAAGAAATAAACAGTATGATAAAGGTGAAGAAGAATTATTATTTCTAGGCTCATTCCCGGAATACACGTACGAAGGTTGTTCGGAAAGTTCGCGGACTACCATCGTAACTTTTTTTTACTTAACGTTATGCTATAATTAAATTTGGTAGAAATATTTCAACAATGAATTCAAATGACATGTATTTAATTTTCTAAGAATATCGTTATTTATTTCAAACTTTAAAAAATGCGAAAATCGGATCACGGGGCAGGTCAAATTTTTGTAATTTGCAACAAAACACCAATAAAAGTCTGAAGTCATAACTTTTGTAAAACATGTCAAATGGTATTAAAGCGTAAAAAAAATCCTACTTCTTCAAATTAATTTATTTTACATCGTTTTATGTTCAGAATTCTGACTCACTGTTTTGCTTCGTTGAAAAGAAATCAGTTTCAGAAGATAGGTAATCCTCATTGAAAAATGCCAAAAAAGATGACTGCGTAGAATGTCACAAAGTAAAACTTTGGCAGTTTTGTGTTGTACTCCTTAAAACTCAGAAAACAGTAGAGGGAGTAGGAACTATATCAAAAGCGAGCCATGCATGTGTGCACATAGTACAGGCGGTATCTAAATGATAGAGAGATGGTGATCTGTGAGAAAACGGATTATCTGTAAAATCAAATAAAAAAAAACATCGAAAAGTTAGTAACGTCATGCGAAGAGTTAGGCGCTTCACAGTTGCTGATCTTGTGAAAGCACAATTAAGCAGTAAATAATTATATAACATTGACAAATAAAATGATGTTACTGGAACAATTATTAAGAAAATAGTTTTCAAGTGAAAGAGAAATGTTTTAATAAATGCACTGGTATTTGGCGATACTATGTGAAATGTATATGGAAAATGTTTTTGAGAATCTTAAGACGGTATGTTTCTGACACTACAGTGTTTTTTAGTTTGCTCCGTGTTTACAAAACGTGTTGATTTTAGATTCAATAACATTACTTCTATCGAATCATATGGCATGAAATTTCACACATTAACAAAATAAATATTTTTACATATGATAATGTGTTCATTTTAAATTTCTAGTAGATAGTATAACGCAGATTTGCATAGTCCGCGAACTCTCCGAACAACCCTCGTATATCATAGTTCCTACTGACAGTGAATTACAGGCTTATAACAGGAAGAAATATTAGTTAAAAATCCCTCACTTAATTTAGGAGCAGAATTAGATACCCCCCCCCCTTTTCCGTAACTTTAAAATCTCAATTTCAGTAATTGACGATTTCCTTTTTACATGTTGGCAACTTTATTTTGATACCTGATGTAATATGTTATACGTATTGTACTTCGAGGGTGCTCTAGTTGTTTCCTATTCCATCAAGGATAAAAGAAGTGAATGTTCACATTATACCGAATTTGTCAGCACATTTTGTTTGGTGGTGGTGGGTAAAAATAGCTTTTCACACCTTATGTATGGGTTAATATTTAATACAAAAGACTGTATGCAGAGATATTGATTAAAGCATAAATTTTTAAAAAGTTCAGTAAATTGTGAAAATTTAGAATGAACAACTTTAACTTCAAATATTTGAATACTACCATTTTATCATGTTCATTGACATTTTCTCTTTAGCGAGTTTATTACTATATACAATATACAATTTGTACTTCGGGTTCGTTGCCACGATGCTCTCAGTTGTGAATATGGCATTTTACTTGTCAATTTATTAGCACAACTTTCTAACAGTCTTTCGATATATAAATAGATAATTCACTAGTTATAGTGATATCACTTGCTATACAACTATTTCCATGCCATTCACATCAAAAACCATTTTACATTCATATAGCGTAGATCGCCTCATCGGGTTCGATGCCATCTACAGTTCTAGAAATTTCCATCATGATACAGACGTATAATTCTAAGATCGGATACTGGCGAAAACGATTTGCACAATTTTTTTTTATAATTAGTAATCATGATTTATTTCTTCTGTGTCACTTAAATAAAGTTTTCATTGAATGATTCATGAATGACGTTATATCAAATAAATAATAAATTGCTTGTTGTCAGATTCATTAAAAATTATCAGTTACTTAGATCCGCCAATCTAAACAACCACCATACTCTCTTTTTTGCTATTTCACGGCTATACATCGAAAATAAAATTAGACCCTTAAGTAAATTTACAATAGTAAGTATACGAAAGAAATCTGCATATAGTTTACGGACGTCATCTCGTACCTAGTGGAATATCAGAGGATTAAGTATGAAGTTTGGTGCAGGTGTTCCGGAGTTTATTTGCAATTTTTTTTTAATTCATAAGTATAAATATAGATATATATCAAATTTATCGTCATGTGATTAATGACGTCATGTGATATCACTATAAAACCGAGAGAACGCTCTACATCATTTGATGTACTTGAGTGCATAAATTTTACATATTTTGAACGCATTATTTTTTTTTTTTTTTAAATCTTCGGCCAGCCTTAACCTTACTGCCTAGAAAACAATTGCAACTACACTTTCAAGGATGGTAGATCGTGAATTGTTAATGCTGAATAAGTATCTTGTTTTTGTAATCAATACAACCCATCACCAACGGAGGTGATGTGACTGATATAAGAAAGTTTTCAACTTAAGAAGTATTTAGAATTTTCGAGAAATATTAGTTTATTGAATGGTATTTCTACCACCGTAACAAAAAGTTATTTTAAAATGTGTGAAAGTGTAAGAGATAATAAATTATTGTGTACTTCTAAAATCTGAGATATTTAATCGTGTTGAGCATTTCTAGTTCATCTCTGGAAGAGAGTGTAAAAAAAAAAAAAACAAAAAACAAAAAAAAAAAAAAAAAAAAAAAAAAAAAAAAAACAAACAAACAAACCGGATGAAACTCTAGCATTCAGTCAACTGAATGTTCACTGAAAGGTCTGAAAAGGTGACTGAAGCTCTGCCATTCAATCACTATTCAGTAAACATTCAGTTACTATTTAGTTAATGAATGGCAGGGTTTCATCTAATGCCAGAAGGTGACCAAATTATTTTATCGTCTCTTATATCTATCTATATTTTGTATGTACAATTGTCTGATACGACGATTTAAGTTTTCCCAAGGATTCCCAAAGAGGGCGTTTTCATTACATAACGAAATCGTTTCTATTTTTAATTACTAAATAATACTCCGAACAAGACATTTTTTTCTTTCTTTTATTAATCAGAAGAAATTGTTTTCATGCGTTCACAAAGACAAAAATATTTTGTCACTGAATGAATGACTTTTCCGAAACATCTAGTTGCAAGATAAAAAAATATCAACAATAATAAAAGCTTTCAATTTTTTAGATCCAAATTTTAGCAAAAAATGCCGACTTACCACTTGGTGATTTGTCTGATCTTGGTACTGAATTGCTTGGAGGGTTCATCTTCCTGGTCTAGTGAGTATACTATTAATTCATTGTCTTCCTGGTCTCTTGAGTATACTATTAATTCATTGTCTTCTAACTCACCACGAAGAAAATGAGATCTGCTATACCGTAGGAGTCCGTCTCCCGGTTGAAGATTAAGAAAACATGTCCATTCCCAACTAACTTTAATTCCTACTTGTAGAAAACTTGCATGGATGGTGCATGTAGAGATTCATAATGATCACAATTGCTTCAGGTCCGGGATTTGACTTACATTTTCTGGGTAGGATTGAACAGGTGAACAAAATGTGAAGAAACAGGAAATTATGATTGTGACCAAACATGCATTGATGATGTATCAAGGAATACAATAAAACCTTTATGAATAGGCTTTCCAACGGAGAAAGAAAACAAGGGTCACATTTGCCAGTTGGTCTCTATATACAAGTTACCTATTTTCCGCAGTGTTCAAAGGCATACATTTATTCCGTACATAATATACAAAGAAAGAAATTAATTAAAATTTATTTTAAGTTATAACTTTTTTATTTAAGACGGCAATAACTAGCAAAGTAATTTCGTAGGTGCCACAACTGGTTTCAGTAAAACATTGATACAAACAACAATTACTATTTATTTGTGTCAATGCGACAACTGGTTTACGTTCATGATACTGTTAGTTGATGAATTTGTACGTACAAAAAGGGAAATTAGGAACAACTTTCATCATAAAGGATAATAGTTTTTAAAGAGTTTATGGTTATTATTTTTATGTTCATTTCTTGAAGGAAAACAAAGAAATACAAAATTTTCCATCAACTTTTTTTTACAGTTATTGTTTTTTAACCAAATTGTTTTGTTACTATCAAGTGATACAGTGAGCCCAAATTATCTAACAGCATACTGTGGAAAATTTATATGTTCAAGTCACGTTCAACATATTTTTAATATATGATCCTCAAAACATATGTTGAACATATGTTGGAATTTTTCATTCATTTAACGAGATATCCGTGTTTCCGGGGGGGGGGGGGGAGGGGGGTTGAAGGTCATTTTTTTCTTTCACAGAGAAATTTAATAACTCTGAAGATCCAGGGGGGGGGGGGTCTGCGCATGTTTCTCGATTGTTGTTTAATAGCAGAATTAAAATGATATACAAAGATAAATAAATGGAACTATTACTATATATATTAAAGACAAACTCTCCAAAAAACAACATATTATGAACATATTTTTAAACAGAATGAATTTCTGTCATTTAGTTAACTGAAATATAATTGATAAAAGGAATGCTCATAAAAGTGATTATATAAAGTCTTACATAATAAATGTAAATACCGTTGTTGGATTTGTGATATATAACAGGTTACAATTTATGCAGTTAGTTCATTTCGAAGTAACAGCAAACCCTTTCCTTGTTAAACTTGCATTGATGATGCATCTACATATGCTTCCATACTGCTTTGGTTGCTTGACATAATCTTCGTTTTCATCAACATTTTTACAGCAAGCAGAGAGCCAGTAGTTGCATTTACTGCAAAGCTCTCGAAGGATACGACAGTCAGAGGTCACGGCATTGTCAAGTATGATAGCGTGATAACGAATATTGGAAGAGCTTACAATCCAAAGTCTGGTATATTCACCGCTCCCTATGACGGTCTCTACACCATAACGGGCACACTTATGAGTCTACCCTCAAATAGTGTACATTTGAGGATTAATAAGAATGGACAGAAGATGTCTCTCTTATACTCCGCATCAAAGACGTATCCTCAGTCTGGACAAACACTCCATCTGCTACTCAATAAAGGGGATAGAATCTGGATACAGAACGCCAATCCACAGACAGCAAAGCTTCACGACCACGGCTCGTATAATTTGTTTTCTGTTATCCTAGTACATGTTACACATGTCTGAAAAGGAATTTGAATGATCATTTCAAATAAATTCTTCATAAGCATATATGTTTCTTTGTTTGTTTGTTTGTTTTTTCACTTTTATTTCTGGAGATATTTCATGTTTATTGCATGTAAAGCATTTATGCATGTAAAGATTTCAATTAGAAATAAGCTGGATTTGAATTGTTTTCTAAAAAGCATTGCATAAATTATGTTTAATTGAAATTGCAAATGTTTTGGGGATTCCTGTTAAGATGACATGATTCTTAATCATGCAAAAGGCGATAAAGAGGCTTTAACATCAAACCTTCATGCTAAATGTAACTTTCCAATAAAAAAACTTTTTAAAAGTTTCACATTCTCAGTTTTTGCAAAACACGATGTATACCTTTGATGCATTCGTTTACAGTGAATGCTAAAGCAGACATAAAATATCTATTTCGTAATGTTAAGTGTTTGATATGTCATCATGACGTCTATTCTAGTAATCAATATTCCGGTTATAATCGTTTCCATAAAACAAATTCTGCGCAATCCAAATCAATAAAAATATGCCATCATCTTACATTTACGTATTTGTACACATAATAAATCCCTGAAAACCATTTTTGTGAATAAATTGAAATGTTTTCATAAATAATGAGATTTAACTTTAAATAGATTTATAGAATAAACACATAGGCAGATCTCAAAGTGTAGCAACCACTAACGATACAACACCGATTAAGGGTAGAAATAGCATTAAACGCTGCAAATGCAACGCTAAATGTCATCCATTTTTGCAGTAATAGTTGACCTTCTCAACCATATGCTTAATCGACGCTATTGATTGATGTATTATATCGCTAAGCGTCACAGAGCAGCCCTAAAGCATAATGTATCAAGTAAAAATATCAACATGCTCAATTGTTAGATAAACGATACAATATCTATGTAGTTTTTGTAGATCAGGTCTTCCAACAACCTGTCGGAATTCCCATGGGTGCCAATTGCGTCCCCTTATTAGCAGAACTGTTTTGTATTCATATGAAGCAGAATATATTCGACATTTAGATATATCGACGACATATTATCAATTAACAGTAGTTACTTCCATTCATATATCGACTCGATATATCCAAGTGAACTTGAAATAAAAAATACCACAGAATCTGACTCATCTGTTTCATATTTGGATGCTTACTATAAAAAGACGTTAATGATAACATACAAACAAAACTGTATGATAAACATTGCCAATCTTCAGAAGAAAAAACACTTTTACCATTCCTTTAATCCGCCTAACAATAGTAATACATGTATACCTTTAACATGCTAATTAATTTGTGTATGTGCTACGATAGTGATGAGGACGTTATTGGAGTGGTTCATCAATTAATTTTACCACACACGCACACACAATTTGAAGGAAATGCGTAAAGCTCTATTTTCCATCGAAGAACTGCAAACGTTAGTATTGTTCTCCCGCCTATCTCTTGATCAATTTTCAAAAGTTAACACATTTGAATGATTTCTTTTTTATAATTATATAGATGTTTATATGAATTTTCATAAAACATTACTTATTTGGGAAAACAAAGAGAGATAACTCTATAATTTGGGTAACACTATTCTTTTTTCACTATAGAAGTCAACGGAAAACGGAAAATATTTTTAAAACATCTCTCTCCCCCCCCCCCCCCCCCCGTGAAACAAAAATACCTTTTTACAGGTAATATGGATTAATATTTCAAAAGTTCATACCAAAGCTTTTTGTGTTTCATGGGAGAAGACTGATGTTTACAGACAAAAAACAGTAAAAATGGTCATTTTGTAACCAATTTCTAACCAGATAGCAAGTAAAAAAATTTACTTATCAATCATATACTTTGAATTTAACTAACTTTAACAAACGGAAAAATTTAAGGGTCATTTATCCATTTCCGTACATATTTGAAATTTTGGTTATGTTTTAAGGTCTGATTTCAGTGGAAAGAGTTTTCTACTTCCTTTATGAAAAGAGTTGTAAAAAAAGGGAATTAACATTTTGACGCTGGTTTTAAAGTTATCAATCACTTATCAACTATTCTTTGCATTCAAAAACGTTTTAACAGCCAAAATGTCATTTATACTGAATTAAATAGGTATAAAATGTAGGCGAGAATCAAGTGTTAGCGTGCGTAGTTCTTTAGAGATTTATTCCTGATTCGAGATATCATGTTTTCGTCATTTGATATTTATGTTCAATTTAGCTTAGCATTCTTAGTTTTAAGGAAATGTAAAAGGTGAATTGCATGATCTCTTCTTGAGGCTAAACATTAACCCAAATATATACCACTTGGGTTCACATGGTGTTATTTAAGAGTGGATTTCAGCTAATCATTAAATAAATGTTGAATATTCATGTTATCATACTATTTGTTAGGCCATTATTTACACACTGAATTGTCCACGGATTTTTCCTTTATTTCCCGATCATGACAAGGAGCACACGGCGGGTGAGACAGTCGGCAGGGGATGCTCACTACTCCATGGCATCTGATCCCACCTCTGATGTTTTAGAGGTCCGTGTTTGCTCTGCTCCCGTTTGTTTTGTTTCAATTGACTTTTAAGTTTGATTGCTGTTTAATTTGTTATCTCCATATTTCATCTATGAAAATCCTTTACTCTAATCAAGAATGGTAAGAAGACAAAGTGCTTATTTGATTATTACATGTATATACTATTAGAGGGCTTCAAAAAATTGCTAGATTTATGGCCCAAGGGGTTCTATCATGGTACATTCCCTAGGTTGGATAATTTGATCATATTTGATAAATTCATTTCATCTTTGAAGATAATCTTTTGTGAAGGGCATGAATACGTTCTATTTCCACAATGGAAGAGTTATACTTCCTGGTGCGCTCATTTGTGAAAAAAGTCGGAAAATATACAAATCTCGCGGGATTTCTGGGACAAACGTAACATAAACATGTAAACAATATGTTGAACATCGAGAACAATTCCTAAGAAAATGCAAATGAAATATTTTATTGTTGTGAACTTTATATACATCAAGAGTAGGAATGACAACGATATCAATTTATATCTATTGTTGATCATATGTATATATTTATCGTATGGTACATCTAAATACAATACACATGCCTCGGAAATGTCGTATTTTTTATAATGGATGATAAATTACTGTGCAACAATATATTCGAGAAGTGGTGTAAATCAGATGTGGATACTTAAAAATTCCAAGGAACTTTTGGAAAATTTGAAATCACAAGATTTTACCAAAATCAACAGCTTAAAAACTTACGACTTTTCAACTTTATACACAACCATTCCCCACGATAAATTAAAGTCCAGGCTTTTTGATATCATAGACAGCTGCTTTTCAATAAAAATGGAACTCGTAAATATACTTATCTTGTCATTGGTCATTTGCAAAATTATTTTGTTAAACAACATCCTGATTGTACACACAAGGACTCTGAAGTTGACATTAAAAAGATGCTTGAGTTTCTGATTGACAATATCTATGTGGTTTTTGGAGACCAGGTCTTCCAACAATCTATTGGAATTCCTATGGGTACCAATTGCGCCCCGTTATTAGCAGACCTTTTTTTTTGTATTCATATGAAGCAGAATTTGTCCAAAATCTTGTACGTGAAAAGAAGAAAACACTTGCTGTGGCGTTCAACTCGACATTTAGATATATCGACGACGTATTGTCAATTAACAATGGCTATTTTCATTCTTATGTCGATACGATATATCCTGGTGAACTTGAGATAAAAGATACCACAGAGTCTGACACATCTGTTTCATATTTGGATATTTTACTTGAAAAAGACGTTAATGGTAATCTAACAACCAAGCTTTATGATAAACGTGATGACTTTAACTTTTCAATCGTCAACTTCCCTTACTTATGCAGCAATATACCTTCATCACCTGCATACGTGGTGTATATCTCTCAGTTGATTCGATACGCAAGAGCATGCTCTACGTATGTACAATTTCTAAAACGAGGTAAATTATTGACAAATAAGTTGATGAAACAAGAATATCAGCTGTCTCGTTTAAAGTCATCATTTCGTAAGTTCTATGGTCGATACAATGACCTTGTCAGCAAATACAATTTATCATTGAGTCAAATGCTGACTGACGTTTTTCATACTAATTGTTAGGCCATTATTTACACACTGAATTGTCGACGGATTTTTCCGTTATTTCCCGACCATGACAAGGAGCACACGGCGGGTGTGACCGGTCGGCAGGGGATGCTCACTCCTCCATGGCACCTGATCCCACCTCTGATATTTGGAGGTCCGTGTTTGCTCTGCTCCTATTTTGTATTGTATAATGGACTTTTGAGCTTGAATACTGTTCGTTATCTCCATATATTTCATTCAGGGTTCTCGCTTTCTTACATATGTTTTTTAGTTCTTCTATTTTTTTAATTGGAATGACAAATACATTTAACATTTAAAATTGGATTGAGATTGGCATGTTTTGTATTATCCGCAACGCCATGCTTTCCCAGTCAGCTGACCAAACGAGCCTCTAATATTGAAGAGTTCACCAATGGAAATAGAACGTATTAGGCAAACTTTATGTTCAGTTTCACTGACTGCAAACTCTTTCACCCAAAAATGTAAAATTCGTGTCCCCTTGGTCCAATATACAAATTCGAGGGTGTCTTTATGTTAGCCATACGTATAAAGTGAAAATTCATATCACCTTGAAAATCTTCCTTATAAGGTAATTAGTCGTGAACATCAAGCAGACAAAATATTGACCTGATTATAATAACACTTAGCTCTTTATCAGGATTTTAAATTTCATACCCCTTTCCTCTGTTGGTCCTTTCCTAAAATTATCAAATTATTCACACTAATTGTTAGGCCATTATTTACATTTGTCGACGGATTTTTCCGTTATTTCCCGATCATGACAAGGAGCACACGGTGGGTGTGACCGGTCGGCAGGGGATGCTCACTCCTCCATGGCACCTGATCCCACCTCTGATGTTTGGAGGTCCGTGTTTGCTCTGCTCCTATTTTGTATTGATTAATGGACTTTTGAGCTTGAATACTGTTCGTTATCTCCGTATATTTCATCTGCACAAAAATACCTTGATATTGCTATTAAAAAAAATGTTAGCCTTGAATCTTGTCAGCATCTACATGTATGTTATATATACGTAAATCAAGGCCTTTCAACAGTCTATTCAAGAATATTTTCTGCATACGATCAGTTTTTAAACCGAGACTGAATTTTGATAAATAGCTGATGATACAGGGCTTCCAACAATCCTGCTTCAAGTCAACAGTCCGCTAATATTAATGACCTTGTTATGAACTTAAGGACGACGGACCTAATTCGACATTTCACGCCACTGCGCAGAAAACCGTGCATATGCCTTGAATCAAATTGACTTTATTATGTATTGCAAAAGATAAAAAATATGCATTTTTAATTCTTTTAAAGATATTCAAAAGTTTCCTCTAAATTAAAAAATATTGTAAATATTTCGAATTATATTCATAAATAAATGATTTATTTGGCCAAAGTATTTTCATTGAAAATTTCCCCCAAAATGTGCCCTACACCTGAGTTTAACATGCCCCCTGAAAAATCTAAGCCGATGACCCATTTATTTTTTGGCATAATTTGCTGGTAAGTTGTCTTGTTAACATTGTCCTTTAATATGAATAAAAATTCTATTGCAGAACTTTTTTCAATGATCTCTCTTACATGTATACCTTACACTGGCAATTTCCCATTACTTTCTATAGTAATTATCGATTTTCATTGCCAACTTCTGAAACCGCTCCCCATTAAAAATCTACTTCCATGGCCATATGATTTTTTATTGATTTAAACTCACCAAAAGCCACATTACTTCATATATTAAAAATTGAATAAAAAATCTATTGCATAATGAATTAGGTCCGTCGTCGTTAAATACAACCTATCGTGGGGTCGTATTTTGTATTCTTGTAAAGTGTTTTCAAAGGTTTGTAAGTTTGGAAAATTTACGATTCAGTTTCCTCACAGAATTTTATGAGATGAATCATTGTTTCTTATCTTCACCTCTTTCACCCTTTCAGACTCTGGGGTGTCATACATTTAAAATTCATAACACCTTTGAAAAGCAGCTTCTCGGTTATTCATGGACATCTGACAGAAAAATATTTTGCATGATTATAATTTATCCCGAGCCTTTTTACAGAAATTGTAGAATCATCCTCGAATCTTGTGTAATGTTTTGACTTTTAACATATGACCCCTGATTTTAATTACACGTGTATTTATGCATTTAAAATATTATTTATTCATTTTTAAATGAGGAGAAACCATAGTACGTGTATATTTTTACAAATCATATCAAGACTAGTCACGTTCTTGCGTAATATTGTATATAAACGAGTATTTGTGTTGAAACTACGATATAACACGTGATGATCTATTTTTACTTTTAACATGTATGGTGTTGAGTACTGTAAATCGCTTAAAATGCATATCACCTAGTCTTATGGAAGAAGCAATGTCACATGTATATTTCATGTAATTTAATATTTTATCTGTGTTACGGTTGTAAACAGGTTCATTTGGCTGCATATTGTACTTTTTCTTACCAGTCGTTTTGTTTACACTTTTCCATCTTGGCATTGCATTATGGTATACTTCCGGTTTATTTTACTCTGGATCCGCACTGTATTTTTTATACGCCCTTGAATTTTATCTGGGAAGAAAATGAACAGCAATAAGGTAAATAATTTATTGTTTATTATTGAATGAATGAAAGTTATGTTATTTTACGGTGACATATTTATTGTAAGTTATTTAGTTAGATGGAAGTATTTTTCGGATACACTGTCTGCTTTTATTTTTTCGTAATGTTCCGTATGGATCTATACGATTTCGTATGAGATATCTTACGAGGGTTTTTAAGGGGTGATTTTTCCGTATGTCACCAGTCTGCTCTTTTGCTCTTTTTTGGGGTTAACGTCATTTCTTGGGGTTATTCATTAACTTTGGTAAATATTTGTTGTCTCTGAAGAAAATAAATTATGACTATGTAATTTATTAATTGGTAAATTTAATCAGGGAAAGTTTAAAAGTTTGGGGAGTTTAATTACGATCACATAACTTGATTATTTCAGGATTCGATCTTATTTGAATTTCCATTAATTTATTATCTCTATTCAATTTATTGACAGTGAAAAGATTATAAATTTTTAGCCATATATCTTGGTTATTTCGAGATCTGGCTACTTGCGTTTAAATTAAAATTGTAAACCTATGTCTCAAGGGTGGTTCAAAAGCCTGGATATATTTTTTTTTTATAAATTATAATATCATTGTTAATTTGGATTTTATGCAGACTCGATAAATTCCTAAAACTAAAATTTTGAGTTAGTATTGTTGACTCAGTGTTTAAAAGGGGAGTTATCTCCAGAATTAAAGTTTAAAAAAATCCAAATATGCTTATGAAGAATTTATTTGAAATGATCATTCAAATTCAAATTCAGAAATCTGTTATTAGAATAACAGAAAACAAATTATAAGAGCCGTGGTCGTGGAGCTTTGCTATCTTCCAACTGCCTTTCTGAATCCAGACTCTATCCCCTTTATTGAGTAGCAGATGGAGTGTTTGTCCAGACTGAGGATACGTCTTACATGCAGAGTATAGTATAGCCATCTTTAGCCCATTCTTAATAATCCTCAAATGTACACTATTTGATGGCTGACTCATAAGTGTACCCGATATGGTGTAGAGACCGTCATAGGGGGCGATGAATATTCCAGACTTTGGATTGTAAGCTCCGCCCAAATTCGTTAGCACATGATCGTACTTGACAACCTCGTGACCACTTAATGTTGTACCCTTGGAGAGCTTTGCAGTAAATGCACCTAATGGCTTTTTGTATGCTGTAAAAATGTTGAAAATAAAGATTATCTCAAACAACCATGTCTAGTCTTGTAGTGTCTATAGATACGTCATAAATGCAAGTTTGATAAAGAAAGAACCCCTAAATATATAACTTTTTATATTGCATCTGTATTAAACGACCGCCTGTCTGATGCGACCGTTTGTATTCGCAACTATTTTTAGTGATTTCATGTAATTCGAATTCAATCGAGAATGTCATTTTCCCTTTCAAAAATTACAACCTCTTGATTATATCATTTAATAGTTATATATTGCGGGTGTTACAAGTATCTGTTAAACAAAAATATAAATATTCCAATATCTTCCAAAAATTAATCTCCAGTATTAAATTTGATGTAACTAGTCGCAAATCCTATAATATTGGTATTAAGCCTACTCTTAAGGTCTTTGTCTTCTTGGTTCCCAGCCTAAGCCGGGACCAAATGAAATGGTAGCCTTCTAGCCCGACTTTTGTCAAGGGTTTCCTAAAACAAATTTATGATAGTAAACTAAGATTACTGTAATTTACAAAAAATAACTTTAATACTTTGATTAGCTAAGAAATTTTATCCCATTTTTTTTTTTTTTTTTTTTTGATTTACGGCCTTAATGCCTCTTTAATTGCACATCAATTAAGAAAAGTTTAGAAATAACGTGTTAATATACAAGAAGTATTTCTTACTGATATAAAAAAATGCATGGAGAACGTGGAGAAAATAAAATATAACAATTTGAAATTCATAGTAAAAATACATTGATTTACTAAAGGAAAAACTTTTATTTGCAATGGTGAATAACTTTTAGATCAAAGTTGTTTTTTTATAACAAATTATAGATTATTTTAGTAGTTTTTGTTACAGTTTGTTAGTGTTTATATTTTCAAATTATTTTCAAATCAATTTATAGATGAGCAATATTTAACAGGTCTGACGATATTTTCAAGTACAAGTACTCTGAAGTTGGTATGAAAAACATGCTTGAGTTTCTGATTGACAATATCTATGTGGTTTTTGGAGATCAGGTCTTTCAACAATCTGTTGGAATTCCAGTGGGTACCAATTGGGCCCTCTTATTTGCAGACCTTTTTTTGTATTCATATGAAGCAGAATTTATTCAAACACTTCTGCATGAGAAGAAAACACTGTGGCCTTCAATCCGACATTTAGATACATCGATGACGTATTATCAATTAACAATAGCTACGTTTATTCATATGTCGACTCGATATATCCCAGTGAGCTGGAAATAAAAGATACCACAGAGTCTGTCACATCTGTTTCATATTTGGATATTTTACTAGAAAAAAAAACTTTTATGGTACTTAACAACAAAGCTTTTTGATAAACGTGATGACTTCAATATTTCAACTTCCCTTACTTATGTAGCATTTTACCCTTATCAACTGAATATGGGGTGTTTGTCTCCCAGTTGATTCGATACACAAGGGCATGCTCTACGTATGAACAACGTCCAAAACGAGGCAAGCTATTGACAAACAAGTTGATAAAACAAAGATATTAACAGTCTCGTTTGAAGTCATCATCTTATGATCGATACAATGACCTTGGTAGCAAAACAACCTGTCAATAAGTCAAATGCTGATTGACGTTTGTCATACCAAATTGTTTGGCCATTATTTACACACTGAATTGTCTACGGATGTTTCCGTTTTTTCCCGATCATGACAAGGAGCACACGGCGGGTGTGACCGCTCGGCAGGGGATGCACACTCCTCCATTGCACCTGATCCCACCTCTGATGTTTTTGGAGGTCCCTGTTTGCTCTGCTCCCGATTTATATTGTCTAATAGACTTTGAGCTTGTATACTTCTCTTTATCTTCATATTTCATTTCTGAAGGTTTAAATGTATCATCATCGAACGTTTGGTCAAAGTAATGGTAATACCTACCATTTTGTTACCTTTTCCAATCAAACGCAAAAAATTAAGTAAAATCTTTCATCTGAAGCAAGTATGGTTCGTGTGATCTCTATAGGCACCATCCAAGCAAACATTAATAAGTAGAAATTACAGTTTGCTGGGAAAGGACATGTTTCTTAAACTTCAACCTGGAGAACCTTCAATCCTATTGTATAGCATAATTTCATCTTGTTATAGTGAACTAGAAAGCAATGAATCTATTATAAAATACTCACTTGCACAGGAAGATGACTCTCCAAATTAAAACAATTGAGAACCAAAATCAGACAAAGCAGGACGCTGCAAGTCGGCATTTTCCTTTACTTAAGATCTGAAAAAAAGAAAGCTTTCATTATTGATTTTTTTTTTTTTTTTTTTTTTTTTTTTTGCTAAATAAAGTTGAGGATAATTCATTAAATAACAAATTATTTTGACTTCTTGAACACAGAATAACAATTTCTTTAGATTTACAACAGAAAAGAAACACAACACTGTTTGCATGTTATGATGTTTTGATTAATCATAAGTAAAAATAATTTCGTTCAACTTAAATGTGATGAGGAGGCCTTCTTTCAAAATCCAAGGAAAAACTTTATTCTCGAATCGAACAAAAAGAAATCAGTCAACCAATCTAGTTGTATAAAATTTCATTGAAAATGAAATTTATTTCACAATTGGTACCGTATATGATATTACATTATGACCCCTGGGTCGAGTCCTCTGCTGAAGGACTGTTAGTACCAGGGGGTTTCTACAGCCCAGTAGTTAAGTACTTCGGTATTTGTTTAATAATACGGATATATATTTAATTGCTGTGGTAAAATTTAGAAATTTATTTCAAAATTAAGGACTATCTCCCTCATGCACAACTCTGATCCTTCGACGTATTTGGCTCCAGTCTTTGGAACTTTTTCAGCTCTTCAAATTCCTTTTTATTTAAATATTTGGATTTCCAACCTTTCGGCATGAGCATCACTGAAGAGATAATCTGTCGCAAAGCGCATCTGGTGCATCAAAATTGGTACCGTATATGATTGACATTTATAAACAACCCTTCAATATGGCACCATATTTTTTTCCAAAGGTATATTCAGAAAATAAAAATTTAATTGTTTCTTTGTCTTGTTTGCAAAAGACCATGCAGGTGATTCAATTAATTTGAGTTTAGAGGTTAGCGGTATTCATTTGTTACGATAATCATGTGAAAAATCTGAAAGTGCAACCATTGAAAGTTTGCATGTTTAGTGACTTTAAAAGAAGTTTAAAATTTTGTTTCAGTCTGCATCCTAAAAAATATTCTATTAGTTTTCCCTTTTTTGTGCCTTAATTGTTTCCTTTTTCTTCTTATTGAGAAATTTGTAATATCTTTACAGCCTTTTGCGTTTTTGTTAAAAAAAGGATATAAAGCGAATTAGGAATAAATTGTCCATTGTTTTCGTTTTTTATCAATATCTTAACTTCATTTTTTCTAAAACTACTACTTTCATCCCACATATTCTACAAAATTTGTTTTTACATTTAGATTTGTGAGGCACTCAAAGTTTACCAATCTTCCTTCAAAGTCAAACAAATCACTTACAAAAACAAAAACTGAATTAAAGTAACTTTTAAAATATAGACGAGTTGTTCAATTTAAAACTTGATTAAATCATATATGTTCATGAAGAACTTGCTTATTGTTTGGCTACCAGAGTTGATTTTGACCCAATTATGTAAAACCTCTTTCCAGAACTTGGTACCAATTTTATTTTAAATGTTTACTGTAAATTCTAAACCCCATATTTCTACAGATTAAGTTTTCATTTCTAATTCTGATTCTAGACGTTTTAGACATTTTGTGTTTTAATTAATCAATCTTCGGATTCATATTGATTCTAATGCACCTTAGAAATCCATACATTCAATACTTTTCAAACCCCCATCCACATATATTTAATCTTGACTCATCATTTTTTTTTCAACTTTGCAAATTTGCATTTCTTTAATTTTAATTTAAGACCATGCTGCCGAATTCTCCGAAATATCTCCTCTATATGGGCTTGATGTTCTTCAGGTGTTTTCGAAAAAATAAGAACATCGTCGAGATAGGCAATGGCCAATATTTAGCATCTCAAGAAATTTATAGAGATTGATGAATTGCTGTATTATTTGTCAGATGGGGATTCAGAGTCACCAAAATTGAGATTATTTATCCCAACAGAGTTAGAAGAACTTACTCTTAAACAATAACAATATCTTGACAATTTAGGGCATATGGCTGTAGACAAGACCTATGATGCTATCCGACAAAAATACTACATTCCTAATCTATATAAAAAGTAAATCAGTTTTATAGAACAATGTGTTATTTGTCAGACTAGGAGTGCTAGAAAAAGTCAACCTCCGGTGCATGAGACGCAAATTCCACCTTATCCTTTTGCAAAAATTGCGCTTGATTTATCTGGCCCATATCCGACTACTTTGTCTGGAAACAAGTACATCGTTTCATTATTTACTCGGGATTGCCGGAAGCATTTAGTGTCTCAGATAAGTCCGCTGACAATATATAGTACATATAATTTTGGACGAGATCTTTCCAAGGTAAGGGTGTCCTTTACAGCTATTAACACACAATGGTATTGAATATGTTAATAAGGCGGTAGCAGAAACACTCAAGGAATTGAATATTTATCACATTACTACTTCTTATTACAATCCACAGGGTAACGGGAAGGTAGAAAGGTTTCACCGAACTCTGCATGATGTAATGGCTAAAAATGTTCAAGAAGACACACAAACTTGGGATCTTTATCTTAACCAAACACTAGTTGCTATTAAATTTCACACCAATGAATCAACTAAATACTCTCCTTTTTATCTATTGTATAACAGGGATGTGGTTTTACCATTAGATACTATATTGAAACCCAGAAGGAGGTATTTGGTGGGTGATCAACACAAAATTGCAATTCAACAGCAACATAAGGCATTTGTAAATGTTTACAGAAATTTGAAAGAAGCAAAATATAAACAGAAATTACAAGCCGATAAAGGGAGTAAAGAAGAAACTTTTCAAATGGTTGACCCTGTTTATTTGACAAATAATAGTAGGATTGGTAAGCTGGGTACCCTATTACCGCACTGTTGATCAGACAGCTTTGTTGTTAAAAATCAGTTAAATAATACCACCACTAAAGCTCACGCAAGGCACCTTCATCATGCTCGAATTAATGAGTGGGAAATTCGACAAAATTCTGGAGAACGCACCTTAAGACAAACTCAGTATGTAGTACCCCCAGAAATTGAGTTTGACAGCGAAAATTTTGAACGGAAATGTTAAGTTACTATTAAGATTCTTGATTAAGAGTAATGAAATTGGGAACTTTGAAGCAGATAAGTAAAAGAGCCTAGGGCTAGAACTCCTGTAGTGCAGAGAAGGAGACTGAGTCCATAAATATTATCTACGAAGGTATAACCGTATTGAATCATGTTGGGGTTCATAGGACAACGGACAGACCTACGGACAAAGCGTGGGTGGCATGCCAATGTTAAGTCAGCCAATGAAAAGTACTTTTATATCCAGGACCATGAATACCATCTGAGCACAATATATCCTGAATTGCCGGAAAATGGCATTCTAACACTCTATTCTTTTACTCTATCCTTCTCTCTTTCGACCATTTGTTAGGCATCTATTGACTCTTTGGATTACAATTTGGACTGTAATTTTTGGATCTCACCTTAATTATTACTTTTGGAGTTTTAGATTTACGCTCTTCTGAAATATTTGGACCGATCTTAAAAACTTTTGCTATAACCAGTGTATTTGTCTATTCTGATGAAATTTCAGAAAAAGCATTGAAAATCTGTACGATCACGGTAGTTTAATAAACGTTTCAAAATCTTACACAGGCTACTGACAGATAAGGTTATTTTACAGGGATTTCAACAACCTTGTTTCATGTCAGCATTTCGTAAATTCTATGGTCGTTATAATGACCTTGTTAGCAAATATAACGTATCCTTGAGTTGTTATTTGACTAATGTGTTTTATATCAATTGTTCGGTCAATGTTTTTATTTTGAATTTGACTACGTAGTGTTCCGTCTACCCGATCACTATATAGGACTCACTGCGGATGTGATACATATATACGACTCACGGCTGGTGTGACCTGTCAACAGGGGATTCTTGCTCCTCCAAGGCTCTTGATTCCAACTTTGGAATTTCTAGGGGCCTGTGTTTTATACCCTATTCACAGATTTGTATTGTTTTTGATTGTTTTGAGATCTATTACTTTTGTTATTTTCACCTTTTTCATCCAATATAGCTTCCATCTCGAATGTTGTTTTTTGTTTTTTTGTTTTATTAACGTCCATCTCGAGAATTTTTCACTCATACTGAGACGCATTCACTTGCCGGTGGAGGGCTGTAAATTTTAGACCTATAATTGGTACATAAGGCCATTGAACAGTGATGGATCTTTTTCATGTCAGCATCTACAGCGACACGAAACCTCGGTTTATTGGGTCTCATCCGAAGGACCGTTCTCTACGTCCCCCAGTGGGATTCGAACCCGCGACGAAAGGATCAAATCCTTACTCCGCGACTCTAGAGAAAACGCTCTAACCACTGCGCAAAGCGGGTGAAACGATGATGTCGTATCTGTTTAACAAACATTCATACATAAAGGAGAACATGTACTGCGAATTCGTCATACCGTATAAATAGAAATTTCAGCGGGATGCAAATTAAGTGATTTGTTATGAAAAATCAATATATAATTTTAGCGAAAACTAATTTTAGCGATTTTATGAAATTAGAAATATAATGGTACCCCCCCCCCCCCCATGCGGTAAGAGTTATTAGCGATATTTTATTTTTGCGATCATACAACCCTCGCTAAAAATGCTAAAATTGAATCTTCGCTAAAATATCTACTTATACAGTATATGATTTAATGATTTCGATATACAGATATAACGAATTACGGATATAGCGAAGTAAATTCAAAGGTCGCTTTATCCGAGTTTTACTGTATTTCACTAGTGATGCTTCACGAGATTACGCATTAATATATTCCTAGCTTTAACTGTAAAGGCAGAAACATTCGATGGGATTAAATTTCGTTTACGCAGTACAGTTAAGGCTACACATGAAGATAATATGGTAATGAGGTCATAATGAGGTTTGACGTCATGACAGTTGCTCCGCCTTGATAGATCCATATAAGGAAATAGAGCTCAAATAAGCTATTTAATGCTGATTGCGAGAATTTGTAATGAATGTCTGTATTTTCAGGTTTAAATAAATAAACATTAGTGATTTTCTCTTATATAGTAACAACACGTCTTCGAAATAATTCTCTTTTTCTTGTGTCGTTTGGCTGCATTCGGCTTCAGCCAAGCGCTTGCACTCGGTGACACGGAATGTTGTATACATCTAAAAACGTGGCGACAGCAGATGGGATATCCAGTGGATAAATGCAACAATCAGACAATCTTTAAAGAGAATAGGGATAAAATAAGAGACCTGGGCCTTGTTTATCTTTTTGATGGGAAGATGATGACGTTATTTCGGGAAATCTGAGACGATCCGCACTACCTCCTTAGGTCTGTTTCTGTTCATTAAGGTGTGTATGTGCATAGGTATTAACATGCAGACATACTATTCTTTACATCGATGTAAAATAACCGTGAATATGTACAATAAGATGTATTATTACAAACTGCAATGTAGTGCCTTGTGTGTAACACCCCCCCCCCCCCACACACACACACACATACACAAAAACACACACATTATGAAAGTTACACACTTTTAAACATGCAATGATGTTGTCCTTTGGCATACATGTACAAACATGTAACATAATATAAGCACAGCACGTCATGATATCAAATAGTATAATTTAGATGCAGTCACACTTACAATGTATTTGTGAAGTCAAACTGCACAGTGTACAATGTATGTGAACTCTACTTACAAGAGTATAAGACCCTATAAATTTTATAAATGTTATCTTAAGTATACCAGTATTGATTTTATTTTTTTTTTACTTAAATTAAGTATAGCTACCAATTCTACTTTTGCAAATGTCATAGGTTTCGATATCCCAGAAAAGTTTTGTATCAAAAGTTTTTTTTTTCCATTTATTTTATGAATTTCAGAAAGTATAGTATAGCATGGTTTGTTTTGTACAATGCAATAGTAATCATTATGTTATTCACTCATTACATATATATTGTGTTGTAGCTACTCCCAAACAATTTGAAGAACTCATTCAGGCAGCAAGTGTTTCCACCAATAAAATAAAAAGGTATGCTCCATATAAGATATAAACCATACATATTCCTAGCAAGATTATTGAAATGTTTTGAGAATAAAAACAATAGAGTCATGTATATGCTTTCCATGTTACTCAATGCATTGTTTTGAGTATCACTTTTTTAAAACACCAATGAACTTTCCATAATGGTATTTCATTTTGTTTTCAGAATTGATTTCATCCAGAAGAACTGTTTGAACTGTGGACTGTTTGAAATATTTTGCACCTGCTCAGAAATCCCTTCACAGCCTGCCTTTGAATTTGAAAAGCTGTTTTTAATTAAATAAATTTTCTAGATAAATAATACTTTGAATTTTTAACAGTACAATGGTGTTAAAGTTTGAAGGCTGTTAAGATTTGAATATCTTTACTTGAATATATTCTGACAGGCGCGTAGCTGCCTATACGCAGATGTGTACACATCGTTTTCAAATTAAAAAAAAAAATGGGAGGGGTGGGGGGGGGGAGGGAAGGGAGAGATTGGTGAGAAGAGAAAAAAATATCAATACCATCCAGCAAATAGTTGAGTTTCAAATTATTTTATCTCATACTGTTTCGATTCAAATTCAAATTTTATATTGCCAGGTCTTTATAAAAAAAATTGTAATGTTTTATTTAAACATTGCCACAACCAAATAAAACATTTATTAATTTGTAATTCTTCCACAACTCATTGATAACATTTTTAAAGATCTTTGAGAAAATATCAACCGTTGAATGCTGTGATCCACTAGAATATGATTTGAAATATAACATTATTTTTGTTAATAATTGAAATTAATTATATTTGTTGCTAAGAGTTAAAAAAGAGTAGATGTTACCAATATATCATTTTAAAAAATATTCAGCCTCTACATGTACAATAAATTTGCACGGAAGTATTTAACTGTGTTAAAAAGCAACATTAAGTACTATGTCTTGTATTTTCTAAAGAAAATCGAAATGGCATGATTTTGAATGAAATATTTGGTAAAACCCATGAGCTTCCAGGGACTTCGCCCATGGGTCCTCATCAGGGCTTCGCCCTGGACCAAAGCGGACCCCAGCCGTTCTCTGCGTACATTTCACTTCCATTCTGGCTACGCGCCTGTCTGTGTTTTTGGGTACCAACAAGATCTAAATTTCAGCATGTATATTGTGTTCACCTGATCTTTAACAGAGGATATGTTTCTTGATTACAAAGTTTTACTATGATTATCTTGTTTGCGCATGGATTGATAATTACTCAAAAAATAACTCAAAGATCTGTAGAAAGGAAAACAGGTTATTAAATGCAGGAGTAAGCTCCCCAATCCCTTTCTCCTGTTCTTAAAACTTTTAACGTAGTCTAGAATCCCTAAACAGTTGAAGTTTGATAACTAAAATAATCACATATGTAAAAAAACAAATCAAACTAAGTTCTGTTGGAGATATTTTTCTGTGTGTCTGCTGGGGGAGAATAAATATTTTATCATTGATAGGGGCTGTCTATTGTTTACTACAAGTTATTGAATCTTTTAACCATGGGCATTTTCCAATTGATTTACATGATAGATGTTGCGGCTAATTTTAGGCCTATTTTTGACGATCGGAGGAAATGCAGTAGGTGTCAAATACGTCTTGTGTAGCGTATAAAAGAACGAAGATATACAAAACAAAGTAAAGTCAAGAATTTTTTTAAGCATACCGATTTGATTTAATGAAATAAAGCCCAGCACAGTTCGTAGGTATTATTTGTTCAAAATTTGCGAGGTTCACAAACTCTATTAAGTACCACAGACTTATCTCCCATGCTAGGTCAATGATGCGTTTAAAAACTATTTTTAGAATGAATGTGTTAAGATTTCAATTTTTAATCAAAAAGTGCAAGGGCAAGGCGACAACCCAAGAGGTAGGTTTTTATTTTAAATTCTTTACTTTTCTGTATAGTTTTTAAAAAGTGATGCTCATTTCTTTGTAATTCATTAGGCAATTTAAAACTTCCAATTAAATGATGAAAAATACCCTATTTTTGAATACTGGTGTTTGTTTTCAATGAATAACTTAAATATCTCAGAAATCTGACTGAATGAGAATCAGTTTTACGATAGGATAGATACTAAGGACACAATGAAACATTGTGCAGTTCAAATATTGTTTGACTTGCCCTTGCACTTTTCGGTTAAATTTGACCTTTACTCGGCACTCAGGGCCATTGAGCAGTGAGGGATCTTTATCGTGCAAACGCCTGTCGTGACACGGTTCTCGGTTTTTAAGGTCACCAGCGACTTTCACTTCAAAGTGCCGATCGTATGGCGAAGCAACAGTTGCTACCAATTTTTTTATCGACTTAGGTCAGTCGTGGCGGTGATACGAACTCACGACCTCCCGATCACGGAGCGAGAGCTCTCCCGATTGAGCTTCCATGAACGTTTTCTTTTTCATTTTAAGTTATATGAAACAAATGCATTTTGACTTTAATTAAGAAGAACGAAGTCAATGGAACGGTGTAAGATAGAAAGAATACACAAAACGATTGGCGTTATAGTACAAATTAAAGCGAATGGGAGAAAACATTAAGCAAACGAGATAGAATCTAGTATTAAGTATACACGACTAGAAACTCACAATATTAAACAAAATAACATTATAATTACATTACCTTTTGACAACCAGAATTTACCTGGATCTATCAGTCAATGCGGTGTTTACTTATAAAGATATATAGATAAAAATCGAAAACACCTGTCAAACAATATTTCTAAATATCTTAGTAAATCGATTTTTCTAAGAACATAAACAAAAGATATGCTAACTAATGGTCAGAAACAAATGTCATTTATCATAATGTAATTACAGAATTCTTTACATTTACAAAACTTAGGATGCAACATTATAAATATTATTATAATATATGCACATATCGTTTGTCCAGTGTTGCCATTCAATATATGTCAACCAATTACAAAACTGTGAAGTTGCAACAGTCTTCAAACACATGTTATCTATGTTTTATGACGCATTAATAGCAATGAATAGTTGTCAATTCTGGACAATGACGTTTGTAACATATGGGAACGCACCAGGCTGAGTTTAAAACCAATTTGGCAGCGGATTCTCCGACAAAAGTTATTGAATGTAGCTTTATGTATTAAACCTTCTTTACCTTAAACTTTGAAAAGAAAGTTTCCTTGAAAGACAAAAGATTTAAATGATGAGCATGACATAATTCCTTTAAGATTAAAAGCTGATATAGTCTTCGAAATGACAAAGCTTTTAAAGCAATGTTGAGATAATCATACATTATACATAAAATATTAAACTTCTATCTGATTTTCATGTAAACAGGAGGATGTATCCAAAATAATGTCCCCATTGGGATAAAACGAATAATAGTCCCTGGTTCTCTTATAACTGATCGGTCCTTATTTTAAAATAACAAATTACATAAAACGTAAAATAAAGGTAGTTATTGGATGTCTGTTACATTGCAAAAAAGATATCAAAATTCATTCATTTCTTAAAGTAACTCCTTTGGTTGTTACACTGAGGTTTTGAATTTGTGATAAAACATGGCATACATGTAGTTCAAAACCACCCAAGTAAAAAAAAGAACAACAAGAACATACATATGTTTTCTGGATTATGTGGAACTCGGCTTCTCTGAGAGAATCTTCGTATTTCCAGTGACTGAACTGCATTCTTAACAAAATCAAAATGATGCATCCGAGTTCTATCCATGGGTATTTTAAGCTTCATTAAGGCTTCTCTTCTTTTTTTACCACCTAAAGAATCTTGGAAATTGGGTGATTCTTAAACACATGAACATATTTCATTTTCTGTCAGAAGTTGTGGAAACGATCTTGCACTAACCTTCCTAATGTTTAGGTTCTCTGTGAATTCTGTGAATTGAATAACAGGACAAACCTACAGGATTTTATATAAGAATTATATTTTAATACACCTGGTCCTAGGACCATGAAACAGACTTAGTCTCAAGTCAAAATTTTAATCCCTTTTAAGGGGGCCGACTGGGGTTTTCATTGCGCAATACATTGCGCAACATAGTAAAATAAAGCGTAATTATTTACTCTTTTAAAGCAAATATTTTTATATAATTTTTAAAAATTAACAAAATTAGGAAATCTCAGGTGAAAAAAAAATCTAATTACGTTTTTAAATAACTGATATTTTAAACGATTTTTCAAATGATGGGTAGATAAACTTCGTAATTATGTGTTTTGACGTTCTGAATAACCAAAGTTCTTTAAGAGGGATCATTAATTATGTCACAAAATAAAATTATAAAATAGATGATCTTGAAATTTAAACATAGGAAATTGAGAATCTCATAATCAGTTTTATTATTTTTTATATAAATTTGTGATATTTCTCCTGTTTTCTAAAAATCCACAAAAACAGGAAAATATCATGAATTTTGACATTTTGAGATGCCCCTCTGGAAACCAGACCGCAGAATTTTGTGTTTCTTGCATAAAATGTACAATATAGTATTACTCATTAAATAATATAATTTGAGCAAAACGTCTACAGTAGCACTTGTATAGTTTGCTCCGAAGTGCGAACAAATAGTATTTTCCTATATAATCCTATAGTAAATGTACCTGTATTTTGAGATGGTCCCTAAAAAATAACCAGACGGTAGATTTTCACTAGACTTGGCATGTATAATGAAGTCAATGTAAGGTACATATGGTATAAAATTAAAAAGTTTCTCTATAGTAGTTTTCACACAATAAAACCCCAGTCGGCTCCCTTAAAATGTTTATTTCTTGTGTACTAAAACTCTTAATTTGCAGACAACAGTTTGTTGATGCAGTGTTGAAAAGCATCCCTATATTATATTTTGTCTTAAGCTTAAGATGTTTCATGATCCCGGGGGCCTGTTTTCGTGTACTAGTATTATATCACATACTAGCTTTATGCTTCTTTCTCACATTGAATATTTGCTCCTCCTGTCCTCTGGGGATCTTTTTGTCCACCGCCGCCCTACCATGAAACGATGACACCACCTTTTATTATGTATTCTAACTGGCTTCTGCGCTACAAACATCCTGGTGGGTCAAACTCATCAGCTGTGTCAGTTCAAAAATTCTTTCCTCAAATCACTAACTTAATAAAATGCCTCATGAAATTAGAGTTAAACCAATTTTTGCATTTTTTAAAGACGTACATCTTAATTCTCTTACGTATATGTTTAATATGGCTGCAACAGCCCAAATTGATTATAAGTTCAGTAATTTTATAAATTTTCAGTTGTCGATGTTTATTTGTTTAGATTGTTCTCTTTTTTTGTTTGTGTGCAAGATCCAAACAGATTGATGTTGTTTTAAATGCTATGTGCTGGCTCTAATTTTAGGGAAATCCTTTGAATTTATACAACTGACAGAAAAATTTTTAATAATTGAGGGTTCTTATGACATCTTGAAAAAGAATATCATTTTAAGTATGATAACATTATTCTTCTAAAGTAAGCACATTCGTAACTCAATAGCAGACCTTGGCTTTTTATCATTTATTTTTTACAGTTTATATCACAGTAATCATTAATCGTGTTGCGATGAATCTAAATGACATTAAATAATTATACAATCGTCGAAATGATCCAAAACTGCCGAACTATCACATTCAAATACGAATCGAAATAATATCTTTATTAAGTATATCATTTGCAGGGCTTTAATGTTTTACTTAATATATCAAAACCCGATTTTGGGACTCACAGGCATTTATCATTTGTTGCCCTTTTGTTTTGGAAGCTCTCTATATTGTCTTTAAGCGACTGAAGTCCCCTTTTTTTTATATCTTAACCTTTCATGCTTGGAGTACAATCCATGATGTCTGGAAAGTTTCTCTATCTCTCTTTTCTCATCATTCTATGTAAGGGCAAGATTTTCGCATACGTTACTTTTTAAGGCTATATTTAGACGCTATTTAAAGATACAGGTTAAGTAATGGTTTTGTTACTTTTTATGTATACAGCTTCTGCTGACTTCGTTAGTTAATCAAGCATGAAACATTCTATCTTGTGCAGTGTTATAAGAAATACACGCACATTTATGGAATTATATTTTTTAAATTTATTTTTATTTAGGCTATTTATTCAGTCAGCGTTTTTGTTTGAAGTGATCAACACATTTTCTATTAAGAAATTGTGTATTCTTAACACTTTCTTCTTATTTAACAGACCATTCACGGTAGCTCAGTCGGTAGAGCTCTCACTCCGTGATCGTGAGGTCGAATCTCGGCCGCGACTGACCTAAGTCGATAAAAATGGGTAGCAACTGTTGCTTCGCCATGCGTTCGGCACTTTAAAGTGAAGTTGCGGGTCTTTCGGATGAGAATTTAAAAACCGAGGCCCCGTGTCGCGGCAGGCGTTGGCACGATAAAGTCCCTCACTGCTCAATGGCTCTGAGTACCGAGTAAATGTCAAAATTTGAAGCCCTTCACCGGTTTATGATGACGTCTCTATATGAGTGAAAAATTCTCGAATGGGACGTAAAACAACATACAATCAATCTTATTTAACAGCGTTTGGTTAGTTCTGTAGTTTGTATGGTCTACCATTAAGACCATATAGGTCAATTTTGACAAGGCATACGTATCATTAGCTCACAACAGATAATTTTCACATAAATTCCAGCAGTTTTCTTAGAGCCCATTGACCTGAGTCTGTCGTAAAAGGATTGCCTTGACGCGAACTTGTTCGCAAAAACCATCGTTCACATTTGGATGGCGTGGCTATACAAAAAAAAATCTTAAACTTTACATCGCAGTACAGTTAAGGTGCCAAATGGAAAAATCGGCGAATTTTTTAGACAGAAAACACATTCTTTACTAGGATGGGCGATTCTTTTTAGACCTTTACTATTATCGGACAAATGTAATGTGGCTGAAAACTACATGTTGAGGACATTTATATTTCTTATTTAGATTTGTCACGTAATGTGGCAGTCACGTGATTTTAGCACATATACCTGCAGTATTGAGGTCATCTATAAATTCCAATATTGCAAGGGCATAACCAAGTTAAAAATCTAAGTTTAATTTATAAATATATTCAACACTCTTTGTAGTTTGTGAAAAGTGCTGCAAACTTATGTAGATTCTACTACATAATTGCTAAAACTACATTTTTTAGACCGTATGTTGACTATTTTGCTGGTCAAGTACATAAATGCAGATATAATTAATTCATTTGGAAGATTTCATCAGGTTCGCAGCACTTTTCAAATATCTTCATACCTCTTGCGTTTATGTGTAAAAGCTTGTCGTATTCATTGAGTGTATGCCCTTGCAATAAATCGATTTATTACGACCCTTCTATTACTCTTCAATGAATCTGCATACAAATGTACAGCAGTTTCACTTGTCTAGGGAATGTACGGGAAGTATATGAATAAAATCATATAATAGACATCGCATCCAAGATAATGGCATCTTATATATCTGCAAATAATATCTTATTTAATTACAAAACACATTTTTCATTGTATAAAATATAACTTGGTCCGCCTCTCACTGCATACAAATTGCGTCAAATTTTACGATATGACGTCACATTGACAAGTGCATTGCGATCAGTGAATTGTTTATATACTGCTGTGTGGGATTTAACCAACGACAAAAATACACGCAATAGTAAGTATTGATGTAGTTTAAAGTTATCCAACAGTTTAAAATAGCGTGTCATTTCATTTTGTGGTAATTTGAAGAACACGA
Source organism: Saccostrea echinata (assembly GCF_033153115.1). Classification (NCBI taxonomy): domain Eukaryota; kingdom Metazoa; phylum Mollusca; class Bivalvia; order Ostreida; family Ostreidae; genus Saccostrea; species Saccostrea echinata. The sequence goes on from NW_026889778.1 coordinate 4,920,910, forward strand.
TTTTTTGTGTGATGTCATAGTAAGCATTTCCCGTAAAAATTAGGCCCCGCCTCCTTATTGCAGCCTTAACTGTGATGCGATGTTGCGATTGCTGTTCTATTGTATGTTGTATAATAATGATGTATATATATTTTTATATTTTACGTTGATTTAAACTTTAAATTAAAAAAAATTATGAAAAAAAAAATCTTGTTGTCCCTGACTGGACAGACCACTATGATTGTCGTGACAGTAATATTGATACATATACTATTTCTTATTTTATTTTTTATCTATTTCTAAAGATATTTCGATATGTTTTACTTACTTGAAAAGCATTTGCCAATGATATCAAAAAGCTTGGACTTTAATTCATCGTGGGGAATGGCTGTATATAAAGTTGAAAAGTCGTACGTTTTTATGTTGTTGATTTTGGTAAAGTTTTGTGATTTCAAATTTCCAAAAAGTTCTTTGGAATTTTTAAATATAAATATCCGATTTACACCACTTCTCGAATATATTGTTGCCCAATACTTCTGAAGTTTCTCCTTCACTCCGTCCCATTCGAGAATTTTTCACTCATATAGATAGTTCTCAATATAAAGGGGAAGGGCTTCAAATTTAGACTAGGCACTCAGGTCCATCGAACAGTGATAATTCTTTATCGTTCCAAAGTCTGCCTTGACACGGGACCTTAGTTTTTATGATCTCATCCGAAAAACCCATGACTTTCACTTCTAATGCCCAACATCTGCCGAAGGAACAATCAATACCTATGTTTTACGTCTTAGGTTTGACGCAGCGGCGAACGAAAATTGATATCCGGGCGAGAGAGAGAGAGAGAGAGAGAGAGAGAGAGAGAGAGAGAGATTTACTATATAAAATACGTAACCATTACCATGCATGATAATTTTTTCCTTATATAGGTTATATCATACAGAAATACAGTTCTCTCAAAGTATTTATGGGATGTCAAGAAATATCGGTTTACGTGGTACCTCCGGTCTTATAAATAAAGATATTGCTAAGAGGAGCAGAATTTTATTCATGAAGAATAATGACATATATTTAGGGTATTGCTAAATGGCCACTTCAAGGCTCTTTTTTATAGTCCAAAATCTAAGAAAGATGAATGTATAAGTGCATGCTGTACGGGGTTGACTTTATGGCTTGATCAACTTTCTCTTTAGATTTTTTTCATCTCAACTGAGCCAAACCGGTAAGCTTTTCTGCATGATCAACATCTGTCGTACGTCCGTGTGTCGTCTCTAAACTTTTCACATGTTTGGCTTCTTCTCCAGAACCAGAGGGCCAACGTCAACTAACTTGTCAAAAACATCTTTGGGTAATTAAGATTCAAGATTTTTTTTTCAGATGAAGATATTTTTGAAAAAAATATGGAAAATAGTCTAGAGCATTTAATTTTTTTTCCCCCTCAAGAAACACTGGTGAAGAAAATTCTAACCTTATATGAGTGTACAAACATAGTTAAGGGGCGTAAGGTAGATCCAAATTAACCAATCTCCATTGGAATGTATTAGAAAAAGAACTCAAAATCTTCAAAAAGCTGGGCTATGATTAATCATATAAATATGTAAGCATCCTGTGAAAGTGCAAAAGTCAGGTTTGTTCAAATCATGGCCCCAGTGTGTAAGGTAGGTCCAATAAAAAGTGTATGTAGGTAAACGTAATTTTACATAGAGATATAAAAAAAAAATTTGAAAAGCTTTCCTAGAACAGCAGAGATGACATAAGTAATGGTAGTCATTATAATTTACAAGCACCTTCAGGTGTTTGAGATTCATTTTAAGCTATAATTTTAAGCTATAATGTTCAATTTACATTTTAGGTTTAAAATAATTTTACAAAGTAATCTTCCTTGGCTCTCCGTAATGTTTATTATTTTGTAGGACTTTATAAAATGGAAATATTATAAAGTTTCCATTCGCATATGAATTAAAATGTTCACTGCATGGCGTATTCCTGACAGAAGGGTCCCGTATTTGTTGTTTATGGACTCTTACACGGTCAGCTAGTTTGTTACCGGTCTGTCCAATGTAGTTTTCCCCGCATGAAGTACAAGTCATACAGTATATTAAATTTTTAGATTTGCATGACATATTCGCATTAACGGTAAATGTTTTACCACATTTAAAAGTAAACGTCTCTCCTGTTTTTAAATAAGGACAGGTTCCACATAGGGGTTCCATACATTTGGCCACTGTGCGAATGTCTTCATTTGACGAAAATTTGGCTCTTGTAAGGAGTTTCCTCAGGTTTGGGGGTTGGCGCCGGCTATAGATAATGCTCTTCAGGTCAATTAATTCCTTTAGATTTTGGGATTGTTGTAGAATGGGGAAACACTGTTTTACGGAATTATACATATGAAGGTTCCGGGGGTTATGTGTAACGACAAGCGGGATTTCTTTATTGTTTTCCTGGGTCCCTGGTCTAGTAGAACTCCGGGGATCTGTAGTTTGTATAGACTTGGCCCTTTCAATAGCGACGTCTATTAGATCATTGAGATATTTTTGTCTAAGTAAAGACGTTTTCAATTCCTGTAGACGGCTATTTCTTCTGGTTTCATCTATGACAATGGTACAAACACGTCTTGCCATATTAAAAGGTATGTTACGTTTTACATGTGAAGGATGGCAGGAATTAAATACATGGTATTTGTGGGAATCCGTATTCTTGTAGCATAAATCTGTTATGATTTTACTACCCTCCTTAATTATAAGGATATCTAAAAAAGGTAGTTCCAATCCGCTTTTTTCCACCGTAAATTTAATAGACGGGTGTATATTGTTAAGAATAATATGAAATTCTTGGGTTGAAAAACTCAACAGAAAAACAATTATTTAGAAACAGAAATCCTGGACAGGGACCTATAAAGTTCTTCAATCCTTCTGGAAACTTATTCAGAAGAAATGGTACAACTTACATTGGAAAGAAATCTTCATATTACTTTTTGGGAGGAGGCAAACACAGCCCACGACAAAGATTTCAGCAATACCAATATCTACAAGGACAGAGGAAAAAATGGGAACTATAGACCCAAAAGTGATAAACCTGTCAAGCAGGCCATTAAACGCGGCTGAAATAAAATTACTGTCAAAAGGATTAAAATTTACACCAACACCAAGTCACTCTAATCTTCAGGAATTATCTAAGGATATCAAGGAATATACAAGAAAATTAAGACAAGCAGAGTATTTTCATGGTAATGACGACGACGAAACACGTCTGAAAGTGATCTTGTTAGGAACAAATCAAATTTTAATCCAAAGAAAGGAAGGAACAGTCTCCTTGACACCGTTTGTAATACTCTGCAAAATGTACCTCTAAATAATGAAAAAAATTATACAAGAAAAGGCTGTTCAGTCATTGACAAAGGATAGTTCAATCGCAATCAAAGAAGCAGACAAAAGTGGAGCAGTAGTAGTTATGAACGCAGAATTTTACAAAACAAAAATACATATGCTCAATAACAACGAGTTTTACGATGAAATATCTGAGAACAGTGATAAAAAGACAATGCGAAAAATCAAAAACTGAATAAAAAACCACAATACAACTTCCTTCTTAACAGCCAAAGAAGAGGACTTTTTAACTTATTTTGATTTAAGAGAAAGTGCCTTTATGGACATCCTAAGATACACAAATCTAAATAATTAAGGAAGCGATCAAAATACAAAACTCTGCATACATTACATGTAGCGATCCAGATGATCTTACATTTAGACCTATCGTGGGTGGACCAAAAGCTCCAACACAAAGGCTGGGTCATCTTATGGACATATTACTGAAATCTTTATGTTTAGAAGTAAAAAGTTATGTTCGGGATGATCTAGATTTTCTGAAACATCTTCCTGAAAAAGTTGGTCATGATGCCACGCTAGTCACAATGGATGTTACTAATTTGTACACTAATATTACAACTTCTCTTGGTGTCAAGGCGCTCGAGAACTGGATTGATAAATATCCACAAAAAATTAATGGGCGTTTCAGCAAAGACTTCATCTTAGAGGCTAGTAAAATAGTATTGAAAAATAATACTTTCTCTTTTAACGATTAACATTATGCACAAAAGAAAGGATTGGCAATGGGTACAAAGATGGCCCCTACTTATGCCACCCTTACACTAGGATATCTCGGGGAGAGGATGTATGAAAAAACTACTCAGTACATTGATCAACAGACTTCAGAAAATATAAAGAACAATTGGAAAAGATACCTTGACGATTGTTTTTTTTCATTTGGAATGACAGCGATGCGAATTTAGCAGTTTATCTAGATATTATGAACGATCTAGATCCTGACATCAAATTTAAAATGGACGAAAGTTTACATAGCATTCCATTTTTGGACTTCCTTATAACAAAACATGGAGAATGTTTATCGACAGACATATACTACAAACCAACAGACACCCATCAATATCTCCATTTCAGTTCCTGTCATCCAAGCCATAAAAAACGTTCGATCCCTTACAATTTAGCTAGAAAAATCTGCACTATTGTTAGCGACAAGAAAAGAAGAAATGAACGTCTGAATGAATTAAAAAAATATCTGCTTGAACAATGCTATCCTCTTGGAATCATTGAGGACGGAATCAAAAAGGCTATAGAAATCGACAGAGAAAAACTTATTAATTCTTCAAAAAGTGACACATCAGATTCCGCAATATTACCGCTTGTTACTACATACAACCAAAGAACAGGAATATTACCCCTACAGTGCGCCACCTCAACAACATTCTACAGACTGATGAGACAATGTCCAAAGTCCTGGAAAAATATAAATTCATCAACAGTAAAAGACAACCTTAAAACCTCCGAAGAATATTGTGTAAATCTACATTTCACCAACGGAATTCATATATGGTCAATAAATGCTCTGATTCACGTTGTGGAACCTGCCAGTATATTAAAGAGGGAAGTACTTTTACGCTCGGAAATAAAGAATTTACTGTCAATGCAGACATCACCTGTGCATCTAAAAACGTTATTTATTGTATAACATGCGCTGGATTCGGACAATTATACATAGGAGAAACTGGGACCACACTACGCACTCGTATACGCATACATAGACAACATATCAACCAACCCGAGTACAGAAAAATAAAACTCAGTGAACATCTTGCTGTTTGTGGGCTGGGACAATTCTCAGTTTATCCCATTTATAAACTCAAAACAGAAAATCTTTTAGAAAGACGGGAAAAAGAAAAACATTTCATCAAGATTTTTAAACCGTCCTTAAATAATTTAATATAGACTGTTTCATGACTTTATCATTTATTACGCTATTAATGAATTGCGTAATTTTACTTACACTCTAGAATTGTTTCCTCTATAAGCATTGTGACGTCATTGCATTGTGGTTGACGTTATCATCAGGTAGCGTTATAACATCACATATTTGAATTGTTTTGGAATGTAAAATGTCTGAAGAAGTAATGAAAGCGGTTACGTATTACTAACATTGTTGCCTTGTTATTTTTTATTTTCATATTAATTACCGGACACTGTGGTATTTCTTTTCATTTTTGGATATATATATATATATATATATATATATATATATATATATATATATATATATATATATATATATATATATATATATATATATATATATATATATATATATAAAATCATAATTATATTCTCATGTAAAATTTTGAATCCCTATTTGAATCCCACCCTTACTTCAGGGGTAACGATTTGATGGAAAGAAAAACAAACTTGAATCTGAAACACCTGAAGGTGCTTGTAAATTATAATGACTACCATTAATTATGTCATCTCTGCTGTTCTAGGAAAGCTTTTCAAATTTTTTTTTTATATCTCTATGTAAAATTACGTTTACCTACATACACTTTTTATTGGACCTACCTTACACACTGGGGCCATGATTTGAACAAACCTGACTTTTGCACTTTCACAGGATGCTTACATATTTATATGATTAATCATAGCCCAGCTACTTTTTGAAGATTTTGAGTTCTTTTTCTAATACATTCCAATGGAGATTGGTTAATTTGGGTCTACCTTACGCCCCTTAACTATGTTTGTACACTCATATAAGGTTAGAATTTTCTTCACCAGTGTTTCTTGAGGGAAAAAAAAGATTAAATGCTCTAGACTATTTTCCATATTTTTTTCAAAAATATCTTCATCTGAAAAAAAATCTTGAATCTTAATTACCCAAAGATGTTTTTGACAAGTTAGTTGACGTTGGCCCTCTGGTTCTGGAGAAGAAGCCAAACATGTGAAAAGTTTAGAGACGACACACGGACGTACGACAGATGTTGATCATGCAGAAAAGCTTACCGGTTTGGCTCAGTTGAGATGAAAAAAATCTAAAGAGAAAGTTGATCAAGCCATAAAGTCAACCCCGTACAGCATGCACTTATACATTCATCTTTCTTAGATTTTGGACTATAAAAAAGAGCCTTGAAGTGGCCATTTAGCAATACCCTAAATATATGTCATTATTCTTCATGAATAAAATTCTGCTCCTCTTAGCAATATCTTTATTTATAAGACCGGAGGTACCACGTAAACCGATATTTCTTGACATCCCATAAATACTTTGAGAGAACTGTATTTCTGTATGATATAACCTATATAAGGAAAAAATTATCATGCATGGTAATGGTTACGTATTTTATATAGTAAATCTCTCTCTCTCTCTCTCTCTCTCTCGCCCGGATATCAATTTTCGTTCGCCGCTGCGTCAAACCTAAGACGTAAAACATAGGTTTTGATTGTTTCTTCGCCAAATGTCGGGCATTAGAAGTGAAAGTCATGGGTCTTTCGGATGAGACCATAAAAACTAAGGTCCCGTGTCAAGGCAGACTTTGGAACGATAAAGAATTATCACTGTTCGATGGACCTGAGTGCCTAGTCTAAATTTGAAGCCCTTCACCGGTATATTGTGACGTCTCTATATGAGTGAAAAATTTTCGAATGGGACGGAGTGAAGGAGAAACTTCAGAAGTATTGGGCAACAATATATTCGAGAAGTGATGAAAATCAGATGTTTATACTTAAAAATTTCAAAGAACTTTTGGAAAATTTGAAATCACAAAACTTTACCAAAATCAACAACATAAAAACTTACAACTTTTCAGCTTTATATACAGCCATTCTCCACGATGAATTAAAGTCCAAGCTTTTTGATATCATTGGCAGATGCTTTTTAAGTAAGTAAAACATCGAAATATCTTTAAAAATAAATAAAAAAATTAAAAAAAAAAAAAAAATTTACTCGGTACCCAGGACCATTGAGCAGTGAGGGATCGTTATCGTGCCAACGCCTGCCGTGACACGGGGCCTAGGGTTTTTAAGGTCTCACCCGAAAGACCCGCGACTTTCACTTTAGAGTGCCGAGCGCATGGCGAAGCAACAATTGCTACCCGTTTTTATCGACTTATGTCAGTCACCGCCGAAATTCGACCTCACGACCTCCCGATCACGGAGCGAGCGCTCTACCGACTGAGCTACCGTGAATGGTCTGATAAATAAAAAGAAAGTGTTAAGATTACACAATTTCTTAACAAAAATTGATTGATCACTTTAAACAAAAACGCTGACTGAATAAATGGCCTAAATAAAAATAAATTTAAAAAATATAATTACATAAATGTGCGTGCATTTCTTATAACACTGCACAAGATAGAATGTTTCATGCTTAAGTAACTAAAGAAGTCAGCAGAAGCTGTATACATAAAAAGTAACAAAACCATTACTTAACATGTATCTTTAAACAGCGTCTAAATATAGCCTTAAAAAAGTAACGTAACTTGCCCTCACATAGAATGATGAGAAAAGAGAGATAAAGAAACTTTCCAGACATCATGGATTGTACTCCAAGCATGAAAAGTTAAGTTAAAGACAATAAAGAGAGCTTCCAAAACAAAAGGGCAACAAACAATAAATGCCTGTGAGTCCCAAAATCGGGTTTTGATATTTTAAGTAAAACATTAAGGCCCCGCAAATGATATATTTGATAAAGATATTATTTCGATTCGTATTTGATTGTGATAGTTCGGCAGTTTTGGATCATTTCGACGGTTGTAAAATTATTCAATGTCATTTAGATTCATTGCAACACGATTAATGATTACTGTGATATAAACTGTAAAAAATAAATAATAAAAAGCCAAGTTCTGTTATTGAATTATGAATGTGCTGACTTTAGAAGAGTACTGTATAGGTGGAAAATAACTCACGGTGTTAATATTCGCTATATTCAAGGTGATGATAAATCTATGAATTCAAGAAACAGTGAATAAGTTTTCAATAACCTCCATGCTATATTTGGAAATTTGAGAATAAATTACGCTAGGTATATAAACGTGCAGTAGATGGTCATTTCAGTAATTACTAGTCGTACTTGTCATTCAATTATTTTAATTATCACGCTTTACTTTAATTTAGATCAGCAGATAATAACCTGTATTTGTTAAAAAAAAAACTGTTTAAATAACCAACGTAACATGTTTCTTCTATCAAAAGACATGGGTCAAGGGTTTTGATTATCCTTGTGTAACTATGTTACCACGTGCATTTGATACCTGCATTATTATGCGTATTAGTTTTAATCGACATTTTGGTTTTTATAAAACATTCAAATAACTATCGAACTTGCTGAAGATGTGGAATTACATTATTTCGTCGACTTACTTAACACATTTCTTACCGTCCAGTAGTTTTTCGCCGCGATGTATTATACCTTCGGAAAGATCTTGGGGTGTACATGCATTCATGTAATAGCATAAAGGAAAGATACACTGTAGTAGAACTTTTATTAACTGCACTTGTTTTAATTAGTCGTCAATCAATTATTAATTCTAACTTTTTTATATAAACCTACCCTGGTTCGTGAAGTGAATACACGATGCTGATTAATGTCGTTCTAGCTTTGCTATGGTTTAAACATACATAGACAAGGGAGGTAACTTTTATTATATACCAATTCTGCGAATTCAAGAACCCGCGATCGTTTCAGGGGAGAGAAAAAAGTGAAAATTACAACCCGTGAAATTAATCCCCTAAACAGTAATGTTATCATAATTACAATGATATTTTTTTCAAGATGTCATAAGAATCCCTCAATTCTTAAATATTTTTCTGTCAGTTGTATAAATTCAAAGGGTTTCCCTAAAATTAGAGCCAACACATAGCATTTAAAACAACATCAATCTGTTTGGATCTTGCACACAAACAAAAAAAAGAGAACAATCTAAACAAATAAACATCGACAACTGAAAATTTATAAAATTACTGAACTTATAATCAATTTGGGCTGTTGCAGCCATATTCAACATATACGTAAGAGAATTAAGATGTACGTCTTTAAAAAATGCAAAAATTTGTTTAACTCTAATTTAATGACGCATCTTATTAAGTTAGTGATTTGAGAAAAGAATTTTTGAACTGACACAGCTGATGAGTTTGACCCAGGATGTTTGAAGCGCAGAAGTCAGTTAGAATACTTAATAAAAGGTGGTGTCATCGTTTCATGGTAGGGCGGTGGTGGACAAAAAGATCCCCAGAGGACAGGAGGAGCAAATATTCAATGTGAGAAAGAAGCATAAAGCTAGTATGTGATATAATACTAGTACATGAAAACAGACCCCGGAATCATGAAACATCTTAAGCTTAAGACAAAATATGATATAGGGATGCTTTTCAACACTGCATCAACAAACTGTTGTTGTCTGCAAATTGAGAGTTTTAGTACACAAGAAATAAACATTTTAAAGGAGCCGACTGGGGTTTTATTGTGTGAAAACTACTATAGAGAAACTCTTTAATTTTATGCCATATGTACTTTACATTGACTTCAGTATACATGCCAAGCTTAGTGAAAATCTACCGTCTGGTTATTTTTAGGGACCATCTCAAAATACAGGAACATTTACTATAGGATTATATAGGAAAATACTATTTTTTGCACTTCGGAGCAAATTATACAAATGCTACTGTAGACTTTTTGCAAAAATTATATTATTTAATGAGTAATACTATATTGTACATTTTATGCAAGAAACACAAAATTCTACCGTCTGGTTTCCAGAGATGGCATCTCAAAATGTCAAAATTCATGATATTTTCCTGCTTTTATGGATTTCTACAAAACAGGACAATACCACAGATTTATATAAAAAAAATAATAAAACTGATTATGAGATTCTCAATTTCCTATGTTTAAAATTTCAATTATATACTTTTATACTTTTTATTTTATGACATAATTAATGATCCCTCTTAAAGAACTTTGGTTATTCATAACGTCAAAACACATAATTACGACGTCTATGTACCCATTATTTGAAAAACCGTTTAAAAATCAGTTATTTAAAAACGTAATTAAATTTTTTTTTTACCTGAGATTTCCTAATTTTGTTAATTTTTATAAATCATCTGAAAATATTTGCTTTAAAAGAGTAAATAATTACGCTTTATTTTACTATGCTGCGCAAAGTATCGCGCAATGAAAACCCTGTCGGCCCCCTTAAAGGTGATTAAAATTTTGACTTGAGACTAAGTCTGTTTCATGGTCCTAGGACCAGGTATATTAGAATATAATTCTTATATAAAATCCTGTAGGTTTGTCCTGTTATTCAATTCACAGAAATCACAGAGAACCTAAACATGAGGAAGGTTAGTGCAAGATCGTTTTCACAACTTCTGACAGAAAATGAAATATGTTCATGTGTTTGAGAATCACCCAATTTCCAAGATTCTTTTGGTGGTAAAAAAGAAGAGAAGACTTAATGAAGCTTAAAATACCCATGGATAGAACTCGGATGCATCATTTTGATTTTGTTAAGAATGCAGTTCAGTCACTGGAAACACGAAGATTCTCTTAGAGAAGCCGAGTTCCACATAATCCAGAAAACATATGTATGTTCTTGTTGTTCTTTTTTTTACTTGGGTGGTTTTGAACTACATGTATGCCATGTTTTATCACAAATTCAAAACCTCAGTGTAACAACCAAAGGAGTTACTTTAAGAAATGAATGAATTTTGATATCTTTTTTGCAATGTAACAGACATCCAATAACTACCTTTATCTTACGTTTTATGTAATTTGTTATTTTAAAATAAGGACCGATCAGTTATAAGAGAACCAGGGACTATTATTCGTTTTATCCCAATGGGGACATTATTTTGGATACATCCTCCTGTTTACATGAAAATCAGAAGTTTAATATTTTATGTATAATGTATGATTATTTCAACAACGTTTTAAAAGCTTTGACATTTCGAAGACTATATCAGCTTTTAATCTTAAAGGAATTATGTCATGCTCATTATTTAAATCTTTTGACTTTCAAGGAAACTTTCTTTTCAAAGTTTTAGGTAAAGAAAGTTTAATACATAAAGCTACATTCATTAATTTCGTCGGAGAATCCACTCCCAAATTGTTTTTAAACTCAGCCTGATGCGTTCCCATATGTTACAAACGTCATTGTCCAGAATTGACAACTATTCATTGCTATTAATGCGTCATAAAACATAGATAACATGTGTTTGAAGACTGTTGCAACTTCACAGTTTTGTAATTGGTTGACATATATTGAATGGCAACACTGGACAAACGATATGTGCATATATTATAATAATATTATGTTGCATCCTAAGTTTTGTAAATGTAAAGAATTCTGTAATTACATTATGATAATGACGTGTTTTTCTGATCATTAGTTAGCATATCTTTTGTTTATGTTCTTAGAAAAATCGATTTACTAAGATATTTAGAAATATTGTTTGACAGGTGTTTTCGATTTCCAATGTGATTTTTATCTATATATCTTTATAAGTAAACACCGCATTGACTGATAGATCCAGGTAAATTCTGGTTGTCAAAAGGTAATGTAATTATAATGTTATTTTGTTTAATATTGTGAGTTTCTAGTCGTGTGTACTTAATACTAGATTCTATCTCGTTTGCTTAATGTTTTCTCCCATTCGCTTTAATTTGTACTATAACGCCAATCGTTTTGTGTATTCTTTCTATCTTACACCGTTCCATTGACTTCTTTCTACTTAATTAAAGTCAAAATTCATTTGTTTTATATACTTTAAAATGAAAAAAACGGTTCACGGTAGCTCAGTCGGTAGAGCTCTCGCTCCGTGATCGGGAGGTCGTGAGTTCGTATTACCGCCGCGACTGACTTAAGTCGATAAAAAAATTGGTAGCAACTGTTCCTTCGCCACGCGCTCGGCACATTGAAATGAAAGTCGCGGGTCCTTCGTATGAGACCTTAAAAACCGAGACCCGCGTCACGACAGGCGTTTGCACGATAAAGATCCCTCACTGCTCAATGGCCCTGAGTGCCGAGTAAAGGTCATAATTTTTCTTGATATTTGGTAATAACGAAATAAACGAAATTGAATCCCATCGAATATTTCTGCCTTTACAGTATATGCTAGGAATATATTAATGCGTAATCTCGTGAAGCATCACTAGTGAAATACAGTAAAACTCTGTTAAAGCGAAGTCCTGGGGACCTTTGAATTTCCTTCGCTATATCCGTAATTCGTTATATCTGTATATCGAAATCATTAAATCATATACTGTATAAACAGATGTTTTAGCGAGGATTCAATTTTAGCATTTTTAGCGAGGGTTTTATGATCACTTAAATTGAATATCGCTAATAACTCTTACCGCATGGGAGGGTACCATTATATTTCTAATTTCATAAAATTGCTAAAAGTAGTTTTCGCTTAAATTATATCTTGATTTTTCAGGACAAATCACTTAATTTGCATCTCGTTAAAAATTCCATTTATACGTTATAACGAATTCGCAGTACATGTTCTCCTGTATGTATGAATGTTTGTTGAACAGATACGACATCATCGTTTCACCCGCTTTGCGCAGTGGTTAGAGCGTTTGCTCTAGAATCGCGGAGTAAGGATTTGATCCTTTCGTCGCGGGTTCGAATCCCACGGATGAGACCCAATAAACTGAGGTCCCGTGTCGCTGTAGATGCTGGCATGAAAAAGATCCATCACTGTTCAATGGCCTTAAGTACCAATTATAGGTCTAAAATTTGCAGCCCTCCAAGGCAAGTGATTGCGTCTCAGTATAATGAAAAATTCTCGAGAGGGACGTTAAACAACAAACAAACAAAAAAACAACATTCGAGATGGAAGCTATATTGGATGAAAAAAGTGAAAATAACGAAAGTAATAGATCTCAAAACAATCTATAAACAATACAAATTTGTGAATAGGGTATAAAACACAGGCCCCTGGAAATTCCAAAGTTGGAATCAAGAGCCTTAGAGGAGCAAGAATCCCCTGTTGACCGGTCACACCAGCCATAAGTCGCATATATGTATCACATCCGCCGTGAGCCCTATATAGTGATCGGGTAGACGGAACATAACGTAGTCAAAATTAATATAAAAACATTGACCGAACAATTGGAATAAAACACATCAGCCAAATAACAACTCAAGGATAGGTTATATTTGCTAACAAGGTCATTATAACGACCATAGAATTTACGAAATGCTGAAATGAAACAAGGTTGTTGAAATCCCTGTAAAATAACCTTATCTGTCAGTAGCCTGTGTAAGCCAATAACGAAATTTATAAGTTTTTTGAAACGTTTATTAAACTACCGTGATCGTATAGATTTTTCAATGCTTTTTTCTGAAATTTCATCAGAATAGACCAATACACTGGTTATAGCAAAAGTTTTTAAGATCCGTCCCAAATATTTCCGAAGAGCGTAGAACTAAAACTCCAAAAGTAATATTTAAGGTGAGGCCCAAAAAATTAGAATCCAAATTGTAATCCAAAGAGCCAATAGATGCCTAACAAATGGTTTAAAGAAAGAAGAATAGAGTAAAAGAATAGAGTGTTAGAATGCCATTTTTCGGCAAATCAGGGTATATTGTGCTCAGATGGTATTCATAGTCCTGGATATAAAAGTACTTTTCATTGGCTGATTTAACATTGCCCTGCCACCTACGCTTTGTCCGAAGGTCTGTCCCTTGACCTATGAACCCCAACATGATACTACACAGTACCACCTTCCAATACAGGTATACCTTCATTAATAATATTTATGGACTCAGTCTCCATCTCTGCACCACAGGAGTTTTAGCCCTAGGCTCCTTTACATATCTGCTTCAAAGTTTCCAATTTTATTTCTCTTAATCAAGAATCTTAATAGTAACTTAACATTTCCGTTCAAATTTTTCGCTGTCAAACTCAATTTCTGGGGGTACTACATACTGAGTTTGTCTTAAGGTGCGTTCTCCAGAATTTTGTCGAATTTCCCACTCATTAATTCGAGCATGATGAAGGTGCCTTGCGTGAGCTTTAGTGGTGGTATTATTTAACTGATTTTTAACAACAAAGCTAACAGGACCTGTTTGATCAATAATGCGGTAATAGGGTACCCATCTTTTATCCAGCTTAGCAATCCTACTATTATTTGTTAAATAAACAGGCTCAACCATTTGAAAAGTTTCTTCTTTACTCCCTTTATCGGCTTGTGATTTCTGTTTATGTTTTGCTTCTTTCAAATTTCTGTAAACATTTACAAATGCCTTATGTTGCTGTTGAATTGCAATTTTGTGGTGATCCTCCCCTAAATACCTCCTTCTGGGTTTCAATAAAGTATCTAATGGTAAAACCACATCCCTGTTATACAATAGATAAAAAGGAGAGTATTTAGTTGATTCATTGGTGTGAAACCTAATGGAAGCTAGTGTTTGGTTAAGATAAAGATCCCAAGTTTGTGTGTCTTCTTGAAACTTTTTAGCCATTACATCGTGCAGAGTTCGGTGCAACCTTCCTACCTTCCCGTTACCCTGTGGATTGTAATAAGAAGTAGTAATATGCTGAATATTCAATTCCTTGACTGTTTCTGCTACCGCCTTATTAACATTTTTAGTACCATTGTCTGTTAATAGCTGTAAAGGACACCCATACCTTGGAAAGATCTAGTCCAAAATTATATGTACTATACATTGTCAGCGGACTTAACTGAGACACTAAATGCTTCCGGCCACCCCGAGTAAATAATGAAACGATGTATTTGTTTCCAGACAAAGTAGTCGGATATGATCCAGATACTTCAAGTGCAATTTTTTGCAAAAGGATAAGGTGGAATTTGCGTCTCATGCACCGGAGGTTGACTTTTTCTTGCACTCCTAATCTGACAAATAACACATTGTTCTATATAACTGATTAACTTTTTATATAGATTGGGAATATAGTATTTTTGTCGGATAGCATTATAGGTCTTGTCTACAGCCATATGCCCTAAATTGTCACGATATTGTTTTAGAGTAAGTTCTTCTAACTTTGTCGGGATAAATAATCTCAATTTTGGTGACTCTGAATCCCCATCTGACAAATAATAAAGCAATTCATCAATCTGTATATTTTTTTTTCTTCAAATTGAGTAGCTTTTCCCCTTTTAAAATTTTCCCTGAATTTCTTTATCTGCTCATCTGAATTTTGTAATTGTTGAATATCAATACCCGCTGGTAATTCCAAAAATGGTTTTATCAAATCATCAGGTACCGAAAATTCACAACTAGCAAATTTCTTTGGTTCAATTATGTTAGAATTAATCACATTGATTTCAAAAGCATTGTCATTTACATCTGTTTCATTGTCTTCCCCATTTCCCTCATCATTTTCCTTAGTAATTGTAGACGGAAGCCTGGAAAGTTAATCTGCACAACAATTATATCTACCCTCAATGTACTCTACTTTACAATTGTAATCTGCTATACTTAATGCCCAAAGTTGAATCTTTATTTTGCGAGGGGGCATCTAATATGTACTTTAATGGTTTCTGGTCAATTTTTATAGTAAAAGTGGCGTTATATATGCAAATAATGATCTAACTTTTGTAACGCGTGATGAACAGCAAATGCTTCTTTCTCTATTGTGGACCACCTAGTCTGAGTACTACTGAGCTTATGCGAGAGATAATATATGTGTTTTTCCTCCCCCTCATTAGTTTGCTGTGTAAGACACGCCCCAATACAATTATCACTAGCATCAGTGTAAAGTACATACGGTTTGTTTATACCGGGTATGATTGATAGAAATTAAAAAAATTACATGACTGTCTTAATGAGGAACCCGGTTTAATATTAAAAGAATCAGTGGGTGTAATAACAAATACGCGTAAGGTGCCAATCAAGATCATAAATCAGTCTAACCGCGCGTATCAATTGAAGCCCGGGAGCGCTGTAGGTACAGTTCGATCTGTTTACAAAAGCGAGATAAATGCAATTAAAACAGCGGGGAAGATAACAAACAGTACATTAGACTTAAACGAAGTAGATGCGCCCGAGAAATATAAATCCTATACAAGGCAAATTGTACAACGTAACAAAGATTTGTTTGCTAAAAAGGATAGTAAGTTAGGGCACACTAAAACTGTAACAATGAAAATAGAAACTGGTGACCACCCCCCAATTAAAAAGAGACCTTACTGAACTCCGCTTAACAAAAGACAAATTATTGATAAAGCAATTGATGAAATGCTTGATGCAAAAATCATACAAATATCACAATCGCCGTGGTCTTTCCCTTTAGCAGTAATTGGAAAGAAAGACGGAACGCAAAGAATGTCTGTAGATTTTCGGTCATTAAATAAAATTGTAAGACCCGCATCCTGCCCACTTCCGCAAGTAGATGATATCCTGAGTTTATTGGATAAATCTAAACATTTTACTACACTAGATCTTATAAGCGGATATTGGCAAGTTCAGTTAGATGAAGAAAGTAAAGAAAAAACTGCATTTGCTTGTCATAAAGGTTTATTTCATTTTAACAGAATGCCTTTTGGTTTAAGTAATGCACCCGCAGTATTTCAAGAGCCTATGAACATTGTTTTACAAGGATGCTAAAAATTTGCCACTGCCTATCTCGACGATGTTCTTATTTTTTCGAAAACACCTGAAGAACATAAAGCCCATATAGAGGAGATTTTTCGGAGAATTCGGCAGCATGGTCTTAAATTAAAATTAAAGAAATGCAAATTTTTCCAGGAAGAAACAGAATATCTAGGTTTTGTTATAGGTCCGGAAGGGTTAAACTTGATGAAAAGAAAATAATGGTCATTAGAACATTACCAGCGCCAGATGGTATTTATGGTCCTGGATATAAAAGTACTTTTCATTGGCTGACTTAACATTGCCATGCCACCTACGCTTTGTCCGAAGGTCTGTCCGTTGACCTATGAACCCCAACATGATACCACCCTCCAATACAGGCATACCTTCATTAATAATATTTATGGACTCTCCATCTCTGCACCACAGGAGTTTTAGCCCTAGGTTCTTTTACATATCTGCTTCAAAGTTCCCAATTTTATAACTCTTAATCAAGAATCTTTATAATAACTAAACATTTCCGTTCAAATTTTATTACTTAATTTCGATGGGCTTGATTGGTCTATTCTGATCAATTCCATTACAAATAAGTTTACAAAATTATAGTTCAGTGTACCAATAACAACATTAATGTGTGCTAACAATATAATTATAGTTCATGATGTTAAAGTCACTTTTCCAATTATAAAATCACCGCATGTGGTACATGAACAATGTTCATCCCTGTTTAACAAACTTTTATTTTATTTTACTTCCACTATTAATAACTAAAATAATTATGTTATGTATATAGTCCAAGTTTCAAATGTTCAGATAAAATGTCCATTCTAACACCTATAGGTTTATACCTGTCTCGGTTTAAAAATTCATCTTACTGGGAGTATTGTATTGTATGTACTCGCTCTCTAAAGCATCGAATAAGGTGGGAGATGTAAACATCATATGCAGGTGATACTGGGATATTACTACATAAATAAAGAAAGTTGACGATGGAAAAGCTGAAGTCATCTCGTTTGTCATGTAATATAGTTGTTAGTTTGCCTTTATCGTCTATAGTCAATAAAACATCCAAATATGAAATAGATGTGGCAAACTCTGTGGTGTCTTAGAATAACTCTACAATTGACCTTATTGGTAAAAAAAAATGTCTACTTGTATTATTCTTAATGAAATGATTGATCTGATTTAACCCCCTCCCAAGTTAATTGAAATAAAGCGGTTAATAAAACAATGACAATTAAGAAAACTTACTCCAATTTGTAGATTGAATCCCTGATTATATCCAACATAAATCATTTCATATTGACTATTCCAAACTACACGTATAATAAGGAACTTTTTTAAGACTTTGAAAGAGAATTTAATATTTTTATTGGAAAGTAAACATTCACCAGTTGAAGAAAAAACATGATGAGTCAAGATTAAAGGTATGATGATGGGGGTTTGAAAAGTATTGAATGTTTGGATTTCTAATGTGCATTAAAATCAACATGAATCCGAAGATTGATAAAATTGAAACACAAAATGTCTAAAACTTCTAGAATCAGAATTAGAAATGAAAACTGAATCTCTATGAGTATGGGGTTTAGAATTTACAATAAACATTTAAAATAAAATTAGTACCAAGTTCTGGAAAGAGGTTTTACATAATGTGGTCAAAATCATTCTGGTAGCCAAAAAATAAGCAAGTTCTTCACGAACATATATGGTTTAATCAAGTTTTAAATTGAACAACTCGTCTTTATTTTAAAAGTTACTTTGATGCAGGTTTTGTTTTTGTAAGTGATTAGTTTGACTTTGAAGGAAAATTGGTAAACCTTGAGTGTCTCACAAATCTAAATGTAAAAACAAATTTTGTAGAATATGTGAGTTGAAAGGAGTAGTTTTAGAAAAATTGAAGTTAAGATATTGATAAAAAAACGAAAACAATGGGCAGTTTATTCCTTATTCGCTTTAAATCCTTTTTTAACACAAAAGGCTGCAAAGATATTACAATTTTCTCAATAAGAAGAAAAAGGAAACAATTAAGGCACTAAAAAGGGAAAACTAGTAGAATATTTTATAGGATGCAGACTGAAACAAAATTTTAAACTTCCTTTTAAAGTCACTAAACATGCAAACTTTCAATGGTTGCACTTTCAGATTTTTCACGATTATCGTTACAAATACCTCTAACCTCTAAACGCAAATTAATTGAATCACCTGTATGGTCTTTTGCAAACAAGACAAAGAAACAATTGAACATTTATTTTCTGAAAATTCCTTTGGAAAAAATATATGGTGCCATATTTATGAGTTGTTTATAAATTTCAATCATATACGGTACCAATTTTGATGCACCAGATGCGCATTTCGACAAATTGTCTCTTCAGTGATGCTCATGCCGAAAGGTTGGAAATCCAAATATTGAATAAAAAAGACTTTGAAGAGCTGAAAAGAGCTCCAAAGACTGGAGCCAAATACGTCGTCGGATCAGAGTTATGCATGAGGGAGATAGTCCTTAATTTTGAAATAAATTTCTAAATTTTACCACAGCAATTAAATATATATCCGTATTATTAAAACTAATACCGAAGAACGACACTACTGGGCTGTAGAAACCCTCGGGGACTAACAGTCCTTCAGCAGAGGCCTCGACTCAGGGGGTCATAATGTAAATCATATACGGTACCAATTGTGAAATAAATTTCATTTTCAATGAAATTTTATACATCTAGATTGGTTGGCTGATTGTGTGTTGCTTTTTGTTCCATTCGAGAATAAAGTTTTTCCTTGGATTTTGAAAGAAGGCCTCCTCATCACAAAGAAATTGGTATTCTGTGTTCAAGAAGTCAAAATAATTTTTTCATTTAATGAATTATCCTCAACTTTTTTTAGCGGAAAAAAAAATTCAATAATGAAAGCTTTCTTTTTTCAGATCTTAAGTAAAGGAAGATGCCGACTTGCAGTGTCCTGCTTTGTCTGATTTTGGTTCTAAATTGTTTTGGGGAGTTATCTTCCTGTGCAAGTGAGTATTTTATAAAAGATTCATTGCTTTCTAGCTCACTACTACGAAGACGAGATGAAATTATGCTATATAATAGGAATGAAGGTTCTCCAGGTTGAAGTTTAAGAAACATGTCCTTTCCCAGCAAACTGTAATTTCTACTTATTAATGTTTGCTTGGATGGTGCCTGTAGAGATCACACGAACCATACTTGCTTCAGATGAAAGATTTTACTTAATTTTTTTGCGTTTGATTGGAAAAGGTAACAAAATGGTAGGTCCTACCATTACTTTGACCAAACGTGCGATGATGATACATTTACACCTTTAGAAATGAAATATAGAGATAAAGAGAAGTATACAAGCTCAAAGTCCATTTAGACAATACAAATCGGGAGCAGAGCAAACAGGGACCTCCAAAAACATCAGAGGTGGTATCAGGTGCCATGGAGAAGTTTGCATCCCCTGCCGACCGGTCACACCCGCCGTGTGCTCCTTGTCATGGTCGGGAAAAACGGAAACATCCGTAGACAATTCAGTGTGTAAATCATGGCCTAACAATTGGTATGACATACGTCAGTCAGCATTTGACTTACTGACAGTTTGTTCTGCTAACAAGGTCATTGTATCGACCATAAAATGATGACTTCAAAGGAGACTGTTCATATCTTTGTTTTATCAACTTGTTTGTCAATAGCTTGCCTCGTTTTGGACAGTGTTCATACGTAGAGCATGCCCTTGTGTATCGGATCAACTGAGAGACAATCACCCCATATGCAGGTGATAAGGGTAAAATGCTACATAAGTAAGGGAAGTTGAAATATTGAAGTCATCACGTTTATCATAAAGCTTTGTTGTTAAGTATCATAAAAGTTGTTTTTTTTTTCTAGTAAAATATCCAAATATGAAACAGATGTGACAGACTCTATGGTATCTTTTATTTCCAGCTCACTGGGATATATCGAGTCGACATATGAATAAACGTAACTACTGTTAATTGATAATACGTCATTGATGTATCTAAATGTCGGATTGAAGGCCACAACAAGTGTTTTCTTCTCATGCAGAAGTGTTTGAATAAATTCTGCTTCATATGAATACAGAAAAGGTCTGCAAACAAGGGGGGCCCAATTGGTACCCACTGGAATTCCATCAGATTGTTGAAAGACCTGATCTCCAAAAACCTCATAGATATTGTCAATCAGAAACTCAAGCATGTTTTTATACCAACTTCAGAGTACTGTGGAATCATCATTGTTCGTGGGGGATCAATGTTCGTGGATTTCGTGGGTAACCCTTACCCACGAATTTACATCCCCACGAACAACTTTTTTGTCAACGTACTGATTAATTATATCTACCAAATAAACGAGCTGCCTACGAAATTACATCCCCATGAACCAATAAAATTTTGCTTGCCCACGAACATTGACCCCCACGAATTTAAATGATTCCACAGTACTTTGTGTACAATCAGAATGCTTTTTAACAAATTCAATAATGAAAGCTTTCTTTTTTCAGATCTTAAGTAAAGGAAAATGCCGACTTGCAGTGTCCTGCTTTGTCTGATTTTGGTTCTGAATTGTTTTGGGGAGTTATCTTCCTGTGCAAGTGAGTATTTTATAATAGATTCATTGCTTTCTAGCTCACTACTATTGTAAATAAAAGTTTTTCCTAATGTAAATCAATGTATTTTTACTATGAATTTCAAATTGTTATATTTTATTTTCTCCACGTTCTACATGCAATTTTTTTTATATCAGTAAGAAATACTTCTTGTATATTAACATTTTATTTCTAAACTTTTCTTCATTGCTGTGCAATTAAAGAGGCATTAAGGCCGTATATCTAAAAAAAAATGTGATAAAATTTCATAGCTAATCAAAGTATTAAAGTTATTTTTTGTAAATTACAGTAATCTTAGTTTACTATCATAAATTTGTTTTAGGAAACCCTTGACAAAAGTCGGGCTAGAAGGCTACCATTTCATTTGGTCCCGGCTTAGGCTGGGAACCAAGAAGACAAAGACCTTAAGAGTAGGCTTAATACCAATATTATAGGATTTGCGACTAGTTACATCAAATTTAACATTGGAGATTAATTTTTGGAAGACCTTTTCACCTTGCTATCACAAAGATGTGCAGTGGCTTTTAGATAATTGAAAACTTGCGGATTTGAAAGAGCTATACTTGATGGATGGATGAATTAACAATTACGTCAAGTGCCACCACAAACCTGACTTTACAATAGACTTTTGTCAAGGTTTTGTGGAAGTAAATAATATTACAAAACAATGACATTTTTCAGATGCTAGGTAACGTGTGTTTACAAAACCAGACGGTGACAAGGTCCGTGTGATTACAAAACCAGACGGTGACAAGGTCCGTGTGATTACAAAACCAGACGGTGACAAGGTCCGGTAAAATTAACCTCTAATAAGAGTTATTGTAAAAAAAAAGTTATCCGACAGAAAACGTACAACCTTAACTCATGGTTCCATCTATTTTGCTTTGGTAGTACAAAAGTAATGACTCTATATTTTTTTACGAATCAAAATACTAATCGGGATCGACCTCAAAAGTCTGTTTTTAAAACTGCGCTCTCACATTAAGAAGATATTCAATAGTTATCAAATCACAAGTAATTATATTTATGCATTATTGTATTCTGCAATATTTATATTGTTGTTTAACAGGTACTTGTAACACCCGCAATATATAACTATTAAATGATATAATCAAGAGATTGTAATGTTTGAAAGGGAAAAAATGACATTCTCGATTGAAATTGAATAACATGAAATCACTAAAAATAGTTGCGAATATAACGGTCGCATCAGACAGGCGGTCGTTTAATACAGGTGCAATATAAAAAGTTATATATTTAGGGGTTCTTTCTTTATCAAACTTGCATTTATGACATATCTATAGACACTACAAGACTAGACATGGTTGTTTGAGATAATCTTCATTTTCAACATTTTTACAGCATACAAAAAGCCATTAGTTGCATTTACTGCAAAGCTCTCCAAGGGTACAACATTAAGTGGTCACGAGGTTGTCAAATACGATCATGTGCTAACGAATTTGGGCGGAGCTTACAATCCGAAGTCTGGAATACTCATCGCCCCCTATGACGGTCTCTACACCATATCGGGTACACTTATGAGTCAACCATCAAATAGTGTACATTTGAGGATTATTAAGAATGGGCAGAAGATGGCTATACTATACTTTGCATCAAAGACGTATCCTCAGTCTGGACAAACACTCCATCTGCTACTCAATAAAGGGGATAGAGTCTGGATTCAGAATGGCAATCGGAAGATAGCAAAACTCCACGACCAAGGCTCATATAATTTGTTTTCTGTTATTCTAATGACAGATTTCTGAATTTGAATTTGAATGTTCATTTCAAATAAATTCTTCATAAGCATATTTGGATTTTTTTTAACTTTTAGTTCTGGAGATTTTTCATGTTTATTCCACGTAAAGCATTAAAATCATACAGAAATCTTTTTTTCTGGAATTTTTCAGTCTTATTAGTCATAAAGGGAACTACATTCTTAAAAAAAAAATTAAAGCAGCCCCGCGTAACTAAAATAATATCTAGGTGCAAGATAAGCAAACATTTTTTTAATGAATAACCATGATAACGTTTAAAAATATAAATATCAATGAACAAAATCGATTTTCAATAAGTTGAATCGGGCTTGATGTTCGACGTAACAATATGCATATGCTGTGACGTCATATCGAAGGTCGGGAGAATGAGGTTGACATGCAGTGTACATTCAATTTATAGGCTATTAAATGGAGATAAATCGATAAATTGAAATGTTTTATGTCTAAATTAAATTGTAATCATGAATTAGCGGAAGGTGTAGAGCAAAAATACACGTAAACATTAAGAGTAATATTGTTTTAATTAAACAGTAAATCCAGAGAAGTTCTGATGACGTTCCCCATAAAAATAAGTGATAAAAAACATTCCCCATAATTTTCGATTACATACTGAAACGACAGATAGGTTATTTTTAAGATAAGAAAGGAGAGACAGCAACAAAACAAGTATTTTCCATAAGAATTGCCCATTATATAAATAAAAACATAATGGGAAAACACTTTCCCCACAACATATTCCATTAGTCCAATTCTTCACAAGTCGGCTATGATGGGTAAGAGAGAGAGAGAGAGAGATGAAATTATGGAGAATTTAATAACCTATGTTGAAATTTTCCTTCTTATTAACTTGATTCCACTCCGTAAACATGGAGTAGTAATAAACTCCGAAATGGGTGCACCAGAGTTCTTACTAACTCCTTTATGAATACACTAGATACAAGATGATGTCTGTAATTTATATTAAGATTTCAGTAAGAATCGTGCATTAAATTAAAAATCTACTTTCATTTTCTATAATCGTCCATGAAAAAGTAAAAACGTGAGTACGATGGCGGTTCCGGTTGGCGGATCTAAGATAGTGGCAATTTTTAATGAAACTGACAACAAACAATCGTTATTTATTTCATAAAACGTCATCACAGATTTATTCAATCAAATCTGGATTTAAATGATATAAAAGAAATAAGTTGTGAAAATTTATTAAAAAGAGAAATGTGCAAATTACATTTGTTATATACCGGTCTTAATATTGACGGAAACTTCTAGAACCTCATATAGCATCGATCCCAATATTAAACAGAAAAATGAGGCGATTATAGCTGCATAAACATAAAAAAAAACTTTTGTGTGAATGGTCATTGAAATAATAAGTTATTGATAACACTATAAGTTGTGAATATATTCATATATCGAAAGACTATTAGTAGGTTTTCCTAATAAATTTATCGGTAAAATTTGTATATTCCTCACTGAGAGCATAATAGAACGAACCCGAAGTACAAATTGTACTTTGTAATAAATTCGCTTACATGAAAAGAGAAAATTTAAGAATAGGGTATTGTTCAAATACAATTAAAGCTGTTCAAATTTTGTGCTTTTTTCTGAATAGTCTTTTTGTACCAAATACTCGGCCTTTTACTAGGGCGTTAAAACCTAATGTTTACAAAAAGAAAATCAATTTATCATTAAAATGTGCATATTCGCTGCTTTTATCCTTGACGGAAATAAAATAAGAGCACCTGTACAACATCCATAACATACTATAAGAGGTTTCACAATAAACGTCAATTAATGAAATTGTAATTTTTTCCAAGTTTTCACAAGGGGGATGGTGACGTACATCTACTTCTGCTTCGAATTCAAACCTAAATGAGGAATTTTGAACAAAGTGTTTCTTCCTGCTATAAACCTGTAGGCTGTCAGTAGAAACTACAATATATATTATTGGAATATTTCTGTCGGTAGTGGTATAAATTCAATTCCACACGCTTGCGCGGGATTTCATCTAGTATTTATGAAATTAAGAAACCAGTCGAAAGATCGGGGTTCCCTAAATCTCGGTCCTATTATAAGTGATTTGAGGTTCTCATTATTAACTATATTTACATCACTATGACGTTTCCAGGAAGACTTTAGTTGTAGGATGTAAAAGAACATGAACAGGTTGGAGGATTATGTTTCAGATGCTGAGTATCTAGGCATTGTTGTGTTTTTGTAATTAAAAATTTTGGAAGCAATAGCCGATGTGTATTCTTAAGAAAAACAAGTGTGAATTTCAACTTGATATATTCTGGAATACTAAACTGGACCCTTTTCTGATTAAAAATATTACTAATATCTACTGCGTCAATTCCATTTTTAGCTGTATTTTGAGGAATAAACAGGTTATTTAAGCAGTATTTTCTTCCGGAAACATGATAAAAGAACCTATGATTTACAATATCCATAATCACAGATCCGACCATGTATTCTGGTGTCGAACGATCCAAACATGGACTTTCCATGACCTTTCAAATAAACTATTTTAAACTTTCAAAGGGAAAGAGTAGAGTTTGGTGCGAATTTAATTAAGAGCCCTAAATGTTTATCTACATAAGGTACATGTAGTAGTGAACCAAAAGATACAATAGTAAAATAGTTTATTGATAATATAACTAGGGTTATGTCTTTGTGGATTGTTCAAAAAACCCCATCACATTTACCTTGCTTCACTGTGGACTTGAGAGATTCTCAACACTATCGATATTGAATTCTATACAATTCTAATTTTCATGGAAGGAATAATCATATAAATTAAAATGCTTGTAGAGAGGCTGTTGGCCCCCGTTGTTTATTTGTAATTTATGCCACGATGTTCCTTTCCTAAATGAACTTTTATTTTTACATAAATAAACCCCTAAATGATACATTCTTACGGAGTCCGGTAGGTGACAGGTAAGAAAAGGGTTTTATTTAGCGGCCGCCACATAATTTTCTGGCGGCCGCCATAATATTTCCTGGCATTTGCCATATAAGCTTCAATCGCTTGTCATTGAAATAACTTACGGCCGCCAGATAAAAAATGGGTTTTCCACATACAATCGCTCGATTGTTTGCTACACAGTTATACTCTCGGCTTTATTTCTACCTTAAACAAATTACATGAAGTTATGCTTATATTTATCATTTAATTCTGATGAAGAAATTGGTTTTAAATTCTTTGACCAAAATGTATCAAAAATTATTAACTTTTCGCCACATAATTATCTTGCGGCCACCAGAAACTTTCCTTGCGGCCGCCAGATAATTATGTGGGGGCCTCCACATAAATAAATGGCGGCCGCAAGATAAGATTTTTTCTTACCTGGCACTTACCGGCTTACATACAGTCTTTTCCGTAGACAACATAAGAAGATTAGCAGTTCAGATTTTCACAGGTTTTGGTACAATTAAGATACATGTAACTAGTAAAAGAAAGAACAGCTTGTTATCAAAACACCACAGGCTTAACAGATTTTGGTAGAATATTTATAAATAGTTGACGTGTGATCGGAAATGGATTCTTCAAATATACATGTATCTCTAATAGAAACTATCATTCTGTCAATCTGGCAGCTTTCCTAAATATATATCATCATTAATGTTAAAGGTCTTGGAAATAAATGTCAAAAAAAAAATCCGTCAATTTTTGTATGCACTGTTTGTTTTATAACAAAACTGTTAATCTGAAGACTAATGACGTATGTTTAATATCCCGGAGTAACGTCTGCCAGAATCATTTCGTCTGTACTCTGTACTACTCATGTATGAATGAACCAAAAAATAGTACCGAAAGATCAGTATCTTCGGGGACAGACTATACATGCAGAGATACATGTTCGGTGGTTAATATGAAATACGAAGATAACGAACAGTAGTCAAACTCAAAAGCTAATTGAAGCAATACAAATTGGAAACAGAGTAAATACGGACGTCTAAAAACATCAGGTGAAATCAGGCGCCATTGAGTAGTAAGTATACCCTGTCTACCGGTCACACCAGCTGTGTGCTACTTGTCATGATCAGGCTAACGGAAAAATCCGTAGACAACTTAGTGTTAAAATACTGCCCTAACAATTTGTATGAAAGACGTCAGTCAGCATTGGACTTAAAGATTAAATATGCTGACAAGGTCATTGTATCGACCATAGAACTACTGAAATGTTGACTTTAAAAGGCACTGTCGATACCCTTGTTTCACTAACGTATTTGTCAATACTTGCCTCGTTTAAGAAATTGGTTGCACCTAGAGAATGCTCTTGCTTATCGAATCAATTGCAGCTAGATGATGTGCAGGTGAAATGGTATGTTGCTACATAGATAAGGGCAGTTGATTAAAAAAAAAAGTTGAACTCATCACGTTAATCATAAAGTTTTGTTATTAGGTTACAATTACATTTAACATCTTTTTCTGGTAAAATATCCAAATATGAAACAGTTGTGTCAAACTCTGTGTTATCTTTTATATCGAGTTTAAAGATATATAATGAATATATAATGAATCAATGTAGGAATGAAAATGAATGTTTAATAAAACGCCGTCGATACAAAAAAAAGTTTAATAAAACGCCGTCGATACAAAAAACAAAAAAAAAAAAAAAACAAAAAAACAAAAAAAAAAAAAAAAAAAAAAAAACCAGCACTTCTACTAAACTACCAAAATACTAAATATTTACAATGTTACATGTTTAATTTGAAGTTTGTTAACAGTTATGAAGAAAGAAAACCGGAGCGCTATGAAATGCGTCCGGTCTATCTGGTGTAGTCTGGTGAAGTGCGATTTACACAATTGAACGAATTAATTATCGCTAATTAATTACGACCATGTAGTAAATTGTACACTGTCTTATTCTGTCAAAATAGCGTAATTATACATGAGAAAAGAAATTAAAGAAAGATAATATGGAAGGACAATTTTAAAATATGAGTTTGGATATATTATAAATTTGGAAATGTTTTAGGACTGTTAATTGGATAAAAGAAATAAACAAAAATGTAAGCTATAAATATTTGCATGGGTTGTTCCAGAATTGGTTATGCGAATGAAGGGTAAAGTTTACACTATATAGAGAGAATGAACTAGCTTGTTACAATCTGGGGTTTGGATCTAGTTCATGTTCATCCTGGTGAAGTCATTTAGTTTGTTAATACCATTAGGGCGGAATGACTTCAGCCTGTACATCCAGAACTTTTCCTTGTTTTTTTTTTCTCTGAGCTTCTGTTCATCTTGGATTGTGGTCAATAACCACTACTGTCATGTCCTCCCATTTGTGACCTTCAAGGTTGAAATGTTCCCCAACGGGTTCATTTGAGTTTTTTGGTTCTAATGGTAAAACGGTGATTATTGACTCTACAGCAGAGATCTCCTGTTTCACCAACCTACTGTTTGGAACAAACTTTGCAACTGATGAGATAAATGCAGTTGTCTGTTTGACAGGACAAATTCCCTAGTATTTTGTAGCTGCGGCCTGTAACGGGACTGTTAAAGCTGTCAATTCAATTCAATTTATTCTCTCAAAACCATGTAAATGGTACATGAGGTGCATAAACATATAAAACATACAGTGGGTCAAGCAAAGGGTGAGATTAATTAAGCTAGCTAGAGAGAACAGACCATACAATTAATATTAGTAATAAATGTACACAAGTGTTTCAAAGAATCAACATCATTTTGGCACATGAATTCACAAAACTTCATAGTGTTTGGCTTAGAACAAAATTTTGGTTCAAAAGAATTTTCCTCAGTTGGTTTAAGGAGGTTGCAATTGGGGGGTCAACAAATTAACCATCAGATATAACTTAATTTTTTTTAAATATGATATCTTAAGCTTTCAACTAAACTTTGGCAAAGAAAAATTTCATACATTTTAGTTGTAAAATTTGATCATTTTTGTATATTTTTATATGGAGCTCTTCTTCTAAAGAAGATCAATACAGTCTGAAAATGGCCACAACCACCCAGCCCTCTTAAAGCACTACATTCTAAAATAATGATATTCATCTCCTATCTGATTCCTACCTCATAATCTACAAAATCTTTTATTTCTTTGAGTGCCATTCCATGTACCTGTTTCAATTGGAAGGTGGTGATTTTGTGGTTCTAAATTTAACTAAAGTTTTTTTTTTTTTACATGATAATAGTGAAAATAATTTTTCGCACTCAAAATTGGTTTTAAAAATTCTATAATTTAAAATTTTTAAAGATACTTGAACTTCACTATTCCACTATTGAATATACTGATCTACTGACTGTATCTGTTATCCATTCTACATTATCGAAATATTTATCATACCATATAATTCATAAACCACATCTGTCAAAAATATTTTCTACAAATAAAATCCAGGAGTTTGTCATTTCTCCTTTATCATATTGTTTACGTAAATACATATATACAATTCTACACAACTTGTTTTCTTTTCCATACCCAAGTTTTGTCCAATATTTTACAATTCTTGAGTTTATATTTTAATATAATAATGGAAACCGTCCAGTTTCTCCATAAAACATATAACTTGGAGAAGTACTTTTTAAATTAAATATATGTTTCAGAAAACGTAAATATACTTGTTCAGTAATATCAATATTTTCATAACCCAATATTTCACAGCCAGCTTAAAAGGATAATAGGTCGATAATTCTCAAGATAAGTTGGGTCACCCTTAATTTTGTAGAAGAGGACACACGGTAAATTCAAACCCATATAATTTTTTTTCTAAACCAATATCCATTCTCACTATTATTAGTTAAGTACGATTCAGGGCTTAATTTCTTGTAGATTTTAAAACGATAATTTTATTTCAAATCAATGTGATGAATTATTCTAATATTTCCAAAAATATTCATCAGAACCCAGCTAATTTGCTTTGTTATATTATGAACACGGTGGGGTACGGAGGAAAATTTTATGGACACGGTTCAGCACAGTGTACCTACCTGTGCATTTCAAATTCAAGCACACCGTGCTTCACCGTGTGCATGGTGTAGCAGACCATTTTCCACCATACGAAGAGAAATACTCGTGCCCTGTACTGTAGTTTTTAAGACTTATATTTTAAACATGCAGGCATCAGAATAAAAATCGAATTTGATTGTCTACGAACAGTTTGTCATTACACCTGCTACACAAGCAAGTGTTAAATATACATTCAAATAATTATATAAAAGTAAAATATGTTTTCATGTTCCATATCATGTTATTATTTGTGAAAAATATGGTTATTTCAAAGATTAATTGATGAAAGGAAATATAAAACGTGCTGCATTACCATGGTTATTTGCAAATTAGCAAAAATAATCGACATGGCTGTATATTTATGCAAATGACATCTATATTATATATTACGTAAGGGTAGTCTATGAAATCATTTTCAAGGTTTTTCTATATGGAGTCCCTCATCTTAATTTTCATGACAAAAATAACA
The DNA here is from genome assembly GCF_033153115.1 of Saccostrea echinata. Classification (NCBI taxonomy): domain Eukaryota; kingdom Metazoa; phylum Mollusca; class Bivalvia; order Ostreida; family Ostreidae; genus Saccostrea; species Saccostrea echinata. The sequence goes on from NW_026889778.1 coordinate 4,951,624, forward strand.
AAATAATAAAAAAAAAATACCAGGAAAAATTACTGGAATTCAGGCAGGATGTCTTTTGATGAGAAATGAATTATGAAGATAACGAACAATAATCAAACTCAAAAGCCAATCGTACAATACAAATTGGGAGCTTAACAAAAACGAATCCCTAAAATCAGTTGCTATAGAGGAGTACGCAAACATCCGTGTGCTCCTTGTAATGATTTGACAAATAAAAAATCTGCAGACAATTCAGGGTGAAAATAGTGGCTTAACAATCTATTGCTCATTGGAGATTTGAATTATGACTTGTTATCTGATGATAAAAGTATACCATTAATTAATGTATGTGACATATGTGACTTAGAAAATATGGTTACAGAAGATACATGTTTCACTCAAGGTTCAAACCCCTCTCTTATTGATGTGATTCTTACAAAAAGAAAGAATTTATTACAAAACACAAAAAACTTTAATTGTGGTATAAGTAATGTACACAATATGGTTGCTATTCAGATCAAAGGTCTTAATGCATCCATACACAACCCTTATGTAACATACAGAAGTTCCAAGAATTTTAAGCATGAAAATTTTGCAATTGACCTTGAACAGAGGAGTGGGGTTTAAAATTATTGCCAATGTCATATTCCCTTTTTTTGTCTTCGATATATTGACAATTTAAATTTCTAAAAAAAATAAAATAAAATATCGACCTAAAGAAAATCTGGTAACGACTAACGATTACAAAAAAAAGAATTTATGGCAAACACGAGATAAGAACAAACACATGCATAACTATTTGCTATACATCATTTGGGAATTTTTTTTTTACTATTATCAAAATATTATATATTTCATGGATTGATAATTTACTTCATACTACTAATTTGATTCCCAAAAGTGTGTGTCATAAAACAGTTTGTCACAAATGATGATGGAATTTTTCAACAAATCATTTATTTATGTTTTCATTATAATTAAGTAACTGGAAAATTAATACAAGACTCCCTGCTTGACGTAGAACCACAGACAATTTGCAAACAACAAAATCTTGTCTCATACGTCACATGAAAGAAAAAAAAATCAAAATGATTTATTTCTAACTTCAACACTCTGAAAAATCTTGTAATTAATTAGATGATCTTGAAGCTGCTGAGATGCCTAGTTCTGCTCTCTGTAGCCGTGGGTTATGTTTATCATGGCCCCTTCTACGGCTTCTACCATGAAGGACTGGGAAGGAGACATGAACGGGGATACTATGAAGGTCCAGGATGTACAGGTAACAATATTTATGAAGAGGATTTGTGGACGTTATCACAAAAGCTAAGGACTGGAGAATTTTACTTCTTCGGAGGATAAAATATTATTTCTACGGTCTTCAGGGATTTATTGACACGCTATATGTAAATGATAATGTCCAAATTTGCATTCTTCTTTTTCTTCACCTTCTCTTTATTAGTATTAATTATTACTATTTCTGCGCTCTTTTTAAGATCTTAAAAATATCTAACAAGTTTCAAAAATCTAAATGTAGCATTTCATCTTGCTGTTTTGATAAATTTTCAGGATCGTTTGTGAAAACTTGGATAATCATGTCACCATCGGCAAATGATTGTTGATTAAATAAACAATAAATAGGAACGATATTCCATTGAATATCTTACTGAGCTCTCTTTTATAAGATTTGTAAACTTTATTTATTTCACCGCGGCAAACGTTCTATGAAATATATAAAACACTTTATGATTGTTTATCATTCACAGAAAAAAAGTCAAAAAAGAGAAGAATATAATTTTTAAAGAAATTAACATTGCGTTAGCATCAGTTATAAATGACGCCTGTTAATTAATGCTTAGCAATAAAAAAAGTTATAAAGTAAAATGGATATCATTTATTTTTAACAGCGCAACTAGGTGCAGTGATGTTTTTGGTATAACGGAATCCCTCCCCAGCCCTTATAACCACTTGAAAACTCACGTGAAGACCCACAATGGGATTAATTGTGCACTGAGTTGATTCGTAAGTGAACAAACGGCACCCGTACATAATTACAAGTCAAAAAATAGATATTGAAAAATGTGCAATGGTCCATGATGACCTGTGCATGGTTGCACTTTGCATGCACTGGACCGACAATTCACAAGTGCATAGGCCCGCAGAATAATAAGTAAAAATGAAGCAAAAGCACAATATCAACAACAAGTCAATTTAATCAATCATTTAATCATTGAATCAATTTACAGCAAGATAATTGAAGATAATGTCGTAAATGAATATGTGGCAAATATCTCTTGTCAATTCAATGTTATTTAGCGGCCCTCCAGTTAAGTTTCATTTCAAAATATGTCGTTCGTTTGACTTTGCATCTCGTACGTACTACACATTATCTCGTACACTAACGACATACTATTTTGTAAGAACGACTTAGTATCTCATCCGTACGACATAATATTAAAGGTACGTACGACAAAGCAAAAAAATATTTTTCAACGGGCAGCAATATAAAACTGTATAAAGAATAAGTTTTTTGTGTGAGTAAAATAAATGTTAGCTTCAAGTTATTGCATTATGTAGAATGAGTAGCACACTAACTATTGACCTGTGGAAATCATTTGGTAAATTTGGATATGTTTGTGTATGCCCTGTAACTCCAATTCAATGATATATGATTTATTGATATCATCTTACACATCAGTTGACCTTGTTCGGTTGCTGTACCAATTCTAAATGCATGCGATTTAAAGTTTCTACCATCAATGTCCAACTCATTCAAAGTTCTTGGTTATACTGATGATAGTTGATAAAGGGATAAAGGTTTGATACAATAGTGACAAAAGAGGAGGCCCGGGTTTGCATGCCTTAATTTCAGGTAATCTTGCATATCTTTTACTGGGCACAAAATCCCCAGTTATGCCTGTAACCAGCAATCTTATACCTTTGCATAACAGATCTGTTTTAGAATGTATTAAAAACAGGACAATTTTGTTATTTACAAAGTTTATATTTATGTCATTTTTTTACAGATCAATGTCAGTAAATAACTATCGAACACGAAGACGTAGACTTATGCATGTATTAGATTTAACTAATTGCAGTAGATCTTAATGAAAACAGTTTCCCAAATAAAACTATTATTAATGAAACTAAAAATTAAATATTCGAATATACCTATTTATGGCATGTCAAACGTTGCAATATTCGATCTTTTGCATTTGCATTGTATAATTTTCCATTTGCATTGTATAATTGTTATTTGTATTGTATAATTTTCTATTTGTATTGTATAATTTTTCACTTGTATTGTATAATTTTTATTTGTATTCTATAATTTTCTATTTGTATTGTATAATTTTCATTTGTATTGTATAATTTTTATTTGTATTGTATAATTTTCCATTTGCATTGTATAATTTCTTATTTGTATTGTAAAATTTCTTATTTGTATGCGATAATTTTTCATTTGTATTGTATCCGCGGACTGTTTATTTGTTTCGTTACGAAGGATTTCATTGGTCAAGTTTCAGCCTGTATCGGGTTGAAGATGTTCCGGATGCTCAAAGCAAACTGGGCTCATATGTATTTGCTTGATTGATTGATTGATTATTGTTTAACGCCGAGTCGGCAATATTTCAGCCATATTTCGGCGGCATATGTATTTGCGTGCATGTTAGACGGTCATTAGATTCTAAAAAGGGAGCGCTGGTAGATGGCAAATAAATAATCTGTCCTTAGGAATACTGACTGAGAAAATAAATAAATTGACCTTGAGTGGTGGTAACTACCCCCACCCCCAAAAAACTGAGTTTTCGGGTTTGGGCGGATTTTCTTCTTTTTGTTTTTCTCCTTGTCTCTGGTCATATTGGAAATAAATATTCTCTCCTGCGAGAGAATGAAAATAAATAATCGGATTCGACACCCCCCGAGAATCAAATGGTCGTCCCTTAGCATGCACCGCAAATAGAGGAGCCGAGTTTGTGTTTGTAGAGAGTCGCGATCGGAATTGTGGGAAGGATACCAGACTAAGTTTGTGATGGGCACCTGAGACCTTTATACAGACTAAATTTTATGACCAATGACATCCTTCGTAACGAAATAAATAAACAATCCTCGGATACAATACAAATGAAAAATTATCGCATACAAATAAGAAATTATACAATACAAATAAGAAATTGTACAATGCAAATGGAAAATATAGAATACAAATGAAAAATTATACAATACAAATGATTTTTTTTACAACACAAATGGAAAATATAGAATACAAATAAACATTATACAATCCAAATGGAAAATTATAAAATCCAAATGGAAAATTATAGAATACAAATAAAAATTATGCAATACAAATTGAAAATTATACAATACAAATGAAAAATTATACAATACAAATGAAAAATTATACAATACAAATAAAAATTATACAATACAAATGGAAAGTTATACAATACAAATGGAAAAGATCGAATATTGCAACGTTTGACATGCCATACCTATTTAATCGTTAATTCAAATCTAAAAAAAAATATTGCTTTTAGAAATATATAATTGTTTAAAAAAAATCACATCTATATAACAAAATGTGAAAATGTTGAAAAAAAGACGTATTTCTGATTTTTGTAGAATGTTGATTTTAGGTATTAATACACAGCTGCCCCATGAAAGTTTTACGAAAACTAGAAACATTTGATATTATTTTGAAACTGACACCTGAATAAATTTGAGACAGGCCTTTGCTCCTAATGAAATTTGAGAATTTTTACCAAAAATATAATAAATTTAAGCAAATCTTGTATCGCATCTTGTATCGCATAACATTCAGGGCCACAGATTACATGCATATGCCTGCACAAAACTCCAAGACATTTTTACCTTCATAAGGTATAATTTCTACACTATCTTTCAAGCAGAAAATAGTTCAACTTAAACTTAAACTCTGGTTTCATTTTGACCATTTTACAGGGCATATTTTGACCCATCGTAGGCTTAGTTCTATAGTAGTATAAAAACAAAGGCCAAACGGTCTTTCTCACGTTTCTATTTGAATGTGATGTGGCCGCGATACAATATCAAAGCCAATGAAAAGCATCTCTAATAAACAATTCACTAATCGCAGTGCACTTGTCAATGTCACATCATGTAAAATTTGACACAGTTTGTATAAAGTGAGAAGCGGATCCAGTTATACTTTATACAAGGAAAATGTAGTATTAAATCAAATAAATTATTATTTGCAGATATATAATAGGTCACTAACTTGGATGCGATGTTTATTTTACAATTTCATTCATACAATTTCCACATATTCCCAAGACAAGTGATACTGCCGTATATTTTATACAGTTTAATTGGAGGGAAATAGAAGGTTCTTAATAAATCAATATATTGCAAGGGCATGCCCTCAATAGATCAAGACAAGCTTTTACACAAAAACTCAAGAAATTACAAATAACGTTGAAAATAACTTTAATTTATAATTAGATTTTTTTACTTGGTTATGCCTTGCAATATTGGAATTTATAGATGACCTCAAAACTGCAAGTATTTTTGCTAAAATCACTTGACTGTCACATTAAGTGACAAGTCTAGATATAAAATCCTAATAATCCTTTACATGTCATGTAGTTTTGAACCAATTTATTGCATTTGTCCGATATCAGTAAAGTCCTAAAGGAATTGCCTATCCTTTGCCCATCCTTGTAGAGAATGTGTTTTTAGATATTTCCATGTGGCACCTGAACTCTACTACGATTGCCATCGTGTTTCTTTTGTAATACAATGGTTCATTATAACAGTCAAATTGACGGTTATGATTGGTGCAATCATATGTAATATATTTAAGAAATAAAATTTGCCTTTTTGTGAATTTTACAGGATAACCTTCGAGGTCGAGAAATGTTGTTTGAAATATAAAAGCCGAGGCGTTAGCCGAACATTTCTCGACCTCGAAGGTTATCCTGCATCATTCACGACAACAGGAACTTTATTTCTATTCCAGTAAGAGTTCTAAAATACGTTGATTATTTCTTCTATAGAGAAACGAAATAGGAAATAGGTCACCATGTCGCGATTAAGCTATTCCATTTTACACCAGAAGGTCAATTTTTTGTGTTCTTGTGTATCGATTGCAATGATATGCAGACGATTTGATTTTTGTTGGATTAAGAACATCCTTTAATTATTTATAAATTTGTTTGTAATATAAATGGATTAATTTTTATGAAAGTAAAATCAGTTATCTATTTAATTGCTTTATCATTAAAAATCACGGAATATAAATGTTGTGGGAAGGTCTTTGGACTAGCTTCATTTAGCTATAAAAACCGAAAATTATCGTGCTGCTGCGTCAGGTAATACACACTCTTTAGACTGCGAAAGATGACATATCGATATAATTAATTAAGTATAATTGAGAACTCATAATATATATATAATAGCTAATTAAGTATAAGACTCTAAGCTCAAATATTCATTATAACTGTAAAGTTTTGATATATGTTTCTGAACTGATAATTTTTGGATGACATTTTTGATTTATTGGAGAATAATTTCTTTCATCTCCACAATAGCTGTAAAAAAATGTATAATGTACTCTTCATTCTGTTTTATTTAATGCTTGTGATGACATTACAAAGTATATTTTTATTGAACACTTGCCCTCATAATATAAAGTTTAAACCCTTATAAATTAGAGCTCTAAATACATTAAATAGGAGTCTCATTACTAATAATGTTTGTTTGATAAACAGTCATATGCCGGTGCTGACATAAACACATTCATCCAAGTTTTCATAAATAATCCTGAAAAATGAAGAAAAATGTCAGATTAAATGTTACATTTATATTAAATATATTTTATTTCATTTCTAAAAGAAGGCCAAAAATAAATAAATAAATATTTAATAAATAATTAAAATAAAGAGATGAATAACAAGATAAAAGAACGTTCTATGGGAAATGAACTTGGTTGGTCATCACGTGACCAAATCCTGTGAATCCCGAATGGTTTCTCTGTAGATTTTATCACGTGCCAACTAAGTCCATCTACCAGTGAACACTTTAACCATGTTGAATAGTAATTATATTTACATTCGAGAAGATCATTCGATAAGAAATAGAATGACATAAATTTACCTCTGTAGCACATTGATGTTTAGCAATCGGGTTCAGGAAATCTATCTTAATAATGATAGAACAATAACTGGTATTGAGAATAGTCGTAATACTTTATGAGTTCCTTATATATGTGAGGTTAAAAGCAGTGATATCGTCTGTTTCGGGTTAAAAAGGTTAACGCGATTTTAATACTATTATTCGAATCAAAAGAGAGATGAAAAAAGGTGAAGATAACAGTGTTCTAATATATCTAATGGATAACTGTTGATTAAAAAAAATATCCACACATTTCAATCATTTTATCTTTTTCAAAATTCTAATTCAAGTGTCCTTGTGACAGATATAGGTAGGTAAGACATCGTCTAGATTTGGTCACCTTATGACCTCAGACCCATTGATAAGTTCATACAGAATTGAACATATTTTCTCTTCAAAGAGTTCATCTAAGGAATATATAGATGCAAATGTAAATATAAATAAATAAATTGATTAATGAATGATAATAAAAAATTTGAACATATAGTTCCTAACCGTAAAAAATAACTATTTATCCTCTGCTGCCGTAAAAATCTCCAGCTCCTTTGTCATAATGATAACCGCCTACAAATCCTCTTCCTCCATAGTATTTTCTTATATATCCTGGGCCTTCATAGTAACCCCCTCTTCTTCCCAGTACTCCATGGTAGAAGCCGTAGAAGGGGCCATGATAAATATAACCCACGGCTGCAGACAGCAGGACAAGGCAACACAGCAGCTTCAACATCATCTAATAAATCACAAGATCTTTCAGAGTGTTGAAGTTAGAAATAAATCATTTTGATTGGTTTAAAGTAAAATATAGGATACTTTTGCATATTGTTTATGGTTTCACACTGAGTAGACAGTATCTTATTCATTTTCCAGTCACTTGTTTATAATGAAAACCTAAATAAATAATTTGTTGAAGGATCCCCTGATTATTCGTAGGAAAACTATTTTTATGACAGGCACGTTTGGGAATTAAAGTGGTATGAAATTATCATTTCATGAAATATATTATGTGTTAATACTAGCAAAATAATACCCCCTCCCCCCAGCACTAAAAGTACACTAAATGGAAACAGATTATCCAGAATGCGGCTTAAATCATATAATGTATGGAAAGGTATATATTTTTTCTTCTTTAAATTTGTACTTAGTAACAAATGTTCCTGTTTTGCAATTGAATTTTTTGGTTTTATCCCGTGTTTGTTATTTGTTCCTCATTTGTTGCTACTCTGAGTCGATACCAGATTTCCTTCAAGTCGATTTTTAGAAATTTTAAATTGTCAATAGATTTGAATAACTGACGATTATTTTAAACCACGTTCCTCAATTCCACACAAGCTTATTTTTTCGACATTTCTATTACTAACATTTAAATATGAAGATAACGTAACATTAAAAAAAAAAAAAAAAGAATAATAGTTATCTATTATTAACTAAGGTAAATACTTTGATAATTTGAATTAATGTGAAACTTTACTTTTTTTGAACATATTCGAAACAAAAAAATTCTTAAATTCAAAAATAATATGTTAATTTAGAAGTAATAGTTCCATATAATACCAAAAATTGCATGTATGAATTTGAGAATATAAAAATAAACAATCTAACATCTGTAGTAAAATTGCATAGATTTACAATAGTTTAATTTTAATAGTATAGAAAACTAAAGATGGTTATATTGTTTTCTTGGGAAGCTATAATTCTAAAAAATGATCTTACCTTTGTTGAAGTGAAAGGTCTCAGAGGAGATCTTAAGTGAGAAATAGACTACATATCATTCTTATTTATAGTGCTACTTCGACAAGCATTTGATGTACTGTTCATTTTCATAAGCCCACCTGTCAAAGTGATTTAAAATAATCGTTGGTATTCAGTGGGAATTCCTAAGAGTTCAATAACATTTGTTTCATGTTATCCCTTTCGTAGAATTAAGCCTCTAACATCATCGTCTTGTCAGACAAAAATTTATTAGATTTATTTTAAGCTTTGTTCACGGAGTTTGTTCTGTATAATTTTATAAGTTCTAAATATGTAATTTGGACAAATATAGAAGATAAGGACAGATAATTTTAAGGAATAAACGATGCCTTGATTGGCATCCTTTTTGACATATGTTGTTCGTAAAGGGTAAAAATATCACTTCTTAATTAAGAAATTGTAAACTTTACTTTCCAAAATTTCCAAATTCTAACATTTTGACTTTACTCTTCTAGATTTATTCAATTTTCTTCATTTTTTTAAAATACAATGTTGAAACTTTGATGTAAAATTTTAAATTAGCGCGGCTAAGCTCATTTACCTATATAAACAAAGGTGTCGTTGCTATTTCTGTGATTTAAAAAAAGCAATGATTTTCAATCATCTGTCCTTAAGGATTAATGACAGAGAAACACAATGAAAAAAGTAAAGCTATCGAAGATTGATCCCCCCCCCAAGCACTCGATCTCGGGGAATTGCAGAGGCTGGATCAGAAAACAAGGAGGAGTAAGCATGCCACGACGACCGATCAAATCCGCCGTGAGCCCTATGTATTGATCAGGTAGACAGAATATTTTGAAGTCAAATTTAGAATAAAACAAATCTTAACAATTGGTACGAAATATATCAGCCGAAATTAGATCCAATGATAGGTTATATTTTCAAGGTCATTATAACGACCAAAAAAATAACTAAATGCTGACACTTTAAACGTTGAAATCCCTACTTATCAACACATCTGTAAAGAAGCCTGTTTTGGTTTAAAGTTTGATCGTACTCGGATCAGTATCGAAAAAGTTCAGAGACATAAACACCATATGCAGGTGATAGCGAAATATTATTACATAAATAAGGAAAGCTTTAACGATGGAGAAGCTGAAATCATCTCGTTTGTCATACAGTTTAGCTGTTTATTTGTCCTTATCTTTAATAGTCTGTAAAAATCCAAATATGAAACTGATATGGCAAACTTTGTGGTGTTTTTAATTTCGAGTTTACTGGGATATATCGAATCGACATATGGACTGAATTAACTATAATATATATTTTTATAAACGAAACGTAGTCGATATGATTATCTAAATGTCGATTTGGATTGAATTACACACAGAAGTTTCCTTCTCATTTAGAAATTTTTGAATGCATTCTGTTTTTTTCATAGGAATATAAAAGCAGGTCGGCTAATAATGCAAGGGCATATTCTAAGTACGAACAATTTCTCAAAAAAAAAAAAAAAAAAAAAATGATGGTACTAGAATATAAAGAATCTCTTTTAAAGTCATTATTTTGCAAATTCTATGGTCGATACAATTATCTTATTTGCTATTACAATCTGTTGTTGTGTTGAATATAAGCTGACGATTTACGGACAAATTGTCAGGCAATTATTTTCTCTTTGAACTTCCACGGATGTTCCGTTTACCCGATCATGACGAAGATCACACGGCGGATGTGACCTGTCGACAAGAGATATATTCTTTTCGATTGCACCTGATCCCACTTCGTGTTCAGAGGTCACTGTTGGCTCTGTTCATGATTTCTTTAAAGGCACTTTTGAGAATTATTACTGTTCTTTATATTGTGGATTTCATTGTGGCTCAAATTTCTTGGATTTCTTGTGTAACTCTCATCCAAGAATTTACATCCTCCACGAATTTATGAAATAGGATTACAAAGTCATATTTCCTTTTGTAGGTATAAGAAAATAAACGAGGATATATCCCCACAAACCTGTAAAAATCCACGAGTTTTGGCCCCCACGAATTTCAATAATTCCACAGTATTCAGTTTTCATTTTCGACTAATTTACAAGATAGCATTAGTCATAAAATATGCTTAACTTTTGTAGAATAAGTAGAAGTACAATTAACACTTGCTTATGTAGTAGGTGCTATGATATACTGTTAGTAGAAAACCATAATTATTGATCTTACATACTAGCACATACATAAATGTATTAGATTTAGTTTTCTCTTGTAGTGCGTACATGTGAAACGTCTATATACATGTAATATATTAATATATATCAGGTAGGTGCTTTTTTGTACCATAAAATATGAAGATAACAAACAGCAAACTAGCTCAAACGTCTAATGAAACAATACAAACTTGGAGAGGTGCAAACATAAACCACTAAAATATGAAAGGTGGTATCAGGTGCCATGGAGGTCTAAGCATTCCCTGTCGGCCGGTCAAATTCACCGTCCACGGTGTGCTCTCTGTCATGGTCAGGAAACAATTCAATTAAAAACAATTGCCAAACAATTTGTATAAAAACATTAGTCAACATTTGACTTCATGATAGACTGTATTTACTGATAAGGTCATCGCATCTCCCAAAGAATTGGCAAAATGTTGACTCTTAATGAGACTGCCGATATCCCTGTTTCATCACGTCTTTGTCACGTCTCTCTATGAATTCTCAAACTGTTTCGTCGCCAAGCTCTCAGCACTTTCAAGCAAAGAATGAGGATCTTTCGGATGAAACCTTAAAAAAGTAGACCAGTGTCACAGTAAACGTCGGCAAAATAAAGATCCCTCACTGTTCTATGGGCCTGATTGCCGCGTTAAGGTCAAATTCGAAGCCCTTCTCCGGTATATAGTAACGTTTCTATTTGAATTAAAAATTCTCGAATGGGACCTAAAATTATCTTAAAATTCAACAAATTAATTGCCCTGTGATAATTATCGCAGGCTTGAGCTCATCTTTTCCTGTTATGGTTACAGACAAACCGACTGATATTCTATCATCAATATAAAGTGTAATTAATAATTATTCTTGGTTACAATGCAGGAAACTAATTTTGGAACAGCATTGATGCCAATTTCTTTTTAATCCTTTGCTTATTGATTTGAATACTTCCTTTGCATGCTGACGTAAGATATTCAATGTATAACAAGCAATGTTAAAAAATGAAATAGTACTTCATATTCTCTCAGCTTTCCTGTTCCGAGGTTTTAACTCCAACGTTACATAAAGTTTTGACCATGTATAATTGAAAACCTGAAGGATTTTCAATTCATACTACCGCCGTCGGAAACAGTGAAAGGGTTGGTATACCATTAGAAGAATTCTGTTACTTCACTTCACTTTAAGACTGTAGTTTTACTTTAGATAAACAAAACAACATAGAAACTTAATAGGAAAAGCAATATATTCTAAAAAGTTGCTATAAACTTGCATAATTTCCGCCTTTTCCGGTTAAACATACCTTACTCAATTGTAAGTGTGCATTTCCTATTAAGATATTTATTACTATTTTTTTCTGAAAAAAAGTTTGAACATTGAAATAACTTTCACAAAAATGACTTTAATCAATGCTGTAAATATATATATATATATATATATTAACTGTTTTACTATATTTTGGAATTATTAAGCAATTATTATCCTCAATATTATCACTATCATTATTATGACCTATTTTAGCATTCTTGATCAGTTTCTATTATTATATTATGATTATATATTGTCAGGATACGTATAAATAAGCTTTATAACATGCTGAACAATGCCCTTGACCTTTAAAAAATGAGCATTTGCATGAACAATTCGATAGAAAAAGTAAAATCGTGTCTTTATTTGACAAAAATATTAATAGTTTGTTCCTCAAATGTTCAGAGTAACGAAAAAAAAAAAAAATCAAGAAAATGAAAATAAATTTCTAAATATCTACTTTGATACTTCCATCGCCATCTAATTTCTTTCCTTAAGAAAAACACCCACCAAAGAATAAAGCGTGTGCCTCCTTTCCTAGTACATTAACCTTGGTATAGTAGGAATCACATAAACTGTGGTATGAATGTTGTTTTCAATTTAAAAATTGAAATATATATGTACTGTAAGAGTTCAATTGTAGATATAAATATTTCAATAAGACCACAGGCAGTAATTAAGTGTCACAACTCGACATTTGCTTTCATGAAATATGAATGATCATTAAAGAGGTATCTTGAAGGAATCCATTGATACTTTTTGTATCATTTTTGCTTTGTAATTGTAATTTTTCTTCTTCAAGGAAACATTTCAAGAGATTTATTTCTTATAAACGTGTGTCTTGTACGTGTCATATATGCATAAATTTTACAATATGTGTATACTGGTGTAAATAAACCATCTTCATAACGTCATTTGCATGAATTTTTCCCAAGTGCATTTTACCCTTTATTCTAGTCCTCTGGTGTCAGTCTTTTCAAAATTTATTTTTGATTAAAATTTTTATCTATTTATCTATTAACCTGCAACATTGCAATAATATTGTTGCGTTTAAACGCATAATCATTGCATTTCAATCCAATACGTTTTACATTTAAAAGCCAGACTCTTTTGGTTCAAACGCAATACTTCAAAACCAGACATCAATCAACCAGAACTTGTAAAATTTCTAGGATCCGATACTTTAACCCTTTCTCTACTAGCGCATTTAACGTGATTTTGGAAAACATTTGACATAGCATTATCAAATTATTTCTAACCTTTTTATCCAAGGAGAAAGCTAGGCATAATGCATACCATTTTGTAGGGAATATCATAGAAATGATATTTCATGACTATTCAGATACCCAACGACTGACCTTATTAGTAGAAACGGAGGTCAAAGGTCAAATAAGTGCAAAATTTTATCGAATTTTTCGATACTTTTTAATCTTCAAGCTAAAAATTTACACATATTTTGGTGTATGTTGAAATAGAAAATTTTGAATAAACTCACAAAAGAGCATTATACTATACTACATGAATCACATAAACTTTTTTTTTAATTTTGCATATAATGACTTTAAACAAGTTGCTTAGTAACGGGATATTTTTCAATTTTCGGGCTGCAATTTTCGTTTTTTGCTCATTCTAGACACATTTATGCATTCCAGCACATTTTAAAGTCAAATATGAGGTCAGAAAATTTAAAGGGACATTCAACAGATAAATTGTCTTAAAGTTTGACCTCATTAGAACTATTTTTAGGAGGTCAAAGGTCAAATAAGTGCAAAAATTTCATCAACTTTTTCAACACTTTTCAATGTTCTTGCTGAAATAGAAATTTCTGAATATACTCTCAAGAAGGCATCAGAACTGCAATATCAATACACCACTTTAGTTCAAATATTTGTTTAATGACCTTCAAATGGTTGCTAAGCAACAACATCTTCAATTTTTTGACTGTATACATTGTATGTTTGTTATTGCTCATTCTAGACACTTGTAAGTAAGATATGGACCAACAATGTAAAGAACATTATGAAATTAAGTATTGACCTTGACACTTCTGTTCTTAGTGGGGTCAAGGTCAGATCAGTACAGAATTTTGCCTAAAATTGCAAGTATACATCAATTTTGAAATGCTGCAATCATTATGGATATATCATCTAATAGTTGACGTAAAAAGTTGTGAACAACAAAATCTTAAGAGAAATATGAAAAAATGAATTAATCTTTTTTATTTTGCATATCTTGGTTGCCATTCCAAAAATACATCTAAAACATGTGAACTGAAATAGAATTCGTAAGATGCGATTGCATGTAATTCAACCTTAGTGACACATTATTAATAAAATAATATGGTAAATATCATATGGTAATATGATAAGCATGAAGAAACCTCATGAGATGGACAATGGATGGAATATGGAATCTCTCTTTCAAATAAGTGGCATTTACATTACAATCCTTCCATCCATCTTAATTATGTGACATGCATTTGCTCATCTTTGCAAGCAAAGGATTCTGGTCTGCTTCTCTTCTCACAAACCCTTAGCCTATCATGCTATTAAAAGTCAGGATTGTCTACGTCACTTGATCTCGAATCACAGCTTGCATCATTCATAGAAATAAAGAGCATTTATAAAAAGTGAAGTATCTGAAGAATAATTAACAAGCAGATAGGTTATTTGTTAGTAAGTTGCAAGTCTTTATCTGCAATATACAAAATGTAGGTTCCAGATTACATTATGTGCACATAATCTTCACATTGGATGATATGCCATAGCAATTTAAAGAATGGAATGTTATCTTATGAATCATCCTTTACAAAGGTTTTTTATTACCAAGACTATAGAGTCCAGAAATATCCTGAATGAAGATAAGATAACATCATTTACTATAGCACTTGCTGATTGGTCAAATGATGTCAATAAACTCCAGTCACAACCTGTGAAAAAAAATCCTGACTTTTGATAGCAAGATTAACCAAGGTTTTGTGAGAAGAATAGCAAATCCCTTCGCTGGTGAAGACTGCATTCATTAGCCATGTTTGATGAAAAACAAGACTTGGTCTTTTAAGGCAATAATAATTTGACAATGCAAGTAATTAAAAAAAAAATTGTCAAAAATTTGAAGTATAATTCCCAAATAGGGTTTCTTGTGTTCTAATTAAAAAAAACCCATTCACAACCATAATATCAAGTAAATTAAAAAAAAAAACAGTACTTTAGTACTTTCCACCAGTGCAATTTGGTTCAAATTTATGATGCATATTTACTAGCAAATTAAAATGACAGACCCACATGTCCTATACATTTCCTGAAAGATGTGGCTAATAAAGGTGTGGTAAAAATAACAAAAAGGTGTGGCTGAACAGTGATGTAAAAATTACAACAGTAACTACAACATGTATAGTATCCTTCTGTTAAACATAAACATATCCATTTTCTTGATGCCATTAAAAATAACCTTTATTTTCTAAGATTTTTCCCCCGACTTTTAATTTAACAAGAGAAAGTAAACTAATTTATTTCATTACAAGATTTTTCTGGTAACAGTGCTTAAGGGGTACAATAAAGACTTGACGTCATCTTGGAGGGAAAAAATAATAAAAGATGGCATTGGCAATATTCAATGCAAAACTGTTCAGTCAAGTAGAAAATGTGAAGTTTTATCCAAAAATACAAATCCAGAAATATTGCAAGCTGAATTCTAATCAGACTGATTTAATCTTCTACAAAATGTTGAAGACCAGAGCACTTTTACTTTGCGGACACCATTCTTTCATCAACTGTCATTTTTCTGAAAGACTGGAGGAACTTCTTTGACTTGTCCAAGACATGATCATTTTCTGTCAAGTACATGTAATCAGCTTCTACCCTGTAAAAGATTGAAATATTTTAAAACAGATTATGTGAATTTACATATATATAAAATTAAGAATGCTACAATTTATACATTGATATAATCTTTCTTTCAAAATTAAAAGCATATTTATTATGTGATTCATGTAGTTAAATGATTTGGTTAAGTCATTCTTCATAGGGCATTTGAAAAGTCCTGAGAACTGATTAATAAAATATTAACCGTTAAACGGAAATTACTGAGTTTGATAACATTGGACAGTTCACAAAAATATACACATATTGTGATGTCTCTTTGTAAATCTTATTAGGCAACAACTCCGAAAATGACGTCAGAATCTCCAATGTCTAACATACTGACCATAAAAATAACGTAACAAGAGACACAATTTCTGAGAAATCAGGAGCTCCTATAGTTCTGAGGTGGTTTAAGAGTGTGTCAAACATAGCATGTTATTGTCGAACCTCGCGCCGAATATTGGGTAAAAAAGACGCTGCTGTGAGGCCTTATGTGCCAGCGGGCACGAAGAGGATAGGTGAGGTGAGGTGTGAGAAAAACACAAAGTTTAAAACCACAGTAGAATAGTGGAAAGTGTTACAGAATTTGCTGGCATTAATTCGTCAGGTATTTTAACCATTATGCAGGAACAATTAAAGCTCAAGAGAGGTTTAGCTAAAGATGTCCCATATTTTCTCGTTAAAACCAAAATGGCGCCAGTGTAGGTTTAACACCACCGTAACTCGATATGTTCGAAAATTTTCAATCATGGAAAATGAATAAGATTGTACATGGCAATGAAACTCAGATTTATTTTTAGGAGTCGAAAGTCAAAAGCAATAGTGAGTTTTGGATTGCCGAAATTGAAATAATATGAAAAAATACGCACAGAAACTTGTCCCGGGGAAGACTTTTGTACGCCTTATTCGTAAACGGTAAGGGTCCTGACACTCAAGATACATTTGTGGAAACTGCATTGTTACACTTCAGTTTTATATAGAATATATTTTATTTAATATAGTGGAGAGCTTTAAAATAGACCGAAAATTCAGCTATATCATATAAATAAAAATCTGTTATAAACGCCTAAGATAACATTACTGTGCTTATTAACCAAGCAAAAAAATACAATATGGAATTGATGATTTACCTTACCATTCTTATAGTCTTACTCTACTTCCATGTAAATTTTCTTTGATATATCTTTTCAAAGAAGCCTTTGTCAGCACTTTTTCGATGTTCTCATCTGATTAAAAAACGCGACTTTTCAGTGTACTAAACATTCGAGATTCTGACGTCATTTTTGGAGTTATTAAGTCATAAATATAAGAAAATGACGTTCATATAAGTGCAAATTTTCCAGCTCTTTTCAAAGGTATCAAACTTATTAACTTCTGTGAAATGGTTAATATTTTAGCAAGCAGTTCTCAGAACTTTTTAAATGCCCCTCGTATCAGGACTGAAAAATAATCAAGCCAGTAGTAACCCATCATAATTGAATTATACTAAAAGAAATAGCATACCTGGCTGTCAGGGTTGTTAAGAAAAAGGACACATTAATGGACTGAAAACTGTTACTTCAGGGCAAAATTCCTGGGGCAAGGCTGTTCATGTACATGGGAATGTTGATAAATAGCCATCCATTGAATATAGTTTGACCACCCATGTATACATGTACATGACTGAAAAATTGAGAAAATGCAAATTTTAACCACATACTTCATGAGATTGAAAATATCACAGCAGTCTATAAAAGACAGCTTGTTCCATATCTGTGCGTAAATTTGAATGAATATTGTGTGTTTAAATTGCGTGTTTATTTGTTACAGTAGAATCATGCATCATAAATACCATGTGTATCATACACTTTTTTTCAAAATATAAATCAAATTCTTATAAACTTGTGTGAATGCAATATCAAGAGAAATCAATTAAAATTTCACTTTATTTAGAATTTTTATAGATATAGAAATTTTCACCAAAACAAAAATTTACCTGTTCATTGGTCATAAGAAGCACCTGTGTCCCCACATAATGGTCCTCCTAGTGCATGGTAGGGTTAGCAAGTGGGTCTTCACAGATAAAAGTACTGAAGCCTATGGTACCATGCAGCACCCTAAAAAATTCAATGTGATAGTGTTACATGTACACAACAACAACTCTCCATAATTATGCCAACTTGATTTTATTTTAAAAGGTCAAAAGCATACACTTCAAAAGCAACACAAAATTGGCTGAACTAGTTTCAATCTAAAATACAAGATACAAACACTGAAACAGGGTAACGCCTATACATGAAGATCTAGTACGTTTGTACATTTTGTTTTCATTTGAGCGTGAATTAATGCGTTTTAAAGACAGTTTAAAACTCTTCGGTCAATACTTACTCACCTCTAATACAAAGGAAAGATTGAATGAA
Organism: Saccostrea echinata; assembly: GCF_033153115.1. Lineage (NCBI taxonomy): Eukaryota > Metazoa > Mollusca > Bivalvia > Ostreida > Ostreidae > Saccostrea > Saccostrea echinata. Next base: position 4,970,202 of record NW_026889778.1, read on the forward strand.
GATAAAATAATAAACAATTGCATTATTGCAGAAGTTGGTAGAAATAAAAAAAAATCGATTTTGGGACATCTTACAAACAAATAAATGCATGAATTGATATTGATTAATATATATCTATACATGATATACAGCTACAGATCCAGAGGGGGTTACGGCGGTTGTACTCTCCTTTATTTTTGTGCAAATGAAAAAAAACAAATGAACATTTTCAAAAAAGGTAGACGTGGTGAAAAGGAGAGGCTTGTGTAAATTGAATTTTAAAGATTTATCCGACCTTGTTCAGTCCAACCTCATGCAGTCGATCATAAATTTCGATTTCTCTCAAGTGTACATGGAACATAGGAAAATAAGTGATTTTATCCTTTCTTCACATCGGCTCGGTTAAAATAAATTAAATATAGAAACCAGTGAACAATTTTTACTTGTTTAAAATAAATTGGATATCAAAAAAGAGTGCTGAAAAATAGTTTTAGCATATTGCAATATATCTAGATTGATTAAGAACGAGGAATTGAAAGCAAAATACTCGATTTGAAACATAAAAAAGTTTATTGCTAGGCTGATTTCCTTGAGTGATTTTAATTACTCAAAATGAAAATAATAATGAAAAATTTCTTCTCTATTTTTTGAAGATATTATGAAATAATTGAGATAGATAATACATATACGCGCAAATTGTTGAATAACTTTTAGCATAATTTAGGCGTTTCTTTGTTGAACATGAACTACCGGTATCATATCCATGTATATAAGACTGATAGTGTTCATGCAATTCCCTCGATAATTCAAAGTACATTATAATCATGGACAAGATCTAAATACACATTCTTCATTGTAATGCGTCGATGCGAACTTAAAATAAATTAATGCATTTTGCATTAAAAAGTCTGTTTTTCAAATTCCCAGAATCTAAGATTCCTGGATCCAGTGGAGGCCCCAGATTTTAGATACTTGCCCAATGAGAATATGATATTCAGTTATATTTTAAAAGAAAAAAATATTGTAAATTAGAGTTATATAATCGAGTGTAGTTCAAAGCTCTTTGCTTTGGTTCGTAAATATTATTTTCTCTTCACCCTCTCCTTTCAAATATGATATATATGATATATAATATATATCCTATGATAGTGGGGTATGAAAAAAGATGTAAGTATTATGTTTGTGACATGTATGTGACATGGGGTAATGTTTTCTTTTTTTCCCCAGACCAGGTATTTTTTTCTTTAAATCAACAAAACATTTTTTGAGGACGCCATTTACTGCTTTGACAGAGTTTTGTTCTTTTTTTTTTATTTACAGACTGTACACTCTATAAGATTTTAGTCTATTTTTTTTTAGTCCTAGACCTTGACCCACGGGTTTGTTGGAAAAGGATGGTAAATTAAAATTTACAAAATCGAACAATCTCTTGGGTATAGAGCGTTACATTATTATTATAATTCTCCGACAAGTGAGGGACCCCCCCCCCCCCCAACACACACATACCCACACTTCGTAAATGTGTTCACAGTGTATGGTGGTTTTAATCATACAAATATAAACAAAATGTATATATCGATAATCAAGACTTCAAAAAATATATTCATTTTATCTAAATTATGTTTTGACACTTTCCCTTATCTGAAAAGTCCGTAGTCCGAAGTCTGCTGTTGGGTGTCTGAGATTCAGAAAATGTTTAGTAAGACGCAAATCGATCTTGACGTTAAATATTGATCTCCCCCGATTTTTCTACAAACATTATGCGAAGGTTACAAATTCAAACTATCGTAATTAAATAAATACTGAGAGTAAGAAGACCTGTAAAGGCTTGTTGAAAAGGAAATTTTCTTTAATTTTACAAGCTTTATTTTGTTTTCCCTATTTCAGTACAGAAATACACGTAAAGTTGAGCTTTATTTAAATATTACGAATAAAAACGAGAAAAAACACGTAAGTGCAAGAAAATTCTTATTTTTACAAAATATATTAAAGTAATAACAATATTTTTTTTACATATCTTAAAAGCAGAGAAAATATGCTTTAAAATATAGGAGTCAATCGTCGGGAAAATCGTCAATTGCTTTGGAAAATTGTGCCATTTTCAAAATGTTGTGTATGTCTTCAAAACGTAAAATCTATTCATTACCGACATTAAGACATAACATTTTCACATAGTTTAAAAGTAGAGAAAATTTCCATATATATATTTGATATATAGTTTATATACCTTTATGCTATCATAAAATAGATACGGAGATCTTGTTTCGCGAAGTCGTGTTTTAACGCGCCACCGGTCAAATTGACCGGTGTGGGAGTGAAGGGGTTAAAGCACTTTTTTTTGTTATCATGGAAGCGTAGAGTTTTTCAGTGGTTTTAAAGAGTACCTAAGACCTTCCCTCCTAATATGAAGTCCAACCTATATAATTCTGATACTTTTCAGTATATATCGCATGACTGAATTATCATTCCCCCTGTGCTTTTGTGTTTATTGTAGGCAAATACAAGTTTTTCAGTGTGAGAGCTGTAGTAAAACAACGGCATCTTATCAACCAGAATATCTTAAACGAATTAGAACCCAGCACTCATGAAAAAGCCTTTTTTCAAGTGCTTAAATATAACAACTAATTAAGAACGTTTCAGTGTTATAAATAGCACGTATCATTTCGGGAGTACACATCGATCAATCTGTTTGAATTTCATATGATTTTGATTATGTCTAAATACGTCATTATGATGTACATAATTCCAATATTTTATAAGTCGTTTCCTTAAACTCTTTGTGCATGGGCTGAACTTGGTGACTACATTGTGGGGTATAGCTTTTTAACCGTTTTTTCTTCTTATGTGTTTTATTTAAAAGATCCATTCTTTTTGTTTGCAAAAATTGTTTCAAAGTAGAAAAAATAACAAAAGAGAAGACGTAATGTGTAATTGTATAGGCAACTGACCAAGACTTTATTAAGAGTATCGAGTTCTAAAAATTTTAAGACATGCGTATCTCTTAGGATGCGGTTGTTTTACAACCCGATCTTTTTTCTCCAGTATAAATTCGTAATTTTGAACTTTTTTAATACCCTATACAACTGAAAGATTAGAACATTTGAATAAAAAACTTAATGCGAATTTAATTATGCATACAAATGTTGTACACCTCTTCTAAAACAAATATTTAGGAAATAATAATAGAAGTTAAGTTTTGTAATTCTTTTCGTACAATAACACAAGGATTTTCATCAGATGATTCAATGTTTCTACCGAGAAATCCCAATAATGTATCCAGATTTTTTTTTCAAGAACATACGAATGTACACTGATATTAAATCGATAACATTTTGAAAAAAAAATATCAATAAGTAACTCTACCTTGTAAGATACGCTGCGCTGGAAATTTAGGTGAATTATGAATAAATACTAATGCAAATCATGTCCGATTTCTATAATAATAATGATACTAAGGCTTGCAAAAAAAAAGGGGGCAATGTGAACGATAAGCAATTGATAAATGCACTATATTTTATTCTTAAAGAATGTCTGCTATGTTTTCATTGTGTTGAATTTAAACCATAGTCAGGTTGAAAAAATAAAAAGATAAAAAATATCAAGATTAGATTTTAGAAGGCTGACATCACTAGACTGGAATAAAAGGCATACTGCTTTAGAGAAATAAAACCCTGAAGCATTGTTCATCTCCACCAGTATATACACTCACTGTACAATTTTATACATAGATGATCTGCACAAGGCGCGCGCGCGCACACACACACACACCCTCACACACACACACACACGTTTATTTAAAACAAATGCTCTTGAGTATTTCCTTCATGAAGAAAAATGTTAGCATAATATCAATTAAAAAGTACGAAAGCCTAGAAGGGTCAAATAAGGAAAATGAAAAAAAAAATCAAAATCGTAATAACGACTTTTGATCTCGTAAATACGACTTTCTTAAGTCGTAATAACGAGATAAAAAGTCGTTATTACGACATAAAAAGTCGTTATTACGACTTTATTAAGTCGTTATAACGAGATATTATTTCTTTTCATATTCCTTATATGACCTTTTTAGGCTTTCGTAAAACAAGCGAAAAATGATTAGAAAAGTATTTATGGATGTTTTCCCAATGTATATACTGTATTTTTAATGCCGATCTCAAATTTGGCACATAATAATTCACTGCAGACGTGTTTTATTATTTATATGTACAGTTGAACTGTAACAATCAATATCTTTCAAATTTTTTAACCAATTATTGCAAATCTCGCTTGAAGTATACACTATGACCGAAATAGCGATGCACTGAGTGACGATACTATTGGATTTGAGAATTAAACAATTAATATCACTGGTTACATTTTATAAAACATACGTTTTAATTGGTTGATTGGAGCCCGCCCACTTTCGTGTGGTATCCTTTGCCTATATATATATATATATATTGGAAAGCATCTAACCGCCTAGCCATGTTTGTTGAAAACTTTGGTTTACTTTTTGAATTATACAAAGAAATAAACCATATAATCATATTTCAGCAAGTGATATTCTTTTCACAGACTGTACTTGTATATTTTTAACACACTGTTCATCCTACTATACATGTATACTGCATATTACCAAAAAATAAATCAGAAACGACTGTATATTTATGTAAATGCTATGAAATGTTAATTATATTAGTATAATAGCGTAAGGGTAGTCCATGAAACCACTTACAAGGTTATTTTGTTTTGGATTCCTTCACATCTCAATTTTTATAACAAACGTAGCAAAATTAAGAAAAAAAATATATGGGAAATTACTGAAATTTAGGCAGGGTATTAAGGCATTTGATAAGAAATAAATAATGAAAATAACGAACATTAATCAAGCTCAAAATTCCATTGATACAATACAAATAGGGAGCAGAGCAAACACGGACCCCTAAAACATTAGAGGTGATCAAGTGCTATGCAGGAGGAATAATCCTCTTTCGACTGGTCACACCCGCCGTGTGCTCTTTACCATGATCGGACAAATGAACAAAATCTGTAGACAATTCAGTGTAAAAATATTGGCCTACAATGTGTATGAAAAAGTCAGTCAACATGTGATTAAAGATAGATTGTGAATGACCTAATGAAAAAGAAATTACTTATTTCAGATATTGAAGTCATCTAATGTTAAAATAAATACTGACTTACAATGCTTCTGACAGATGAACTTAGAAATACGATTGTGTAGATCTCTAGCGTTAGTAGCTGATTGTTTTAACAACCTAATTTGAAAATCTTTTTTCTTATTATCTCAAAAGGTCTTGAATTGCAATAGGTGATAGTCTTTATAACATATTGTATAAAAAACTTCTATAAATAATAATTTTCATTTCAAGTACACGTCATTGAAGATTCGTAAGGTAATAATTAATCTTAGATCGTTTTTCATACAAAATGGTAACAGTGAGTGTGTTTTGATGATATATATCTTTAAAAGTGATCAAACCCAAATTGCATTGCTCTTTCGTTTACCTTAAGGATAGATAATTACAAAGTTGTTTTTTTTTTCAACAATGAAGCCATATGATGAGATTTAACGATTTTGATTGAGAAGGGAATTAATCACAAAGGTCCAAACACGTAATAAAATAGATAAATAAATAAAAAAGTCTGTTGTCTGGATGTTGTCTTCCTTTGTCTATTGTTGTGTATAAGTAAATGATTAAACAGAAAAAAATAATTGAACAGCTAGCATTTACTTCTGGAAATAGAAATGACTTCTGTAGGCAATCTCACCTGGAGGTCTAATCACGCCATAACCATTTATTAACCACCCGACGTTGCAAGAGGTAGATATAAAACTCCACATGTAATCAAACCTGTAGAAGTCTAATAACACACTGTACTGAGGTTGATAAAGAAAAACACACCAACGTCCTTGTCTTTATTTGCTTCTTTAATATTGTTTCACGGTTGCTGTTTCATTTTTTTGTTTTTAAATATTATTTTTACCAATAAACAGTTAAGTCTTTAAGTAAAGTTAATACTGTTTTAAAGGACATGTATATACACCAGGAATAACGAAGATTCAGGAAATTAGCAAATAGATTCTCCATTCATGACATTAAAAGTATTTAATGTTAGATCTGGTAAGACTAAGTGTCCGTTTTGCACTTTATTAAGCATGAAATGTTACAGAGAATGTTAAGGCTGGAATAAACAAAGGATACTTCAACCTTAGTTGTATCCCAAAACAATTGAGTTGAAAGTGTTTGAGGGCACAAGCACCACGTTCTCTAGTGTTTGTTATTCAGTGTATTCTTTGTGTTCCATTTTAGTAAGAGAGTTCTATTGATATCTTAGGATTAGAGATCATAACACTCTATCCAAAATACACTTTACCATTGATAGATTTGTCAATGGACGTACAAATTCCCATAATAAATAAAGAAGATCAAATAGAGAGGAATATATACTCAAAACTAATTATAACTTGGAACTTTATTTTTATATATCCAGTGCACCAATACAGATGATGAAATTTTGGTCTTTATACCATTTCATTGATTTTGACGATATCGAATGATACATATTCCGTGTGAATTTGCAAGAACATTTTGATACTAAAATATCATTTTCTTGTGATGTCTACTGATATTTGACAGATTTGTAATCTAAAGTATTGTTTTTGACAAGTCTTAAACTTTATTTAAGTTATGAGAATCTAGTTGTAAATATAAAATATGAAATATGTATAATCTAGAGTATTGTTTTAGACCAGATCTTAAATTTTATTCAAGTTTTGAGACTCTAGGTGTAAAAGAAATATGACTATTAAATCTCTCATGATCATGATGTTTTGCCTTCACAGAGTTGCTCAGCTTTAATTTAACACCATTGCTGTATTTCGAAATATATGAGTGCATGGACCTACTCTACAATCGCTGTTAATTTTGAGAAAAGAACCTCTCCTGGGATCTGTTTTACGTCAATTAACCAAGTCAATATCATCATAAGTCATATATATATATTTTTAATTGGATTTTCTGTAAGATGCAGGGCTTAAAGCATTTAAGATCTTTTTTTCGTCAAATAAAAAGACATTCAAATATAAGCAATGTCAACACACTTTGGCAATCACGGACAGAAATGCAGAGATACCACTTTAAAAAAACTCATACGTTGTCACGTGTAGTTTATCAATTTTTATAATTATTATTCTTCATTGAGATGAAAATAATTTGAGCATTATTTAAGAGCATAATTCATGAACTAATAAGTTAAAGAAACGTAATAGTGATATATGTAACCAGTAATGAACTTATACATGAATTAGCTGATCAAATATGAGCACTAGAGTTTGGTCGCGTGCATTGCAGAGTAATATTGCAGGGAGGGGGAATTTGACCAAATGCAATCTACAGCGCATACCTAATGCTTGACAATGATATCTTTTGCACTGCCAAGCAAAATTCTATACTACAATACCCTGTTTATGTAAAGATTAAGAATGGGCATCCGAAATATTAATTTAATCACATACAATTTTGCCTAATTTTATATCGTAGCTGTATGTACTCATAATTAACCTCTAGAAGGCCCAGTAACCCTTGATGTTACTGTGTATACAGTTCTGCCTGTCCTTATAAAGATCTAGGAAGCCGTTAATATACAGTTTATAGCTGAGGACAGACATTTGTAAATTCAAATCTATTAAAAAGTTGTTCTCGAAACATAGCAGTTTTTTTTTTTATTTTTTTTTACCAGGTTTATACAAATTCATTACATGTACTGTGAAAACCGTTGTGTTTGACATTTCTTTGTTTTGCAAAGGTTTGTCATGGGTTGGCCACCGCTGTACACATTTGCTAAAAATAGTTAATTTCTTATTTCAATACACCGGCAGTGGTCAAAATTAAAACAAAACTACAGAAAATGAAACTTAATTTGTATTCTTATTTATGTATTATGTAGTCCGCGACGTGAAAGAAATATACAAGAGAAAATTTTTAAATTATCAGTTATCTCATGACATCTGCTATTTATATAACACAGGCAATACTAATTTTCCTCAAGCAAGACCACTTTTTTAAAGCTTTATATTATTGCAAGATAAAGGTGCCAAGTACTCAACAAATAAACGTAATTACAAGAAACATTGGCAGTGGAATTAAACTCTTCTATCAATTGTTTAATTGAAAATAATAACAACTAATTAATACATCATTGATTTAAAAGGTGAAGATATCGAACATTGACTTATGGAAAAATCTGCTAAACAATACATCTTTATGAACAGGCAAAAATCACGATCTCTTGAAATTTCGAGAAGCGGGATCATGTGCTCGGGAGAAATAATAAATTATGGAGATAAGGTACAGTAATCAAGCTCAAAAGTCCATTGAAACATAGCAGCAATAATGTAGCCCTCTCCTTTTTTCAGAGAGAGAGAGAGAGAGAGAGAGAGAGAGAGAGAGCTACATTCCACAGAATCTCTATAATGGTGCAAATATATTTCTTCGATACCGTCAACTGCAGACAAAAATAAATTGCTATTGCATTCAACTTACTTCCAATAAGACGGATTTGTTTTTGTTTTTTTGTTTTTTTTTTTTTTTTTTTTTTTTTTTTTATCAATTCTTGTCTTGAATAAGTGCATTTTTGAGTTCAAGTAAGAAATGTGTATAAAATAGCCACTTGCTAATAAATTGAACAAAATCTGTGTGATTTTGAAGAACTTCCTCCTTAGAAAGGGAACATTGGTATAAGTTTGATTATCACTTGCAGAATTAAATCTCGCTCCTCTCAAATACTATTAAAATAATGAGTCTTAAAAACAAGACAAAGTTGCTAACTGCTTTGTCAACTGGGACCAGTACATATTGATCGTGAAATCTATTTTTTTTTTTTCACTTCTTAATTATTGAAGACAGAAGGATAGAATTTTCATATTGCCCCTCAACTGCTTAATTGGAGATTTCAACATACATCTGATACTTTTAATCAATTCTGACAAAGTGTCAAGGTCTTCTTTTCATGTTTTTCCCATTGCCTGGCGTAATCTTCAACATAATTCATAATACTTACATAATGGACTGGAGTTGTAGGGTGAAGAAGAACATGAACACGTTAAAGGATTATGTTTCAGATGTTCGATTTCTAGGCACTGTAGAGTTTGTTTTGTTGTTGTTGTTTGTTTTTTAAATTTAAATATTTGGTTGCAATAGTTGATGTATATTTGTATGAAATACAAGGTGTGGACTTCAGCTTGAGATATGGTGGAATACAAGACTGGACCCTTTTGTGATTAAGAATATTATTTATATTAATGTCATCATGAAAATTCGGATACTAAGCATTCCCTTTTCTATATAAAACAAAAAAATAGTCAAATACTTTAAAAGAAGAAAACACAAGAAATATGCTTATTTTTTGGTCAGGAAAACACTTCCTGTGGCCTTCAACTCGACATTTAGATATAACGACGACGTATTGCCAATTAACAATGGTTATTTCCATTCTTGTGTCGATACGATATACCCCAGTGAGCTTGAAATAAAAGATACTACAGAGTCTGACACATCTGTTTCATATTTGGATATTTTACTAGATAAAGACTGTAATGGTCATCTAACAACACGCTTTATGATAAACGTCATGACTTTAACTTTTCAATCGTCAACTTCTTATTTATGCAGCAATATACCTTCATCACCTGCATACGGGGTTTATATCTCTCAGATGATTCGATACACAAGAGCATGTTCTACGTATGAACAATTTCTAAAACGAGGTAAGTTATTGACAAACAAGTTGATGAAACAAGGATATCAGCAGTGTTTTTAAAGTCCTCATTTCATAGCTTCTACGGTTCATACAATGACCTTTTCAGCACATACAAAAGAGGTCCTTGTTTGCTCTGCTCCAGAATTTGTATTCTTTAATGAAATGTTGGGTTTGTTTACTGTTCGTTATCTCCATACATTTCACTGAAACAATAAGGTTTATTATTCATTTATTATTTATATGATGTGACCTCTGTATGAGATGACTGGTGTCCATCTTCAGCAGTGGGATTCCACCCAGCAACGTTAGGATCAATTCCTTACTTAACGATGCTAGTAGAATATGCTCTTACCACGGATCTGACGAATCCAATCTAGAGAAAGGGATTCGTAGAAGTGTAAAGCACATGTGATATAAAGGTACAAATAAGTTAAATTTAACAAATTTGAATTTGCTTAAAAGCCGTCTTAATCAATCAAATCTTCATTATTCACTGAATGTTTCCACATTGTTAAATTATAGGCAGAGTATTTGCTTTATAATAATGAAAAAAGTTGAGGTTTGATCTTCACTTATGAATCGCTGATTATAGCTATATTGTAAATCAAATAGGGTACCAATTTTGATGCATCAGATGCGCATTTTAACAAATTGTGTTTCTTCAGAGATTCTCATGCTGAAACGTTGGGAATCCAAAATGATGAAAAAAAAAAACTATGAAAAGGACTTGTAGGACAACGCGGCTAGGATAAGGCTGTCCGTAAAATATCACATTGCACCAGCAGCAGTAACGTCTCTGAACTACCTAAATATGACGTCATAATAGCATATGCCATCATGCTACTGCAAATTTGAGCTGACATGACGGGGAGAGTGTCATAAATTATACATTCCAGTCTTATGACATGTATGTCTCTCAGTTGATTCTATACGGAAGAGCATGCTCTACGTATGAACAATTTCTAAAACGAGGCAAGCTATTGACAAGCAAGTTGACGAAACAAGGATATCAACAGTCTCGTTTGAAGTCATCTCTTCGCAAGTTTTGCGGTTGATACAATGACCTTATCAGCAAATACAATCTATTATTGAGTCAAATGCTGACTGACGTTTTTCATACTAATTGTTAGGCCATTTTTTAAACACTGAACTGTCTACGGATTTTTCCGGTTTTTTGTTTCCCGATCATGACAAAGAGCACACACGGCGGGTGTGACCTGTCGGCAGGGCATGCTCACTCCTCCATGGCACCTGATCCCACCTCTAAATTTTGAGGTCCGTGTTGCTCTGCTCCAAATTTGTATCGTTTCATTGGACTTTCGAGATTGAATACTGTTAGTTTTCTTCATATATTTAGTTGATGTTAAATTCAGGTGTCTGGATTGTTTATAAGCTTCAGTGTTATGGAGAATATTTGCATTGACATCGTAGTTTATTTCTCTTGTCTGATATATAGCGTATTCAAACAATAACAAAAAGTAGAATGTGAAATGCTCTCCTTTTCCCGTGCGCAAATCTGAGGAGTTAGAATTTATACATCGTGGATATATTAGACTGGTACAAGTGATTAATACGGATAAATTGAAGATATTCTCTCTTAATCTACAAGAGTAGTATGTTCTCTAACTAACTCTTGCTGGGGGATAATTTGGTTTATCGCCTATTTAGTATAAAGAGTGAAAAATACCCTCATATGTGTTGGTAAGAAGTTCTCGTGAAATATTTACAATAAAAATAAAATTCGGACTTGCCCCCCCCCCCCCCTGCACTTTATGTATACAATACGATACGATTAATTGATTCATTCACAATAATTTTGTTTATCACTTGTGCCAAGGCGATTTTTGAAGTCATGTGACATCACAAAAATATGTTATTTTGATACCTGATAAAATTCCCTTCGCAAGTTGGTTCTACATATAAATTCAAAATTGAAATCACAACACAGACCAAAACAAAAAAAAAACTGTATGTTTTAGTGCATTCAGACAGCCTTAACATAGCTGCGAACAATTAATAATAACAAAAACTTGAATTCAGAGGACTTGAAGTGCTCATTTTCCGAAATATTTTAATTTTTAAGGGTGACATTTATCTTTGCCAATTACGCCTAAGTGCTTTGCGTCAATGTATTTTCCAACTACTTAGAAAATTTTTATATAAAAGCTAACTCCGCATACCTATTCATTGCATTGTCCTTAGTCTCAGATGAGGTAAGATTATTTCAAGTAAGCATCCTCTTAGTATTCATGATAATTAATGATTGAAAGAAACCGGTCTGATTAATCATTCTAAGTCTTGATAATATATATTGCAAAAAGTAATTGTAACTATATTTGATATGTTCATTGCAACATTCTCAAGCTTACCTTAGTTGCAGCAGAATATGAAATCATATTAAACAGAACATTAAATACATGCCACTTATGTTCCCTGTTTTTATTTATTACTAGGTAAACTGATAATGCATCTGAAGCCCTTCCTTATTGTTTTGTTGATCTTCATAATAAATGAAGGTGAGAAGAATTACGTTAATTTGTTTGTAAAAACCATTTAATTATCAAATAATTCCAGGTTAAAAAATCATTAAAATCAGAAAAGGATCAAGCAACCTTAAATTTATCTTTATAATAGTGTCTCTTAATGAGCAATATTTTCTTTTCATTCAATGACTGGTATTTTTTTTCAATCTTTTAAACGAGATATTTAAACGAGATATTAAACAAATGATGTGAGCTATAATGTATTCACCAGTGTGAGCATAAGAAACATTTGGGTTGGTTTTTTTTTTTTTATTAATTTCTATTATCTTTTTTACTTACTAAGAACACGGTAAACTGTTATAAATTATTGTCAGCGAGTATGTAATATATACCCATTAAGGACATAGAGTGAAAACTGTTAGTTAAACTTTTTTTTTCAAAATTGCAGACTTTCAAGTTATCTTAAATTACTATTTCATAATTGTTTCAAATATAAAAAGATTTAAAAATATTTTACTTTCATGTAGATTACTTGAGTTTGATTCGTCGAAAAACATTTGTTAAAAAACATAGTTAAGCTCTGAATGATGAAACTATGTCCTTTGGTGCGATAGAAAGCAACAGTTAACAATGTCTGACGAGGGGTGATATTAAAAAAGATATTGGCTGCGCGAAATATATGTGATCGTTTCACTTTTATTTGTATTTGTATAAAACATAAGTCATTTAGTATAATATAAAAAATACTGCATGTAGTTGAGGGTAACATTGAAGGCTGCGCCTCGGTTGACAATAATTTTCTTGGGTAAAAGTTTTCAATGTTACTCTCTATTACATGCAATATTGATATAATATAAGTTACAGATATGCCTGGGGCCATTAGCTTGGATGTGATGTCTATTTCATTATTTCATTCCTACGTTTTCCGTACATTCCCAAGTCAAGTGATACTGTCGTATATTTTAAAAGTGCTGCGAACCTGTTGAAATCTTGCAAATGAATTAATTACTTCTATATCTAATGCAGTTGACCAGCAAGATATTCAACTCGCGGTCAATATGGCCTAACAAATATAATCGTAACAATTCGAAAGCAGTTTCTATATAGGTTTGCCACACTTTTTAACGAACTAAAAAGGTTGTGGTAACTTTTTATAAATAAAAGTTCGATTTTTAACTTCTTTATGACCTTGTAATATTTTAATTTATATATGACTTCAATACTCTCAATGCTATAAGTATTTTTGCTTAAATCACGTAATTGCCACATGTCTTAAAGGAAAATCTATAAGTCCTTAGCATGTAGATTTTAACTAATTTACATTTGTCCCACATTAGTGGAGAACTTAAAAGAATCGCCCAACCTTAAAGAGTATATTTTTTATCTTTTAAGAAAAGGCCGATATTTCCATTATGCACCTTATTTAGCGGTACTGCGCCTCGTCAGATAGAGAGTGGTCATAATTAAATAGAATTGATATTGGAAATACCCTGATTAATAGAATTCTTGGTAAAATGTTACATGAAGCGTTTGCCTAAATGCAAATTACGAAAGAATCTCGCATTTACAGACGTATCACACACAATATCATTGCACTAAATTCAAATCTAACAAAAATGTGTCAGCCTTTCGAATTCAATGTTGAAGATTTTATTTTTGTTAAATATTTATATATCATTTAAACCTTGCAGATTTGTTTATTTTTAAATGTATAAGAAAATATTAATATGGTTTCATTTTTGATATATATTTTTCATGATTATTTTCAACATAATTTTTTTTCCAAGATGCATCACTCTCAGAGAAAGTTGACAGTGACAACAGAGTACATATAAGTGACATCGGTAGCCATACCTTCATAAGGTGAGATATGTGTTCTGTAGATGAAATGTTGCGTAATAACAATATTTATTTTTCTATATTTATAAGAGGAAAATGATAAAAATGAGGGGGTACCCTACGGCTTTCTATAACAAACGATTAAACAATTTCAAGAAAAAGTACAAAAGCAAAAAATTAAAATGTTATGAAAGATCTAAAGACTTCATGGAAACCCAAAAATCATACATAGTTTTTTTTAGGTTGTTTACTTGGACTTTTTCAAGTAATACCTGCTTGTTTTGAAAGAATATTTATATTTAGCAAATGTAAACATTCTTTTCTTACAATTAACATCACATCATCAAAAAGAATAAAGTCCATATATCTTTACAGTTTTTTTGTCATTCAACATAATCTGATCCATAGAGTTTAAAAAAAAATATTTGCTTAAAACAGGCTCATTTTTAAGCCATTTATATGACAGGCATAGAGAAAAAAGGCGTATCCTGGGAGCTGAACACGAGTACTTCCGGGCATATTACTATGAGAAAGGTCTCCTGCGTGTTTACAACAGTTTGAGACGTGACGGATTAATAGATGATTGGAGTCCACTAGGGGCAACTTCATACAGTAACGCCATTGCTACGTCAACAGATTATTACAGAGTGCAAGCAGAAGCAGGTACAAACGTTAATCTTTCATTATATTAAATGTATGGTTTTCAACGAAGCCCTTTTTTTTAAAGAAATAAGGTATCATATTTAAACTTTTATAGCGATGTACGTGTTGGATATGTAATGAACTCCCAGAAAGCCCGAACGGATTTATGGTAGATTTATTCACATATCAAACCGTATTTACATCCCAATAAATGTTTTGAAATGATACGTTATTACTTATATATACTTATATTTTCATTTTTGACTGATTTATAGCAAATATTTTCCTAGTACTGTAGTTATTTATTGTTTTTAAACCTCAACAGTATAAATCTCAAGTTCAAGTTCAGTTTAATCGCCCAAATCAAAATATCGGCACATGGGGTATATTGATAACATATATACGTATCAAACAAACTGGTCAGAGGTGCAAAAACTATATATATATATATATATATATATATATATATATATAGATATATAGATATATAGATATATATACAAAAAATGGTAAAAATGAGAGAGAGAGAGAGAGAGAGAGAGAGAGAGAGAGAGAGAGAGAGAGAGGGAGAGAGAGAGAGAGAAATGAACATATCAAGGAGGACAGACAGCGTCATAAACTTTTATGATAAAAATATACACTTTTTTTAAAGGATTTTTTTCGTTTTGGGTTGACATAAAGTCCGTGTATTTAATAATATTCGATCCGTGAGAATAATAATTGCCCAGACATTTTTTCGTACATTAGCTAAAGATTTGCATTCTAGAATATTATGAATTTCATCAGCAATTTGACCATTATTACAAAGTGTAAAAATTTCAGATAATGATATACCATACCATCTTCCATTTTGTATTGGCATATGATGATTGTAGTGCGAAATTTTGAAAGCATTTTTCTAAATTTAGGGGAAATTTACAAAAAATAATTTTCAAATCCAAAATTTTCTTTAAAGATTCTGTAATTTTGTCCTTTTGAGGAATTATTTACGTCACTGAACCAATTCTGAATCAATTGATCTTGTAATATTTGCTTAACAGCAGCACTTATTCATTATTCATTTATAATTGATATTGACACCCTGTTGGTACCAAACATTTAATGAACCAAACATGTTACATATTTTCGGTATGCAATTTAACCAAGAGTTTGTCAAACTCCATCACAATAAAGTTTTAATACGTATATTTGTATACCATATTTACAATTTTATTTTGCGGTCCTGAAAAGAGTTTGTCCAGTATGAGATCATTCTAAAATATATTAAGATATATAGAGGAAAACGACCTATTTCATCATAAACCATGTATGCTTGCGTACGTGGAGCTACATGCTTTTAAAAGTTCAGATGTAAGCGTTAAATAACATCAAGATTTTCATAACCCCATACTTCAGAGCCACACAATAAAACTGGTATAAAAACTTTATCAAAAAGATCAAACTGGCAGTAAACTGAAAATTTAAATTGTCTACTTTTTCTTATAATGCCGTATATAGCTTTTTGTGCCTGTTTAATTTTTTTTTTTTTTTTTTTTTTTTTTTTTTTTTTTTTTTTTCAAAATGAACCTGTACGTGAAAATACAACGCCTAAAAATTTAAATTCTTTAACATTTTCTATAACTAAATTGTCGTAATAAAATTTTCTTTTTAACATTGGACCTTTCGAAAATACAAGAATCTTTTTTTTTTAACATTCACTTGCAATTTCCATTGTGAACAATATGTATGAAATTCGTTTAGTGAATGTTGTAGTTAATCGGCTGATTCGGCCATAATTACAGTGTCGTCTGCATAAAAAGTATCAACAGTTTAAAATACATTAGCAATTCATTCTCAATGTTATTTGTAATATAATATATTGAACACGTCACTTTGAAATCACATCGATAATTTATGACTTAACTATGAATTTATGGTCATGTGAACAACCTGTTTATATACAGCATTATTCAAATAGTGTTACATTAACGAAAACATTTTTAAATTTAAAAAATTACAAATAGTTTTTTTCCTTTTTCTTTCTTTTTTTTTCCTTTCTTCAATCATGGTTGGGGGGTGGAGGGAGTGCCCCCAATAATTTTGCTGATATAGAGAATACTATAGAAAACATGGCTACTATATGCTTGTGCCCCCTAAATAAAACATTTGTTCCCCTCCCCCTTTTTTTTGCTTCTTCAAGGAATTTTAAAAATTTTCAGTAGCTCCCCGCCCCAAACTGAAAATGTTTGGTTGTGCCCCCCTCCCAACTGAAATTGCTTCCTAGGGGCATGAATTTTGTTCATAACTTTTAACTCTTTTACATATTGCAATAAAAATGAGGGTTTTTCTGACTAATTACGTACTTGAAAATGTACGTTTATGCATCAAAATTATGTTTTTTTTATTTTTCCCATCATTTAGGTCAAAACGTGGATGCCCAAATAAACCGAATTCAACGTATCCTAGCCTACCGGCGTCAAGACGCTCGAAATCACGGTGGTGGTGATGAGGGTCATAACTTAAATATTGCTAACTGGCAGAATGGATTGGAGAGAATTCAGGGTGGTCAAGATCGATATGAGTGTCGTCGTACATACATAGTTCATGATGAGCTGAGAAAGAGAAGCGTCAGTTATCGAGGATGGAGCAGGCGTCGTGTCTCGAGCCGCAGAGGAGGAAGCAGGAGCCGTCTCCCAGGCAACAGAGGAGGAAGCAGACGATTTATCCCAAACCGAGGACGAAGTGGCAGACGGTTGTTCTGCTGATTTAAGAACATATTTGCATTTGAATTTTAAATATGCTTAAATGTTTCTCATGAATGCATTCTGAAATTTCAAAATGAATTTTTTTCAAAGGCAAATATTTGTTCGACTTTTTGCTATTATGAAATGAATATTACACTCAGGGTCATTTTAACAATGCTTACTGATGGGTGTTGTTTGCTCCAAATAGGAATGTTTAAAGTTTGCTTAATACTTATGAATATTTAAAAAAAACAATAACGATTTTCTTTTCTTAAAGATCATATTTAAAGACTAATGTAAGGCTTTGATAATTTGCTGGGATCAAAAATTAAGTTGCAATAGTAATCTTCTTTCAATTCCCCTACAGAAATATTACAGAGCACTAACTAATTTTCAATAGCATTTATTTCAGATGTAACAATACAGTACACTGCTAATAATTGAAGACTCACGCGGTAGATATGATAAATTCGAAATAAATAAACATGTACATGTATATCCACCAGTTAGACAACGTGCAGAAATGTGTATTTACAGAAAGCGATAGAAGGATGGCCAGATGTTTAGATATTGTTCAAAACTGAACTGTATAGTATACGTACATGTACGTCACACTCAATATCTTGTAAGGAAACACTCACGTTTATCGATATGAAGGACCATTCCTCCTTCTTGATAAATGATTGAAATTAATAGACTAATTCTGGGATTTAAAATAGTGGCAATGAAAACGGTGAAGATAAGGTACAATGATCGATCTAATTTATATTTTAGGAAGCTGTTAGCAAATGTAACAATTTGAACAAAAAAAGTTTTATCTAGCATCAGATACATGCATAACAATTACTTTTAGTGTATTGCACAGTAGGACTTAAATAATTAATATATAATGGTTATTCCATAAAATAAAGACATTTTAGTGGCATTAAATTGGTGACTGAAAGAGATCCTGTTTTCATAAGTTTTTCTTAATCATATATTATACATATGACAAACTCTCTCCATTCTCATTACAATGAATGAAATTATTTTGTAAAATGTGTTTTTAATTTTCTTTAGTGTTACATGCCAATGTTCCTCTCGTCTTATCAATAAATATCACATGTTCTATGTCAATATTCAGAGAAAGAGATTCGTGAATTTTAAAATTGGCAAAGATAATGTTTTGAGTGTATATCTAAATTTTTTTTTAAAAAAATCAAACCTTAAAGACTCAATTTTTTTTACCGCACGGTTACCTGAGGAGAGGGAGTGGTCTTAATTTACCTGGAGAGCCCCAATACTCAAAATGTCAAAAAAACCTATACACATTGTAGTACACAGAAAGTCTGGCTTTGGTAATCAGGATCAACATTACGCGTTTTGCCTAATTTTGAGAGAAACTTTTGTAAACAATTATTTATAATTTAATATAAAATTGGTTAACTTAACGTTTTCATCGATATCTTTTGAAGGAAAAAAAATTACAAAGAAGTATCTTTTTTTTTTAAGAAAAAAAAAAAAAGAAAAGAAAAATAAAATCACGAGCGAAAACTACAAAGCAATCATATCAATATTTTTTAATCGTCAGTAAAAGAAATCATCATTCAATAAGTGTAAATATTGAAATAAAGAGATTTCATTTATCGTGTGGACAATCCGACATGTACCATAGACAGAATATCAATTATTTTTCTGGCCAACAATCGTGTCCAAAGTATTCACCACTGTAATTTCCGGGGTCCGTGTTTTTATGCCCTGTTCACAAATTTGTATTGTTTGTAGACTTTTTTAAATAGATCGATCACTGTTCGTTTTCTTCACCCTTTCCAATATACGAATATATACGTTAGAGGAAATTCGATCAATGATTGTTACATTTCTTCCACCGAATAGTGTAGATTGATTTGTATTTTATAATCTGTTTGTCTTTATTAACAATTTTTGCTAAAAATAGAACGACACTTCCAAATTGAAATTTGAAAGAAAACCTCTAATATCCGCTATTAATATTTCTTCTTCGGAAAGTTCTATAGTTGAGTTGTCTTGAACGTCATATCGCTTACAAGTACCAAACAACATTGGAGATTGAAAAAAAAAAACCCATAAAGTCTAGTGAATGTATCATTATCTACTCTCAATTATTTTTTGAAAGATAATTACAAAACAATATTTTAGCGATTTGAATTTTTTAACCAGAGTGTATACATACAAAGTGACTATTCATGCGGTACATGAAAGCGTTTTACGCGTGACCGGGTAATTGTTTGCAAAACATGCAAACTCAGTCGCCGGTAGCACTGGCAGCTGGCCTGTCAATAAAATCAGTAGCTATTGTTTTTTTTAATGATTGACAGGCTATATATTGTTGATCTGGAATTAGGTAAATTTTGAGGGCGTCAACTTAATATTGGGTATTTAAATAAAAGAAAAAAATGAAGGAAAACAATCTTTCATAAGTCACAATGACCAGTCAGATATTCCTGTGTATGAACAAGTATGTCTAAATCAAATCATAATGACCAGTCAGATATCCCTGTGTGTGTACAAGTATGTCTAAATCAAATCATAATGACCAGTCAGATATCCCTGTGTGTGTACAAGTATGTCTAAATCAAATCATAATGACCAGTCAGATATCCCTGTGTGTTTACAAGTATGTCTTCGTGCATGTATCTAAATCAGAAATCACAATGACCAGTCAGTGATTCCTGTGTGTGTACAAGTATGTCTTTGTGCATGTATCTAAATCAGAAATCACAATGACCAGTCAGTTATTCCTGTGTATGTACAAGTATGTCTTTGTGCATGTATCTAAATCAGAAATCACAATGACCAGTCAGTTATTCCTGTGTATGTACAAGTATGTCTTTGTGCATGTATCTAAATCAGAAATCACAATGACCAGTCAGTTATTCCTGTGTATGTACAAGTATGTCTTTGTGCATGTATCTAAATCAGAAATCACAATGACCAGTCAGTTATTCCTGTGTGTTTACAAGTATGTCTTTGTGCATGTATCTAAATCAGAAATCACAATGACCAGTCAGTTATTCCTGTGTATGTACAAGTATGTCTTTGTGCATGTATCTAAATCAGAAATCACAATGACCAGTCAGTTATTTCTGTGTGTTTACAAGTATGTCTTTGTGCATGTATCTAAATCAGAAATCACAATGACCAGTCAGTTATTCCTGTGTATGTACAAGTATGTCTTTGTGCATGTATCTAAATCAGAAATCACAATGACCAGTCAGTTATTTCTGTGTGTTTACAAGTATGTCTTTGTGCATGTATCTAAATCAGAAATCACAATGACCTAGCGTAGAGTCTTATATGTATGTATACCTATACACGCAGCTAATTCACTAATTATAATGACTCATCAGAATAGCTCTATGTATTTATACGTGTACATGTATTCAATTAACTAATTACAAAAATATATTCCTAACAATATCAATTGAGAGTCTGGATTTCGCAATCATCATTCTTTCAGCAATTTGAAGTATTAAGTAACACACCTCCTTATCTTTTGAAGAGGTTTCTGTAGTTGTTTATGGTTTTTAATGCTTGGAATACTTAACACTCGACCTAACCATTGAGTGATCTGCCAATTGAAGTACACATTCTTACATCAAACTTAAGGTAAGCATTTCAAAGACAAAGCAATATATATTCACGACTACGTGAATCTGAGGATCATGTTGTTATTAAGATAAAAAGAGTACAAGTAAAAGGGGTGAAATTTTGTATCAATGACAAACATTGTACTAAAGCCGCTCGGTCTTACCGTTAACTGAAAAGGGATGCCCTACTTTCAGTCTGGAAACATGACATATTTCTCCTTGTTTTGCGTGCAAAATCCTAAATTGTCTTCTCAAATTTGTTACAACCCGGAGAACCGGGCTGCCAGTTTAAGTTTTGTTGAATGGGATCGGGGTGGGAGAAGTTATTCAGAATTCAGGGTTAACTATACACTAAAAAGATTATATATCAGAATGTTCTTTCCCTGTATAAATTACGAGATACACAATATATTTACTTCCATGAAGTACATCTTTAAAAATATATATGTTTTTCATAGGTAATATACAAAGTTGCTTTTCATTTGCTATTGACAAAACGTCAGGTCCCTTTTAGAACACTAAGTTTTACTTATCGCATAAAAACGTACTCTACGTATTCATTAAGTCAAATATATTTTTGATGATAGGTTATACATGTGTCTGAATCTAATTTATATTTTATGCAGCCAACAGTTACTTGAGGAAATGGTAAAGTTTAAAACGGTATCGTTTTGTTCGATTTTCATCCGATTAGAAACTTTCCGTAAATCTTCTTCTCTATAGTCTCGATCATTCAGACGCGTGCCTTAATCAATAGATGATCAGGACTAATTTCCATTGTTTTCGGAAGAATTTGATCGAGCTCATGATTAATCTTGCACATGACAAGTAATTGTCCCAACTAATAATTAGTACATCTTGCATAAATATTTTGGTCGGTCATTTTCCACACTTGACTCATGATTTTGAGGTCAAAAGTACAAGGGTATGTCTATACATGTATAAAGTAGTAATAGTAACTTCTCAGCTATAAATACAGGATTATGAAATCAATTGCATTCAATCTGGGAGATCAAGTTTTTTGATTAATGGGCGTTGACAGATTAAACTCTAGGACTATAAATTAAAAAAAAAACTATTCACTTTAGTTTTATTTTCACAAAAAAAATGATGGAGTATGTGCCTTGCCTCAAGACTAAATTTAAGAATTTAGGAATTACGGGCACTTCTGAATAAAACAAAATCATAATATACTGAAATGCAAAAGAAATGCAACATCATATTTTAGGGGGAAATATTACATATAGGATATCATTTTGTATCTAAAAAGTAAGGAATTTTTCAATTTTGTAAATATCGGCAACTTAACGGTTGAATGATTTTCATACCATTACCGGAAGTTAAGTTTGAGTCTGCTTAACAAATATCAGAAATTGCATGTTTAACAAAATATTTGGCAATAATATGGGCTTTTAAGGTATTGTATCTGTTTATCATAAGTCAATTAGCAATGTTCCGAAAAATAAATTCCCCTATCTTTTCTGTAAGCGATGCCAAGGCTTCCTGAAAATGACTTAAGTAGGCATTTCCGTTGCTCTAGCTGGAAAATTAAATCTGGAAAATGCAATTGTTGTGCATGGCAGACTTGCACGCTGTAATTGAATGGCCGGGGTGGGGGGTGTTTTAACAGTCATGTGTTACTTTCTAAAGTTAAAAGATAATCATTTAACATTTTTATCAGATCTTTGATGTTTTCAAATCAAGTTTTACCTAAGTGTATTCATTTTTTGAAAATCATTAGCTAAAAAATTCAAATATTTGTAGATTACTGCTTGTTGCGTTTCTTTTGCGTTTCAGTGTATTTTTCTTCATTTATTTCCCGGACGACTATTGATGTTTTACAAATAGATTTACTACTTATACATTTATTCCGTCATGTGCGCTTACATTGTAAAAATGAAAGCAATAAAAATATACGTTACAAATGAATTGATGCAATTGATTATTTCCCATGCCCTGTGTCCGGTCGTTCAAAAGGTGGTTAAATTTTACCCAGTGTTATCTCTGCGTTAACTACGATAGGTGGATTAAGAAATTAATGTAGTGGTTAAAAATGGACGCTTGTTTTCTTATTTACACACCTTGACCCAGAAAACAGAGCGTGTTTCCGCTATACACAGGAATTAAGACGGTTGTTCTCATGATGAACTAAGATGAAAGTACAATTTTGGTCAACGTGGCATAGACTTCACTTGGGAAATCATCAAAAATTATTTTGCAAGAGCCACAGACAGGAACAGCGCACTTAGCATCCAGCATCAATTTAAGTAATGATAATCTAGCGTTACCTTGCAAGTTGTATTTTTGCAGGTTATCGGGGACAGGCAAGGTACATGTGCTACATATATAAAATTACTCACGCACCATTCAGTATTATCTGGGTTTGTTTGTACTTTTCCCTGGCCCCAGTCTGTCCGGGGATAGACATATGGAGTTGACATAAATGGCCAAAAAGCATATCAATTTGAAAATCAACTTCCCAAACCTGAGCTATGAAGGGTGCTTGTAACTTCGGGAGGTTGCAAAAGCTATATATATATATATATATATATATATATATATATATATATATATATATATATATATATATATATATATATATATATATATATATATATATATATATATATATATATATTGCGGACTAGGGGGGTACATCGGGGAAAGTTACAAAATAATGTCATGGAACATTCAAGGCTTGACAACACAAACTTGAAAACAAAGAATTAAGTGATTCATTGGAAAAAGAAAACCCGGACTAAATATGCCTACAAGAAACTAACAACAATAGTAAAATTGATATGGAAAACTATATGATGTATCACAAACCAAGAATATTCACCCACAAGTGGACTAAACGTAACAGCGGTGGCATTGTTGGTTTTATAAAAGACAAATTTCATAAAGGTATTCAATTAGTGTTGTCAAATATTGATGGGATCATGTGGTTTAGAATTGATAAATACTTTTTCTTACTTGATAAGGATATATATTTACATGTATGCTGTGCTTACCTACCCCCGGAGAAATCCCCCGTATACAATATTATAACCAACGCTGAAAACATCTTTGATGAACTTTCCCAAAACATAGCTACATTCCGAAATATAGGAAAAGTTATTATAATGGGCTTGTACGTCTGTATCGCCAGACTATATCAGGGACGATTTTGTTGCACCAGAGAATGATAATCATCTTATGTATTTGACAATAAAACGGAACGCTATTCTGAAGACAAAAAAATCATTCGGTCCAATGCTATTGGACGTTTATGTAAATCAGAAACATGAATGGCAGACTGCATGCAGACAAAGAGATTGGAAGATATACATGTGAAATAGAAGTAGTGTAATTGACTACATGATAACAGAGGAGGAATTTTTTTTCCTAATGTGATAGATTTCTATGTAGGAGAGCATACACAGTTTTCAGATCATAACCCAATTATATGCAAACTTAAATCTGGTTGTACCCATGAAATGAACGAACAGGGGGAAAAAAAAACATAAACGTAGAAAAGTGGAAATGGAATGAAACGTTTCATGATGACTATATACAGCACCTTAGAGAGAACAGTTATAAATTTCAAGACATACTGAGGGATATAGATCAACCAAATCAAGAAACAATCAACAAACTTACAGACAAATTTACAGATATTCTGTTAAATGTTGCAGAACCTTTATGTAGAAAGAAAATAAATTATACTAAAAACAGATATGGTTTTAGCGACGCGGAGTGTGGCAGACGAAAAGATCATGGACCAAGACAATACAACGATACAATAATGAAAGGACGCTAAATAACCGAATTGAAATGTTCACATTAAAGAAATCTTACAAAACACTTACTCGAAGGAAGAAGGCACAGTATCACTTGAAACAAAGAGAAAACTTGAAACAACTTAAAAAGAAAAACCCTAAGGAATTCTGGAAAATGTTATGTCCCAAGCAGAACACCCAGCAAGTAGAATAGCACCAGAACACTTGTTCAATTATTTTAGGAATACGTGTGCTATAAACGAAAATGGAATTGTGGATGCGGAAATAAAAGATTCTGGATCGCCCGTGTTCCAAGAGCTAGACAATGAGATCTCCAGTGAAGAAATGATTAACGCGACAAAATCGCAAAAAAAAAAAAAAAAAAAAAAAAAAAAAAAAAAAAAAAAAAAAAAAAAAAAAAAAACACGAAAAAAATCAGGCGGAATTGATAACATAATCAATGAGATGCTCAGTGTAGATGTGGCAACATTAGAACCAGTGTTAAATGTTCTTGTCAATGCTATTAGTAGCAGTGGTTGTTATCCATCTAAATGGAAATTGGGTATAATAGTGCCGATTTTCTTAAAAAAGGGATAAAATAGATCCACAAAACTATAGGGGTATAACTTTATTGAGTTCTTTAGCTAACCTGTTTTCCGTATTTTGAATAATAGATTGCATAAATGGTCAGAAGACAAGAATATTATATCTGATGCACAATATGGTTTTAAAAAAGGTTGTTGCACTTTTGATGCTGATTATGTATTAAGAAGCACTATTGATTTTAATATTTCAAATGGTAAAAAACTTGTTTGTGCCTTCATAGATTTTCGTACAGCATTTGATACGGTTGATAGAAATGCATTGTTCTATAAATTATTAAAGCTAGGTATCAATGGTAAAATGTTAAGAATTATCAAAGCTATGTAGGAGGATGTGAAAAGATTTGTTCGGGTAAATGGCTTCCTAACATTTTTTTGATTTTAATGAATTAAATGTGTTACAAGGGGACAGTCATTCTATCACCAATGCTATTTTCCTTATGTCTGGAGGATCTGGAGACAACTCTGCAGGAAAACTTTGCATGTGGCATTCAAATTGACCAAATAAACATCTTTTTAATCTTTTTACTATTATTTGCAGATCTAGCCATAATAAGCGAAACACCCAATGGGTTACAAAACCATCTTAACAGCCTACATGCCTTTTGCGAAAAGTGGGGCCTTTTTGTAAATGTAGGTAAAGCGAAAGTAGTGATTTTTCAAAAAGGACAGACAAAAAAAGGGATACAAATTTACGTATAGCGGTAGTGCCCTGGAAATTGTAGACAGTCTTGCATATCTTGGACTGGTGTTTTCCTCAAACTAACTCTTTAATAAACATGTGAAGAAAACCTCTAAAACTATATAATGCATTCATGATGTTAATTTTAAAAAATGTCACTAGATTGTAAAACAGTATGTGAGCTGTTCAACGTTGCGTGTGTCTCGAAAATGAACTTTGGGGCAGAAGTGTGGAGCTCTATATCGGCAAAAGAAATGGAACGAATATACACTTAAAATTTGGTAAAAGACTACTTGGAACTACTAAAACCTCAACATGCACCCGGCTGTTTATGGTGAATTAGGAAGAAAACCGTTGATAGTAACGAGAACATTTCGCATTAAATATTGGTTTAAAGTCCTTCGATCAGAAAATTGTCTAATACGGTCAATTTATAACTATGATTTTAAGAATATGTCTATATATTGGATCATTTTTGTTAACATACACTTTTGTCACATGGTTTTGGCGTTGCGTGGTATTTTCCCGAGTCAGTAAATGAAAAAAGGTTTTTAAGCTTATTTTGAACAAAGCCAAGCTGATCGTTTTTTCTTTTCTTTCAAAAACTAAGAGTAGATATAGAAAATGCCTATACTCTAAAACTGTTTAAATATCAAAATCCAACTATGCACCAGCAGGGTTCGAAATTCACTATATACAACTCGCAAAACACGAGTTAGAATTCCCAAGTTGCGAGTTAACTCGCAAAAACTTGCGAGTTGATTTTTTTTGCATTGAAACTGTAGCAAAATTATATAATATGACAGAACACAATGCTTTTGATTTAAATCAGCAATTTAAATAAAAGTCACACTGTAGTTGTATTTTGTGTATTGTACAGTAGTTACATTTTTCTTAAGTTACATGTATTTAATTTATAAATTTAACTTTATACAAAAATTGCGATTAGTCTTATAAAATTGCGAGTTCACTTTCTTGGTACTTGCAATTATTTGCGAGTTGTAGTTTTAGGGAGTTTCTAACCCTGACCAGGGTGAATATCTTAATTGTATATATTATGAAAAAACATAGAAAATCATTAAGTACACTCAGATTATCTTCACATTGCTTACGTATTGAGTCTGGTAGATATAAGCAAAAATGTCCTACAAGTGAACGAAAATGCATATTTTGTACATCGAAAGAAATAGAAGACGAATACAATTTTGTTTTAATATAACTTTTATGTTGAGTTAAGAGAAATATATATATTAAAAAAATATTTTTATGCAAGACCTAGTATTTTAAAA
Organism: Saccostrea echinata; assembly: GCF_033153115.1. NCBI lineage: Eukaryota > Metazoa > Mollusca > Bivalvia > Ostreida > Ostreidae > Saccostrea > Saccostrea echinata. Next base: position 4,997,569 of record NW_026889778.1, read on the forward strand.
TTAATTGAATTACTTAATTCCGACATAGAAATTATACTTAAAAAAAGAAAACTCGGGAAATACGTGCTTAAATGTTTTAAAAAGAGGGAAAACTTTCCTCTAAAGCAAGATTAATAATAGAAAATAGTCCTGTATAGTTCTTTATATATATATATATATATATATATATATATATATATATATATATATATATATATATATATATATATATATATATATATATATATATATATATATATATATATATATATATTGCATGAACATACAATTGACGACAATATCCTAAAAATATGTCAGGGCAAAAACCAGATTCTTTATGAATAAGACTTTTTAATTAACTAGAGCCTCTTTTAAAACAAGCGTTGGATGAGTCACCGCACTGTTCATTAACTGTTTTGTGGTATATTTGTTACATTGTAACTTCTTTATATCTTTAAAACACTTGTCATTGTGATTAATGACAATTAAATATCCAATGCTTTTGTATTGTGTTTTCATCTAATGTATGCGCCCATTGAGGACTGTTTAAATCTCATTGCACTATTAATTTATTTAAACCATTTGCAGTTTAAATAGATATAAACTTGTTTTGAATTCAGTTGTCAAAAGCAGATACACAGATCATTGTTATTTCCAACTGAAGAGGTATAAAAAGCTTTGGATTTATCTACGTGCATCAGGTATGCAAAAATTTGCAAATTTTCTTCTCTGCTCCTGGGCATCTAGGAGACAAAAAGAGTATGTAAAGTTGAATGAGCAAGGTTGTTTTAACCAGATTTTGAAAATATTTACCCTTTGGTCAATTTGTTAATTTCTACTGAAAGAAGTTATTCCCTTTGCTTTTCATCTATAATAATAAATCACTGTAAATAATGTAACTTAAAAGGTCATTTGAACAACAGTCATACAAGGAATTTTATAATATTTAAAACAAAACTACTTTCATAGTTTATAATGGTCAGTTAAACTTTTAAATAATAGATAAATGAAATTGGGACAGAAATACCACATCTTTGTAAGATAAATAATCTTCAAAGACTAAAAGAGGCGAATGTGAAGGATAATGAAATGTGTTAACTAAAAGTGCCTCAGAACTATTGTTTTGATTAGTCCACATTAGAGTAGTGACAAAAGGGGGAAAGTACAGGCAAAAAAATAGATCAACTTTTACATCTGTGTTTGAGTCCTAAATGAATACTTTCAAATTGATGATTTCTGATTATTCTATTTCTCTTGCTTTTGGGAAACATGGCATTCATCAACTTATTTTGTTTTAATCTATGGATCATTATATTATGCTCAGATGAATGTTAAAACCCTTTGGTTTTTTTGTTTTCTGTTGCATTCCTGACATAGTATAGCATTTTTATCAACAGCGGCCATGACCATACCTTGGTCAAACACAAGTTACTACAATCTAAAGTTAAAGCTAATACATTGAATTTTATCAGGAAAGTCTTTACTATTGTTTCCAACTTAAAACATTACAATTTATTTCATAGATCCTCAAGAAATATTAAATTGTCAAAATATCACAAAACTCCTGACATTTTAGCACCATTTATAGGCATAATATTTTTTGTGACTTAAGATATTAATGATATATTTGGCAGGTGTTTCGTCAATATCAAAAGACATTTGCTGAGCTACAGAAATTTATTCACATCGCCTGAATTCTTAGTGCGGATTGATAAATATGTGTTTTGTAGCTTTATATTTTTTTTTATTTTATCACGTTTTATTTTATGTATTTTTTCTATTATTAATATTTTTTTGAATTCACCAACATTAAAAATTCCAAAAATCTTGGATCTGTTTTCTTTCTTAAATTTCCAACAACTTCGATTCTCGTCAAGTTTTTAAATAGCACAACTTCTGAAACTCCGGACATATGGCTGACAATTCATCTGTTTTTTTAAATGAACATGGTACCTACATTTAAAGAATTATTCCCTTATTGGTTATAGATGCCAATGCCTTAATTTTGTATATTGATAAAATCATTCACACCTTAACACCAGAACCCCATACCAAGGGATCATGAAACTCACAATTTTTTAAAAGGCACCCTTACTCATTATAAGCCTGTACTTAGTATATCTACTAAACATCAAGGAGCAGAGTATGTGATTTTCAAAGACTAAACGCATTATCACAATATATGCTATAAAGCCCTGCCTTAACATCAGAGCCACTGACCAAAGACCATAAAATTCACAATTTTGGATGATACACCCTTCGCCATTATATGACTATATAACATTTAGTTTTTTGCTTTATATCCAGCAGTAGAAAAGAAGATTTTGAAGGAAAAAATACATTTCCACTATATAATCAATAGAGTCCCCACCACCACCACTACCACCATCACCACCCCTGACCATTGGGTCACAGTTTAATAAGATTCACCCTTGCTTATAAATATGCACCTAGTTAATTTGCTTTTTATACAGTGGGAAAGAAGAGGATTTTTGAAGAATTCGAATGTTTTACTATATGATCAATGAAGCTCCAAACCTACTCTAGAACCCCTTATCCTGAGGTCATGAATATCACAATTTTGGTAGAGGCCTTACTTCAATAATGCCAATTGTTTGACTGCTTGATGTCCACGAATAAAGAAGATTTTTAAAGTTAGCACTAATTTGATGGTTTTAACTCCACTACCACCCAGGTCACATTTTCCAGGGACCATGAAACTCACAATTTTCGGACCCTAATCACCCATTGATGGTGTATACCAAAATTAGTTGAACTGGTTTAAAAGAACAAGAGAAGAAGCTGAAAAAGTTTTTTTTTTTTTTTAAATATGGACGATGTCAGACGTAGAAATAGCAATAATTCACCTGAGTGGCTCTGGTGACTTAATAATATGCTAATTAATTTTTCAATCTGACTTGTTTCTTTGTGAATTTTCAAGCAATGTTTCAATATCTTTGACGATCAAAAATATATAATTGCGTTTAGCACCAGAGTCGAATAAAAATTTCTGAGTTCTATTACAAGGTAAGATTTATTTATTTGCCATGATTCACAAGTTGTCCATAAACGGCGATACGGTGAGGGAGGATCTACATGGATGTCAATAAGGAAATACGTATAGGGGATAGCTGCAAGAAAATCACTCAAGAGTTTTAATTATTTATTTCAATCAAAACCAGTAACGAATAAAAACTGGTATATGTATCCCTGCAGTATCCTCCTCTTCATTCCTGACATTCTTGACATTTTATTTAAAAAAGAAAATTCCAGAACCTTTAGCGAGTGTCGACAAAAACGTGCCATTTTCGATAGACTTTGCAACTGCGTTCAAATCGCTTTCTAGGACTACTGCTTATGACAGAGTTAAGTTTAATGCTAATGTTCACCTGAATGCGCATTAAATATTTAATTCGAAGTAAAATAATGCGAATGGGGCTTAATTTTGTAATAACTCATGCGTCAAAATTTAATTCGAATTAGCTTTGCTTTGCGTTCACACGGAGTTTATGCAAAGCAATCTGAAGCCCCGTACATTAATTCGAAATAAACGTATGTGAATGAAATTCTCTGCGCGAACGCGGTCAAATTTAATTCGCAAAAACGTATGTTTAATTCGAATGAACATCTCTATGCGAGGAGGCATGAGGCAACTTAATTTTAACAGGTTAAGATATTAACACACATCAAAGTTGTGTTCAAATTGTGAATTTTATCTTTCTTCTTTTAAACGTTCTTATGTTTCTGGGTCAACTTGGCAGTCAGTGTTGAATAAAACCTTTGAAAAAGACTTTGTGGACAGTACGAATTTTCGTAATCAACAATCATCCAAACAAATTTCAGACTTCAGTGAACAGATAGAATTTTGTTTTAAATTGTGTCTTTTTATTTTGCGCAGCGATCTCCATAGTTTCAGACATGGAACATCCTACTTCACTTAATAACCAGACCATACTTTTGCTAAATTGATCAAAATAGATTATCCTATCTAATTTTACTCCTGAGCCCATACGAAACAAGTTTGACTATTCTGTTTTTGCAATTTGCCATATACGTATTGAAGGTTAAAAATTTCTCCCCCAGAAATAGATTCGGATGTGAAACAAGTTTGTATTGATACATAGATTGCTGTCAAGACCATATGCTTTTTTTAACATTCTCTTGAAAGTTTACTGTTAACGTCATAACTTGATATTCAAACTGCTGGCTATAACCATGTTGTGGCTGGAATGATATATATTATGTAGCTTTAGTCTGTTAATATTCGATTAAAGTGAATTCTATGGTGTTTCGTTGGGGCCACTCGCATCTTCGAACTCTCGCCTTTAGGGCGAAGATGCGAGAGTGCGAAGTTGCGAAGGCGAAAGTGCGAAGTTGCGTAGGCGAAGGAGCGAAAGTGCAAAGATGCGACGGCGAAGCGCGAAGATGCGAATGCGAGGGTGCGAGGGTGCGAAGGCGGAGGAGCGATACTAACATCGCACTTTCGCCTTCGCAACTTTGCACTTTCGCCTTCGCATTTTACTTCTGTGGAGCTCTTCATCGTTATGAGTTAATTTTAGTGGGCTCTTGAATGTTATTGGTACGCATGCGCTTGATTATTGTAACGGTGCCAAAAGTTAGAGTAAAATTAGACCGTCGTGCTTACTATCAATTAATTATTAAAAATTTATTAATATTTTACAGGGTTATCTGACATATCTTTTAACCTGTTAATCAGTGTACAACTAGCTTGAACATTATCATGATTATGTAACTCTATTTTAAAACGTAATGCCAACTATATGTGTGTGCACTTCAAGATACCTGTCACTTTTCTTAAATAGCATACCTTAATTCAATACCGTGGTTTAAATACAATAACATTCGAATTTCATCATGCAAAATCCTTGTTGGAAGTATATTCGCAACATGCAGACGGAACAGTTCATCTTCTTCTGCAGACGTCATTTTTATAAATAAAATTAGAGGACTCCACAAAAAAAGGCGAAGGCGAAGGTGCGAGGGGAAAAAGGCGAAGTTGCGAAGGAGCGATACTAGTATCGCTCCTTCGCCGTCGCAACTTCGCACTTTCGCCCTCGCACCTTCGAGCTTCGCCGTCGCATCTTCGCACTTTCGCTCCTTCGCAACTTCGCACTTTCGCCTTCGCAAATTCGAACTCTCGCATCTTCACCCTAAATGCGAGAGTGCGAAGGTGCGAGTGGCCTCAACGGAACACCATAGAATTCACTACTGTATTGTACTTAAGATAAAACGACAAAATAAAAAAAAAAACATTCTTTAGATAATGTTTCAGAAAATCGATACAAGAACCAAACAATATATTGTAATTTAAGATGTACCCTAAATTTGTGTTTTTATTTCTTTTAAAGTTATCCATTTCAAAATCTTGTCTTACTAGGGATCTAGACCTCCCTCACAATGAACAAGCTAGGATTCGGCACCCACTGTAAAATCCGACATTGTTTTGAATGTCTAGGTACCACAGAATTTTATTGCAAGATGTGTGAAAATGATCTGTGTGAACAGTGTAAAGAGAGACATATTTCTGATTTAGAAACCCTCAACCATGACGTTGTTATTTACCGTGAGAAATATAAATACATTCCAAGACGAGAGACCTGTGTTAAACATCCAAACATAATCTATAAATTGTACTGTCAATCGTGTGAACTCCCTGTCTGTTTCCGATGTTCAAAACACAGAAAACACCAAACAGTTGATATAAGAGCAGAATATAAAACAAAGCGTCAGCAACACAGAAAATTTATTCACATCAGAAGTGAGACTCTTTATAACAACTCTTTTCTCCTAGCGGGAATCTACGATAATCTAAAGGACTGTCACACAGAATTCTCCAACTTTCAATCAGAGATGTCAGCAAAAGCCCGGATACTTAAGAACCTTATAAACACTATGATATGTGATGTTTTACATTATATGACTCATAGATTACCAAAACAGAAGAGAAATATGAACAGACTCCTTGTCAGTATAGAGAAATTTGAACACGGATTTGAAAAGTCCGCAAACAGACCTGTTAAATTCCTTTTATTTTTAACAAAAAACAAAGTACACGAGATAAACAAAACTCCCAAGCTTACACAACACGCCCAAATCTCGCTGACCGAGGAAAAAATCAGGCTGGATGATGTCAATAAGTTACTGATCGAAATCCAAGTCATAGAGACAGGAAAAAGACAAGTAAGAAATGAATGTCTGCTTAAATTAATGTCTTCACCCGTGTTACACAGGTCTGTCACAGTGACAGATGTACATGAAGTAAGACACATTTCCCCTCTGACATCAGACCTTGTCTGGATCAGTGAAGATTGCAACCTCATCTTAACAAATATAGGAGGAGACACACTACATCGACTGAGAGATATATGGCCGAATAGTTATGGAGCACACACAGTGAACAAAACAGGTGATCTTATTTATATAGACAGGGATTATAACATTAAGAAGCTATCGAAAGATAGCAAAACCAAGACCTCACTAATAGAGAAACCAGAATCATGGAGACCAGAAAGTGTCTACTTCTCACCCTCAAATGGAGACTTACTAGTGGGGATGTGGAGTACGGATTCAGCCAAGGTTACACGGTATAGTGACACTGGACAACAAATAAAGACAATACAACTCAACAACAAAGGCCAGAAACTTTACACTATCCCTAGATACATAACGGAGAACCGTAATGGAGATGTTATTGTGTCTGACTTTTTAGATTTTGGTCGTGGTGCTGTAGTGGTGACAGAGCGTGGAGGGCAACATCGCTTTTCATATACAGGACCTCCTTCAGGAGTTGATATATGGCCACGTGGAGTCTGTACAGACGCGTTGTCACACATCCTGGTGGGTGATTTGGTCACCGGTACAGTGCAGATGATTGACAAGGACGGGCAATTCTTGTGTCTTTTAGCTACAGAACAAGGGTCGGACACACCATGGGGACTGAGTTATGATGATAAAACCCACCTTCTCTGGGTTGAATCATACAACAACATAGTTTGTGTATATAGATATATAGAGAGGCAGGACTATCGAACAAGGAATTGTAATTAGAAAGATAGATACATGCATACATAAAGACACTGGACTGTCTAAAGGCTTACTTAAAATCAATTTTTTTTTGTAAGTTAGATAAATGGCCAAGTATACACAGACACAGAACAGACAAAGGTAAATATAATCAGATAATAAAGAAGATAAACAATGGAAAATACACCTTCAAAGTTATTGTTTACTAATTGTATGGTTTTAAGTGAATATTAATTCATATATATGTATTTGTATCAGGTTGTATCTACTTAAGGTGAAATGTCACTCTGATAGGAAAGATAACATTCCAAGGAAATTATTCCAAGTAATCCAAAAAATTGTCTTACCAAAGTTTAATAATGACCATTATATAGCCAATTCAGTCAAAGCTGTAATATGTCACAAATTTTCATAATAAATTAATTTTTTTTCGCTTAAAAATATTTTGAAGAAGGATAACTCCTCTAGATGAAAAGGTAACTCTTTTAGATTTATGCATTTTTACTTTACGAGCACAGAAAACAGTGATATTCCGATTTAAAAAGCAAGCTTCATTATGTTTTCTTAAATGAATTAAATATATATGACTGTAAATATTTTCATATATACCTGATATTTCTAATTTTAAACTGAGATACACAATAATTGATCTTTCTATTCACTTTCATAAATTTTCTTCATGTCACGATTAGACATACTATTCATTTCTGATAAAGTAAGCAACGCTTCATACATCGAGCCATTTTTCATTTGAATGAAATATGGAGATAACAAACAGTATTCAATCTCAAGGTCCATTAAAAAATACATTTTGGGAGCAAAGCAAACACGGACAATCAAAACATCAGAGGTGGGATCAGGTGTCATGAAAGAGTAAGCATCCCCTGCCGACCAGTCACACCCACCGTGTGCTTCTTGTTATGATCGGTAAGTAACAGAAAATCCGTCGACAATTCAGTGTCTAATGGCCTAACAATTATTATGAAAACGTCAGCTATTATATGACATAAATTGTATTTGCTAACAAGGTCATTGTATCAACCGTAGAACTTACGAAGTGATGACATTAAACGATACTGTTGATGATTTTGTTTCGTCAACTTGTTCGCCAATATCTTACCTTGTTACCTAGTTTTGGAAATTTTTCATATGTAGAGCATGCTCTTGCGCATCGAATCAAATGAGAGATATACACTCTATATGCAGATGATAAGGGTACATATATATTGCTGCATATGTAAGGAAGTTGACGATTGAAAAGTTAAAATCATCACGTTTATCATAAAGCTTTGATGTTAGATTACCATTAACGTTTTTTTTTCAGTAAAATATCTAAATATGAAACAGATGTGTCAGACTCCGTGGTATCTTTTATTTCAAGCTCACTCGGATATGTCGTGTGGACATATAAATGGAAATAACTATTGCTAACCGATTATATACGATCAATATATCTAAATGTCGAGTTGAAGGCCACAGCAAGTGTTCTTCTCATGTATAAAATTTTGAATAAATTCTGATTCATAGGAATACAAAAATAGTTCTGCTAACAACGGGGCGCAATTGGTACCCATGGGAAATTCCAACAGATTGTTGGAAGACCTGGTCTCCAAAAACCACATAGAATCTAATGCTATTGTTGGTTATGAAAATCAGTGTCGGGAATTAATTGAAATATTGTTGAAATTTAGAGCAGAGGGATTTTTCACCTTAAGTATGAAAGGGGATACCTGTATCAACTATTGTTATGCGACAGGCTAAGAATTATAAAATATTTATAAAGCTTAACACGTCGTTAGGATTCAGTGACAAACAGATCAGCTATGCATTGGATATCGTTTTCTGTAAGATAAATTTCTTAATATAGGAAAGTCTGCAGATCTTTTTATGTTGATGAAGTTATATATATTTAACCGTCATTCTAAAACCTACTTATACATTACTACTAACTATACATTAAAATGATAAATTTAAATGACGTCAACAGAGAAAAGTGTAAAATCATTTTCCAACTTTTTTTTCAAGATAAAAAGTATAATCGTTTCACGTACTTAGAAACCTTTTGAAATTCCGGGGGACTGTACCTTACTGTACGCGTTTATTATCCTATTGATCTGTCCAGATTGTGTTAGATTGAAGTGACTTTTGAACATATATAATTAGTAAATTTTTTCTAGTTAAAAATATCTATTTAAGAAAAACAGTAACTAGTGATAATTATCAAAAATATAAAGCAATAACAGTCATAGAAATTGAAGCGCATTATTTTAACTCGATTAGTCTGTTAAAGCGGTTGAAACTAGTTGAGGATAAACGGTTCTTAAATTTGCATCCCCCCCCCCCAACGCCACAAATATACATTATTTTATTATCAATATAAAATTTACAACTGAGACTATAATTTAATCTTTCGGAAAGAATGCTTCAATATCTATAGTTTCCACGATAATTTTTAATTAAAAAAATCGTTACGACAATTGCATTTAAAGCATAATGTAAGCCTGAACCCTTTCATGCTGCCTCTGGGACTATGTCTGTATTGCTGGGTACTTATACATGTACATGTAGTACATGTAGTCCTTAAATAGCTGGCATGCATTCTTTAAGCATGGATTTTTGTTTTTAAATTTGAAGTATCAAAAATGCAACAATGTGCAAACAAAATTTTAAAATGCGTGTTAGCGCGTATCAAAAATTTACCTGCGCACGTTGCCGTTATGAGACTACATCCTTCAAAAAATAATAAACTAATGGTTCAATTTACAATTTAATGACATTCCTATTGTCCTCTGGGTAAGACACAATTAATTGAAGACAGGACCTACCTGTCGGTGTAATGATGCTATGAATGCAGTACCTTTACACCATGTTTATAGTACCTTTCCACCACGTTTATAAGGAAAATCCATATGGAATGTAAATATATCCATATAAAACAGAATTATTCCCACACTTCAAAATGAGAAGAAAACTTTTGTTATTACCTACAGTTTGACATTAATTTTTCTTACTGACAGTGTTATTCAATGTATGTGTTTCACTCTTCTTTTATTTTGATTTACTTATCTTTATCTTTACCATCAGTTTCACTTCTCGCTCTCTTTAAATTATCGGGATAGTAATGATAAGAATGTCTCCAACGCTTTAAAATTTTAAATTCAAAATAAGAAAATTCAGACCAAAGATCAATTAAAATGTTGAAATTTGTAAACCTGTGAATGGATTGTATAAATAGTAGTACATGTAAATGTATGAAATATTAATATTGATATTGAAGATTTGTATGTTTTTATTTTTATGTATGATTGTAATTTGAATAGAGGGTTTCAAGGAAGAAAAGTGTTTACACTAACTTAGTCATTCTTTTTTAATAAAGTATACAGCTGTAAGTGAAAGTTTTTAATGAAGATAGTCATATACACAAATATAATACAGAAAGTGAGGTGGTCATTGGAGTCACATCTATTCACTTTAGAACATTGAACAATTGTGTATATAGATATTTTGAAAGCATTTTACAAATACACAGAATATTCAACTGTTGTTATTGTTACTAGTAAATTGACATCAATGTATTTTTCAACACATTTGATTACATATGCGGAACTATCGATTATTTATTATTATTATTATTATTACTACTGCAACTAAACTGATAATGGAATGTTTATATTTGATTTGAAACTTATACACAGCTTCCATGATTAAATTCATTTGTATATAATTTTTTTTTTGTAAAAAAAAAGTCCTGCACCTTAATGTATTTTAAAATATTTACATTTGCAAATATTTTCTATGAATTTATTGAGGTGCAATTATGTATAATTCCGTATTACACGAAACACAACAAACCTTTGTTGATTTTGAATGATTTTGTTCTTGTAGCAAGTTAGCCTAAACGTTGTGTAGGACTGAGGCGATCTGACGCAGTTCTTGAAAATCGCATTAAATAAGGCTTCTAGGGCGGTATAAACATAAGAATGATACTCCTCGAAATATATATATAGCACTCCAGTAGTTACAAACCTGCTACGATGCATAAAACTTCTCCACAAGTCTGACCTAAGCGAGACAGCACAGTCACTGTGGAAAAACATGTAGCTTCGAAAGTTATTTATATATGAAATACGAGGGGGAATCAACTTGGGGTTAATGGAGATAATTTGGTGTACATCTTGGGTGATATACTCAACAATCCCTTATCAACCGTACCAAAGGAAGTTCCCAATACAGTATGTGAAGCTTTCCCTATCCAAACATTAATTCAAAATCGGGCAAAGAGAATTGATTCGTCACTTGGCATTAGTAAAGACAATCTGACGAAAATTTCATTGTCGATATCACAAAGAGTCAAAAAGTCTCTACGTTTATTTACTATAAATTGCAGATCTGTGAAAAATAAGACCGTTTCAATTTCAGACTTCATCGTCTCGAATGATATTGATATATTGGCCATCACGGAGACTTGGCTTGGAACTGATACGGATCAAATAGTTTTAAATGAATTAACCCCTGTAGGCTACAAAACTTATCATAAACCCAGAATTGACCGTAAGGGAGGGGGTGTAGCTATCATAGCAAGACAAAATTTAAAAATAGTTGAAGAAAAGAACCCTGGGACATTGTTCAGTTTGAACATATCGGATGCATCGTGTATTCACAGGATTATAAGTTTCGAACGTCTGTCGTGTATAGACCTCCTTCAGCCAGTCTGTCCTGTTTTATTGGGGAATTCTCTCAGTACTTAGCATCATTAGTCGTTACATCAGAAGAACTTCTTATCACAGGCAATTTCAACATCCATGTGGATAACGTCAAAAATGCGGATACGCAGAACTTCCTTAACTCTCTTGATGAGTTTGGTTTAAAACAGCATGTTGATGAACCAACCCACAAAAGGGGGCATATACTTGACCTGGTCATTACCAGAGAGTCGAACAACCTCCTGTTTTCTAAACCGGAGGTAAAAGATTCCTTATTATGTGATCTGAGAGGGAATGTGTCCGGTGATCACAAGGGTATATGTACTGTTTTGAATGTTTCGAAACCGGAAAAACCAGAGAAATTAGTGAGTTCTAGGCAATTTCGTGAAGTTAATATAAAGGACCTGAGTTCCGACCTCGATGACACCCTTAGTTTTCTGAAATTAGATGACATTTCGCTTGACGACCATGTTACGAATTACGATTCCATTGTGCGCGATGTTGTCGACAAACACGCACCTCTCTTAAGTAAAGAAATTACGTTAAGACCGAACACAAAGTGGTACTCATCTGAACTGCGCAAAGCAAAACGTGAGAAAAGAAAAGTGAAAGGGTTTGGAGGCGCACTAAACTGACTGTGCATCATTTGATTTACAAAGAAAAGTGTTCATCGAACACGAAGCTACTCGTTGAAAGCAAGCGAGACTACTATCTGTCCAAAATTAATTCTTGCGGTAAAGATCAAGGAACAATTTTCAAAATTACGAATTCACTACTTGGAGAATCAAATGCTCCTATTCTTCCCGACTGTACATCTGATTTGGAATTAGCGAACAAGTTTGGATCATTTTTCAGTAACAAGATAAACAACATTCGAGATGAGTTGGTCAGTGAAAGCAGAGGCGACACTAATTACATGGCTTTTGATAAACCATTTGAGGGCGAAGAGTTGGTCAATTTTGATCCTACAACTTGTGAGGAAGTTTTGAAAATTTTGTCAAACTCTGCACCAAAAACGTGCTGTTTAGATCCGTTACCAACCAATTTACTCAAAGAATGTGAAAGTTCAGTATTAGTGCCTCATATCACAGATATCATCAACAAATCGATATCTGAGTGTTCTGTTCCATCGAGTTTCAAGGAGGCAGTTGTGAAACCATTGCTTAAAAAACAAGGTTTGGATAAAGAATGTTTCAAAAATTATCGACCTGTCTCGAACTTGCCCTTCATATCAAAAGTTTTGGAAAAGGTCTTCGCCATTCGAATTGATCGTCATCTAGAACAAAACCGTCTTAACGATGACCTTCAGTCCGCTTACAGGAAATACCATTCCACTGAGACAGCCCTACTTCGTGTTCATCACGACATTGCTGCTGCGCTGGACAACAACAGTTGTGCAGTTCTAGTTATGTTGGATCTTTCTGCAGCCTTCGACGTCATTGACCATGGCATCTTGTACAAACGGCTTGCACACACTTTTGGTATAACAGAGAACGCTCTTTTGTTGATCAAGTCATACATGAGTCAAAGAACGCAACGCATATCAGTTGGTTCCGAAATTTCCGATCCATTACCTTTAAATATCGGTGTACCTCAAGGCTCAGTGTTGGCCCTAAAATATACTGTATTTTTTCCCGTCCGCTTACCGAGATTTGCTTGCGTCATGGTATGAGGTACCACGTATACGCCGATGATACGCAAGTTTATCTAGTAGTAGAACCAACTGAGACCTGGCTGAATGTGTCTTCTCGGTTAGTATGCTGTCTGAATGAAATCAAGTCATGGATGTCTGGTAACATGCTGAAATTAAACGAGGATAAAACTGATCTTATTGTATTTGCCCCTAAGAGTCGAATCAAAACCATGACCGAATTCAGCTTATCGTTTGGAGAAAAAATCATTCACAGTGTTCCGAATGTCAGAAATCTTGGTGCATTTTTCGATCGAATCCTATCTTTTGAAAAGCAATGTAATGCTGTTTCAAGGACATGCTACTCGCAGATTAGCAAAATAGGACGCATTAGACATTTTCTTACGGATGGGGCATGTAAAACACTTGTCCACTCTCTGGTGACGTCACGATTGGACTATGGTAATGCGCTCTTATTCAACATAAATAGCACATATATATGCAAATTGCAGAGGGTTCAGAACACGGGTGCTAGACTTATTACTAGGACAGGCAAGCGTGAACATATTTAGCCCATACTTGTTCAGCTACATTGGCTTCCTGTCAAATATAGAGTGCAATACAAACTATGTGTCTATGTTTTCAAAGCACTTCATGGTTTGGCACCGAATTATCTTTCTGAGCTAGTTTGCGAATACAGACCCGCCAGGTCACTTCGCTCGGTTTCGTCAAACAAGTTGGTTGTGCCTCGAGTCCGATCAAAAACATACGGTGATCGTAGATTCGATAGAGTTGCTCCAACACTTTGGAATCAGCTGCCAGTAGAACTTCGACAAGTTCACAAATTGGAAGTTTTTAAAAGGGAACTTAAGACTCATCTTTTTAAAAAAGCCTTTACTTGAAGTGGAAAGTGTATATACGTATGGCTTGTTTTAATATCAACGTGACTGTATTTTCAGAATGCCTTACTATTTTATAGGTGATATAAGATTGTTTTACTCTTCCGTTTTTTATGTAGATTGTTATATCTATGTAAAGCCCTTTAGAGTTCACATAAGATAAGGCGCTATATATTATTATATTATTATTTTATTATTATTTATATCCCTTCCATCTCGACTACGATGAGAGAAAAAAAACTAAAAAATATAGAGTTTTTTTAATGAAACAGATAGCCATTGAATATCCGCTTTATTTCCTGAATGATTATAGTATTTTTTAATCAACGAAAACTGCTTTTACCTTTTCACCCAAAATTCTTTTGACCGCTGGATCAGACGATTCTCACCGAAAAAAATCAGAACTTTCGAAATTATACGTGGCTTTGATATGAACATTATTCAGACTAATCTTTACTTTTCACTACGACTTTCATTAAATCTGAATATAAGAGCTTTTCTAACTTTTATGACATGTTATCTACTGAGAGGGCGGCGTGCAGAGCCAACAGAGGCAAAGACTTATTGTAAATCTTTTTGAAACAAACTAAATTTATCCCATAAGATACCCCTATCGTATAATAACATATATTGATCATCATCCTGTGAGGAGCCCCTCGATTAGCAATTTTATCTACCTGCATGAGCTCGTGTTCGAGTAGTACCCGGGACGTCACAGCCAAGATTAGACCTGTTTGGCTTGTTCTGAAGTAGCCGGGGCGGGTGCTCAAAAGTACATCAGGTATTTACGGGAATGAAAATGTAATTTGTAAAATACGTTTATATAGTTTGAATCTACACACTTAGTATGGTTGTTTTTTTTTACTATTTTTTCCCCAGGGTCCTATTTCCTTGGGCTTTCGTCCCGTTTCTAAAATGACACAGGTCTTGGGCGGGGTATTTAAATTTCATTGATACAATAGCCAGTCCAGGGCGAGGGGGAGAGTCTTGGTTATGCAGCTACAACAGCACATGTGAAAGAGAGAGAGTCAGATGCAGCCCTGACGGACAACTCGTGACCAGCATTTAAAAGTTATGTGTTAAAAAGAATTCAACACTTTGAAAATTATATTGATTAAATCCAAAGATAATCCAAACAGCATTGTGAAAGTTTAAGAAACAGTGATTTATGTGTTATTTGTGAATTTATATTCAATTTCATTTATGAAAAAATACGTGTGAGGAAAATTCAACACCCAAATTCTGAAAATGTTAAACATAGGTGCTGTGATCAGTTAATCACACTTTCCAGGACACTTCCCAGGACGGTCTGCAGTTAGACATTTCATTTTAATTATTTTTATTTTATTGTAAAAATTTAGTTTTGTTTTTTAAATTTTGTAAGAATTTCAGTTTGTTGTTTCCTTGGTTTATTCGGGTTCTAAAGGTGTATTACTCACATCTTAACACTTTTTTTAAAGAATCATACAATTCACTTTGAAATAGAACAAAAACGTATTTGCTTTGCTGAATACATCAATGTACCTTTATTTACAGGTTTACAAAAATATTTCAAACAATTTTGAAGGAACTACCCTGGGACTTCACAGGATTTGATCACGTGACCAAGTTCATTTCCCAGTGAACTTCTTAACATTGATGTTTATTTTTAAATGAGTTCAACTGAAATTTGTATATTATGTATATGTATAAGATTCAGCAGGAATTGAAACAAACTTCAAAATACAGGAAGTTCTAATCTGAATCATATATATTGAGCATCGCTTTGAATTCACTCAAAACAAGATAACCATGTATACCGACATACATGAGTAATGTATACAAAACGCAACATAACTACAAGGATAAGAAAATAAAAAAAAGTATTTTTCATACATTTCTTTTCCACGAGAATTATAAATATATCTACTTTTTGATTCTCTCTCTCTCTCTCTCTCTCTCTCTCTCTCTCTCTCTCTGTAACAGTTTTAATCCTAAGTTAAAGAAATTCAGGTCAGTCAAAAGGCTTGCCAAGATGTATTTGAATTTACTGATGCTTTAGAATTATACATATACATTCAAAGCACGACATAACTGACGTCAGGTTCTGTAACATTTTTATAATTAGAGGAAGACATTACCTGAATCACTAATATATCATTGTTATGCTTTATGTCCTCCTTAAATATATCAATAAAATATTCGTTTATATAATTTTACTGTGCCTGTAATTCTGAACAGCAACAAAAAGTCAGTTAAGAACCTATCACAATGTTATCGATGTCCAGTCTGGAAGCTATTTAATCTCTTTTTACTCTAGCAACTATTGCCAAACTATTTTGCATTTAGAGAAAAAGGACATACGTTACTTATTTGTTTATTTAAGGACACTCTATACACTGTACATTAATTTCAGGATACTTTTATATATCTAGATTGATCCACCATTTGATATAGAATAGAATCTTTTGTAATCTGCACTGTATTACATAGTTTGTTTGTTTGGTTTTTGTTGAAGCTCTCTTTCGAGAATTTTTCACTCATATTAAGACGCCACCACTTGCCGGTGGAGAGCTGCAAATGTAGACCTACACTCGACACAGAGTCATTGAGCAGTGATGAATCTTTTTCGTCCAAACACCTACTGCGACACAGGACCTCGGTTTATACTGTCTCATCCAAAGGACCGATCTCTACGTCCCACAGTGGGATTCGAACCCGCGACGTAAGGATTAACTACGTACTCCGCGACTCTAATGCAAACGCTCTAGCCAGTCACCACACTGGCAACTACATAATTTGTAAGTAATGCAAGTATTCTTAACCTTATATTAGACTGTGATAGATGAATTTAAAACTTTTAATTGAATGCAATTTTCCCATTTGAGTAAGCATAATAATGCGATTTTTCTTCGTCAGTACTTCATTGTCTATAAAGATCGTTCTTGGTTAAAAAAAAAAAAAGGTACGCAACTTCTGTTGAAAATGAACCACATGATTTTGTTATTTACTTTTTCATTCTCTATAATTTTCTCAAGTCTAAAGAACATTTTTCTTCAGTGTATAGGGTCTTTAATTCACAGTGCCTTTTATTAAGAACAGCTGTTACTGTAAAAAGTCAATTGACAATATATCACGATGTTATCGATCTTCAGTCTGAGTGCTATTTAATTTCTTCATACTTTCATAATCGACCAGCCAGTTTGAATTTAAAGATAAAGGACCAAGCATACAAAAACTCACACAACATATTTTTTGAAAGTTTGTACAGGCTTTATTATCGCTAAAACACAAAGACGTATTGATGAGGAAGTTTCTTTATCCATCCAAATTGTTGCTTTCCTCCTAAGCTATACTTCCATATCTATTTTAAAACTAAATGCATAAAAGGGGAAAAAATGTCTATTAACTTTACCTTACCTATTGTCCTTATAACTTATTTCTGATTATGTTTTGTCTAATGCACACATGCATATCTGTATGAGTATATACCTTTTAATGGGTGCTTGTTGTCAAGTCTTCGAAAGAAAAGCAGGATTTCAAAATGTAAAATTAATGACCAAATTAATTGATGCAATTATTCAAAATGAAGGCAGTTGTGGAGAAAAAAATGTGACATTGGAAAGGGGTGAATTTTTTACAGGAGTTAATGAATTGAGAATCTTCTAGGCATGATGCCCGAAGTTCAATCAAATATGTATATGACTTTACATAATAAAATATTGATTTAATTTATTAAATATTGAGAATACCCAAAAAATAAGATTTGTGTTTGGTTAAGACATGGCTCCAATGACTAATGTGAAAGCAGAGCCAGAAAAGTTTGGTGGAAACATGAACATTTGGTCAAGGAAATGTAAGAATATGGTTTAGTTATTCATTGGGTCAAGTAGATATCAAGAAACAATGAGGAAGAACTTCTATCTAATTAATATACAGGTAAATGGAAAGCTAAAGAAATGAATTAATTACTTGTTCTTCTAAGAAATATGCTTCATAACCATTTCTTTAAAGGTGATAATTAATCAAACATATTCTAGATATTGTAGAACGATAAAAAGCCTATGTAGTGCAATATTCTAATACTTTTCAAATGCAAATATGGTGTTCTATAGAAAAAAAAACTACTTGGTCATCCACTTCATTTTGTCAAGTATTTGTCAAGTACTTAAGAAAGGTGACAATAATATTCTAACGTAATGCCTGATAAATAAAAAGATTTGAATTGTATTTCCTATCCCAACCTATCGCATCTTTCTGTGTTCAGTAATTCAGAAATTAGAAAGACTACACGATAAGTATGTACAGATCCCACCTAATAAAGCAGGTAATAACATTGTCTTTGTTTGTAAAGCTCATTACTTTAATTGTATTTTAGAAGGACTAGGATTTAATTCTACAAGTGGCAATCCAATTTATACCCACGGGTCCCTTTTGAAGGAGAAAAAATTCTTCAAAATCATGTATTAGTTTTGAATATTTTTAATATTCCCAACAACCACAATGAATTTAAATTACCATGTTTGTATTGGATTCCGAAACTTCATGAAAATCCATACAAACAAAGATACATAGCGGGTTCCAGTAAATGTTCTACCAAGCCTCTTTCTTTACTTCTCACTAAAATATTAACAACAGTGAAGGAGAAACTTCAGGAGTACTGTGCAACAATATATTCGAGAGATGGTGTAAATCAGATGTGGATACTTAAATATTATAAGGTACTTTTGTAAAATTTGAAATCACAAATTTTTACCAAAATCAATAACATAAAAGTTTACGACTTTTCAACTCTGTATACAACCATTCCCCACGATAAATTAAATACCAGGCTTTTTGACATCACTGACAGTTGCTTTTTCAATAAAAATGGAACTCGTAAATTTACTTACCTTGTCATTGGTCATTTGCAAAATTATTTTGTTATAAAAATATTCTGATTCTACACACAACTACCCTGAAGTAGATACTAAAAAGATGCTTGAGTTTCTGATTGACAATATCTATGTAGATTTTGGAGACCAGGTCTTCCAACACTCTGTTGGAATTCCCTTGGGTACCTATTACACCCTGTTGAAAGAAGACCTATTTTTGTATTCAAATGAAACAGAATTCATTCAAAATATTTTACATGAGAAAAACAAATCTCTTGCTGTGGCTTTCAAATTATCTATATTCAAGGCCACATCAATTCAACAGCGACTCCCAAGACCAATAGAGAACAACAAAATGCCTAATCCAGCCTCCACTGCATCTCTTCAAGAAGTTGAAGACAGAGAATTAACTGCCATCCGATCTTGATGATTCAGTCTTTGGAAGTTTAATTGAAAGAAAGAGGTATCAGCATTTCTTATGTAAACACTGCATATCTCTCTTTCCATGACTGCGAAACCACTATCCACTCATCAGTGATTTATTTACGTCACATGCAAATTCATTTAAAACTGTTATAAAAAAATATGTCTGTGAAAATGTGTTGTTACTAAATATTAGAATACAGGCAATCTTGTTTTTTTTTTTCAAAATCAGTTGTATAATTCATTTTTTTTTTGGTTGCTGTTGAACTTGTTGCTGAAAATTTTCATTAAGCTTTATGTAAATTTATCTTTTCAATATAGGGATAAGTGCATTTTGAGAAATATGTGATCATTAAGTTTATATGTTTTTAGATTAAACTATTTGATAAACTTAAAAAAAATATTGTAAATCTATTCTCACATTTTTTAAATAGATTTATTTATTTTCTATCAAAGTTTTATTGTTAAACTATTTGATAAACGTAAAAAATATATTGTAAATCTATTCTTATCAATTTTTAAATAGATTTATTTATTTTCTATCAAAGTTTTATTGTTGAACTATTTCATCGAGTTTGATTTATTCATGTTTATTCTCAACTGAAGATTCCTGTACTTGATTTTAATCAATTAACCTAGTATAAGATTTATTCATTTTAAAATATATAAGAAAATTGAAAATGAAATATTTTATTCAAATTTATATGATTATCATAATACGTACATGTATGATATGCCACTTTGTAAAGTCTAATTCTGTTAAGGCTGTAATAATTCAATTTGGAGTACATGTGTTTTACTAGGTTTCAATTTATAGTCTTAACGTTATGAACCGCAGCTTTAAATACATTTAACAAAATTTGATTTCTTACAATTTTTTTATTCAATTTCCTGACTTATTACTTTATACCGCACTCATTTGATTGTTTACTATATGGGTAAAGCAATACATTTGTTGACAGGAGTCTAGGGACACAGTTGATCTGTCGGATCGGTGTGCAAACTTGTGAAAACACTGGTCTGACAGATCAACTGTTGCCCTCAGTCCCAGTGAACAACTGCGTACTATTTTAATTAGATCTTAGTTTTTACCCTAACAAAAAATACTATAGTTAAATAAAGTTTACTATAGTTAACTATAGTAAATCAAAGTGTCAAAGTGATCACTATAGTTAATCAAAGTTTTCAAAGTGATCACTATAGTGTCAAAGTGATCACTATAGTAAATCAAAGTTTTCAAAGTGAACACTATAGTGTCATAGTGATCACTATATAGTAAATCAGTTTTCACTAATGTAAATCAAAGTTTTCATAGTGATCACTATAGTAAATCAAAGTTTTCATAGCGATCACTATAGTAAATCAAAGTGTCAAAGTTATCACTTTAGTAAATCAAAGTGTCAAAGTTATCACTATAGTAAATCAAAGTTTTCATAGTGTCAAAGTTATCACTATAGTAAATCAAAGTGTCAAAGTTATCACTATAGTAAATCAAAGTGTCAAAGTTATCACTATAGTAAATCAAAGTGTCAAAGTTATCACTATAGTAAATCAAAGTGTCAAAGTTATCACTATAGTAAATCAAAGTGTCAAAGTTATCACTATAGTAAATCATAGTGTCAAAGTTATCACTATAGTAAATCATAGTGTCAAAGTTATCACTATAGTAAATCAAAGTGTCAAAGTTATCACTATAGTAAATCAAAGTGTCAAAGTTATCACTATAGTAAATCAAAGTGTCAAAGTTATCACTATAGTAAATCATAGTGTCAAAGTTATCACTATAGTAAATCATAGTGTCAAGTTATCACTATAGTAAATCAAAGTGTCAAAGTTATCACTATAGTAAATCAAAGTGTCAAAGTTATCACTATAGTAAATCATAGTGTCAAAGTTATCACTATAGTAAATCATAGTGTCAAGTTATCACTATAGTAAATCAAAGTGTCAAAGTTATCACTATAGTTAACTATAGTATTTTTGTTAGGGTATCTCAATTTGTAAATTATGTATGTAAATACCGAAAATTGACGAAGGAGAGTTTAACCAGTTTCTTTGTCAGTCTTTTTCAAATTTGATGATAAAGCTGTTTTTTTTTTTTTCATTTTCTTTTTGAACGGAAACTATGCATTTAGAATTTATTAAGGTAAAGAATAAGCTTTCTTCGATAATTTTAAAACATAAACATAATTTTTTAGATCTTGCCCGCAAGGTATTAAACATTCTGAACACGTTTCAGAGTAGGCTTGCTGTATTTTGACAAGATTCACACTTGTCTGTTTTATGTTTGAACATGTACATATATACATTGGTAATAACTAGGTGATCGCAAAATGCTAAAAATTGGTAATATATTGTGTATGCATGCTGTAGTTATTTTCAGCTGTTGTATTTCTTTGAAAGGTGTGTTGAATTGATAAACTGGGCATGCTTCTGTGCATCTATGCGATATTGCTTGTTATGTGACACAGGTATATTCAAGTGTGAATACTACCGTAATTTGACTATGAAATATTACACGCACGTCGTATTATCGAATTCAAATAAAGTTATCGCTTATTACACTGTTAAGTAAATATTTATATTTACTTTTTGAAAATATTGTTTGACAGGTGTTTTCGATCTCCATTGCAATATTTATATATAAGTAAAAATTAAACACTGTTCAACGACCAATAGATCTTGGCTGACAAAAAGGTAATATTTATTTTACTTTTTTTAAATGACCATAGTGCACTTTTTACATATAAAAACATGTCATAATAAGAAAATTCATTGAGTTTATTTACGGGCTCTATTAATTAAAATGAAGTACTAATTAGTTAATAGATTATTTTGAAAATATTTTTTGTTGATTGTGGAACCATATGTACACGGACATGTCAAAATAGTATTTCTATTTCTTTTTTCAAATTTGAAATAACTGAATAGTTATTTATCTTTGGGATAAGCATTGGTATGTTCTTTTTTTTTACAGCGTATAAATACATTTACCATTTAAGAACGGAAAGTCTATTTTCTCTTCAATAACAAAAATGAAAAATATATAAATTACCAACAATGTACAAGACAATAAATATATTATTGACTAAATAGACATACAGACATAAAACAGCCGTCACTCATCCAGTCAGTCAAGATCTTTGTAACACCAATATGTACAAATGCACATATACAAGGGTTGTCCGATAAAATCGTGGACAAGTTGTCTAGAGTGAAAAATAATTATCACTACGTTTTAAATTTTCACTACTTTTTAGTATATTTTTCATCATTGTATTAACAAATTTCAAATAGATATATGCTCAAATAAACAAAATATGAGACTTTATGTTGTGTGGTATCGCCTTACGGCGCACGGATGATAACGTCAAAGTATCTAAAGCAGCGTCATGCTTCCTCTTTGATAAACAAAAGTTGGATAAGCCCCACTTAAATTCGGGGATTTCATTGATACACATACTTGACTTTCCCTCTATTCCTCCATAAACAGTCGAGGAACCAATCTCGCACACACATGCAACCTTTTGAAGATTTATTAGTAAGTTATGGACAGTACATTCACTTTCAGGCAACTATCTTATATCGACGGTCTACAGTGACAGCGTCTTTCGCTATTGCCAGTAGCTGTTTGTATGTATGTTTTGTTCTACCCGGGGACCCGATCAAAAAGCTTCCGCTTAGAAAACTCCCATTTCACTTGTATACTAAAGATCTAGTGATATTTTTATATCTTTTTTCTTCTTTAGTCATTTAAAGTTTCTAAGGGCGTCATTACTACATATAAATCAAACTGAAGTGATCTCCTGTTCGCCGTAACGTCACCAAACGTTGCATTTACCACTTTCCAATTTCAAATGATCGTGATACTGCCAAAAATTAAGCAAATACCTTGAAATTTTACGCAAGTCGAGATAATAGATAGTGGATGAAAAATAGGATAATTTTTTATCCCAACCTTATCTTATTAATACTTTTATTTCGAAATAATACTTGTGTATTCGCTAATGAAACCCTGGTATTTTTTTATCGTGCGCCATAAGACCGTACCCTGTGCACAATCAAACATAGTAAATTCTTTTGTTTTGTCTATCTTTTATTTAAAAAAAAGATAATAAAATGAGCTTAAATATGATAAATAAACATTTGCTGAAAATTTCAGCTTAGTGAGCCTATTAGTTTTCGAGAAAATCGCTTTGTCTACGATTTTACCGGACAACCCTCGTATGAAATTTAATTATATTTTCAACTAAGGGTATCTATTTACCCCCACTAAAAAGAAAAAAAAGTTCTGAAAAACAGAAATCACAGTTTCTTATTTAAAAGTGGAAAACACACACACTGATTCTTAATTATCTTCATTCAAGCAGTCGAGGAAAATAACAGTTACCCATGCTTTCAGTTTTAAAATTTTCTTTCATTGAAATACTTTTGTTGAATTATGTTTAGTTTTATATAGGGCAGTAAATTATCAAATAACTAAAGAAAAATAAAAATAAAGCGCTTCAAATAAACCAAGTCCTTCTATGAAATGTTCATCCTAGAGAACCCTAATTTAAAATTAATTTGCGAGTGTAGTGCTTTTAGCATTGAATATTTTTGGTTACTCTAATGTTGACTCCATACTTTTCTCCAACCCGAATTTTAAGGGGTCTCGGAATCCCCACAACATCAGTATGCTTCAATATCAATACGACTAATGTGATCTTAAAGTTGTGGAGAATAACATCCATTTCCTGCGATTCCTGAAAATTTTTAGGGGGGCCTGGGGACGACCTCCACCCCACCCAATCCAAAATTGGGTTATGAGTGCATGAACTGTCATAATATGAAGCATATCAAATACGTTGAAATAAATAAAATTTATATAATATAACATTTGGCATTCTTGCAAAATCAACATTGCGTAGATTTTACTTATCTAGCAATCAATATCACAAGAAATGTTTTACGTCGTCTATTTCCACAGTACAAGCCTGTCATCAGTTCTTGATACAAATTAAATTCGTAAGACATTTTCCTCCGTAAAGTATTCCTATACTTCTTTTATTTTTTTCTTTTAGAAATGCTTTTAAATGCCTTCACAAAAGAAGGGATTTTTTTTAAGATAAAGATGGCGATTGCCAATCGGCAAGAATTAAATGGACTTATCTCTGCCTTGGCTTATGAATCAATTTTAAAAAATATCATAGGAAATAGTGACACCATCAGTAGTGAAATATCTTGATGTTGTTTTAGTGCAAGATACTTTAAATTGGATCGTTTTGGGAAAAGTAGCGCACATTTTTTTTTAATTAAATAATTGAATGTTACTTTGGGGTAACGCACCAAACAGATACATGGAGAGAATTCATAGATCTAAATACGGCATGTAGAATTATACTTGATGCAGCCCCTGATGCTACCTCAAAGGCATTATTTTTAATCAATTTTTGATTTGGTGACTTTACACAAATACATTTTGCTGTACAAGATATTTTACAACCTGAGCCCTGTTTACCTCCATGATTTATTTATTCTTCAAAGTTAATTCTAATGCTTATCCGTTACGTTCAGAATCTAATCACAACCTTCGCCTACCATGATACCGAACAGATTAACTTAAAAATTCCCTCAAATATTTTGGCCTTCTAATATGGAAGACTTGGCCCTTTGCACCAAATATGTCAATCTTAAAACATAATGTAGAAAAAAAAATATTCTTAACAATACAATTTTTTTGTGCTGATTTTATTTTGTTTTGTTTTTGTACATAACCGTATATATTGTAATGTCAAATCTTAAAAATGCAATATAGTAAAACTTTGGCTTACATTTCAATGTAATTATTATAATGTAAATTTTTACACTTTTTGAATTGGCTCTTACATTTTACAAATTATGCAAAAAACATACATGTAACATTGCAAAATTACAAAAGGACATGATATACAAATCAAAGGTGAATTGCATACTTTTTCTAATGAATAAACATGTCTTAGGGCTAATATATAGTTTTGCTTTGAAATCAGTTTTCCAAATTATCTAATAATACCTTCAAATCACTATAAAAATCCTCTACAGTGCATGAAGCTAATTTTGTTACAGTATCGATGCTGATTTGAATGCTTCCTTTGCTTGCTGATTCAATGCTAGTAATCCTTATCCTGATGCTGTTTTATAATTAGGTCAATGCTACCAGAAGTAGCATCATGCTACCGGAAGTAGATAATGAATTTCAGCATTGCCGTTTAAAGCAATTAAAGTGCCTTTTACAATAATTTGATCATAATATCTCACTATGTATCAATAATGTGAATACTTTAACCAATATTCTTTTTTTCTTTTTACATATTTTACTGAATTAAAACTCATTGATTTTCTGATGCTAGTAGGATAATGCTGATTTTATGTAGGTCAATGCTGGTTTTATCCTTTGCTTGCTGATGCTGATCCTGGTAATGCTGTTTTTTAAATGCTGATGCTGATGCTAGCTCAATCCTGATGCTACTAATGCTTATGCTGATGCTGGTTTATGTAACAAAATTAGTTCCCTGCACTGTAGTTTTCTTTTACTACAGTATATAGATTTTTTCAGTATATTTTTTTCCGTAACATTTTTTAAGATCATAAAATTTAGATTATATTCATTATTTTCTTGTGCATTTCTTATGGTATAAACATAATATTTTGCTAGTAATATACTGATATGCTGGGGATTGTTATAACTTGTAGTACAAATTCAACTATCACATTTTTACATGAAAGATCAAAGATAAAATATAAATTTAAACTATTATTCCACCAGTTCAAAAAAGCATTCCAAAACACTTCTGCACTTTGACAGAAATAAAACCTGTGTTCTACTGTGTCCATTTCCTTACATGCTTTAAACCTTATTTGTTATTTGTGACTTTTCTGCTACTTTGATGCATTTCAGTAATTAGAAAGCCCTTAGGAAGAAAAGTGGGGTGCACTAATCAGGCTACTTTCATTGTATTATTATTATTATTATTATTATTAGTCTCAAGTAAGCTTTCTATTTTCTTATTTATAAAGGGAGCAAAAGCAACTAGATTATAACAATCATCTTATATTTTTGTATTTAAACTTTAAACACAGAAGTAAACTGTATACATATGAAAGTATTTGTAGATTTGATATGTTTAAAATTCTCAAAATTTCAAAACTAATGACTAATTTTGGCAGAATATAATGTCAAAAATCTATTTGTTGTACACTTAAATTGAATTCATGGCAAACATTTATTCTAGATCAACTGACAATGGATTGGAATCCCATCTTTGTTTTGTTGATCTTCATAACAATTGAAGGTAAGAAAATCTGAGTTCTGTATAAATTATGTTTATAGACAACAGTAAGTGCAAATAAAGACAAAATAATACCTTTAAATACATTTCCTTAATTAACCACACCTTCAAAATGAAATACGAAGATAACGAACAGTATTCAATCTCGAAAGTCTAATAAAACGACACAAATCTGGAGCACAGCAAACACGGACCATAAAATTTAGAGGTGGAATCAGGTGCCATGGAGGAGTGAGCATCCCCTGTCGACCTGTCACTCCCGCCTTGTACTCTTTGTAATGATCGGGGGAAAATTCCGTAGACAGTTCAGTGTATAAGTTATTGTCTGACAATTAGTATAAAAAAGAATCAGTCGGCATTTGACTTAATGATAGGATGTACTGTATGCGCTGAAAAGGTCATTGTATCGACCGTAAAACTTGCGAAATGATGACTTCAAACGAGACTGTTGATATCTTTGTATCATCAACTTGTTTGTCCATAGTTTTAGAAAGTGTTCATACGTATAGCATGCTCTTGCATATCTAATCAACTGAGAGACATAAGCCCCATATGCATGTTTACGAGTAAATTGCTACATAAGTAAGGGAAGTTGACGAAAGAAAAGCTGAAGTCATCACGTTTATCATAAAGCTTTGTTGTTAGGTAACCATTAACGTCTTTTTCTAGTTAAATATCTAAATATGAAAAAGATATGTCAGAATCTGTGGTATCTTTCATTTCAAGCTCACTGGGATACATCGACATATGAATGAAAGTAACTATTGTTAATTGATAATACGTCGTCGATATAACGAAATGTCGAGTTGAAGGCCACAGCTCAAAAATCTTTTTAATATCAACTTCAGAGTACTCGTGTGTGCGATCAGAATGCTTTTTTTTTATGCTTTTTTAACAAAATCTTTTTTTAATGACGGTATGGTTTGAACTTAAATAAAAGTTCGTCAGTCAGTTCTTGTGAACTGTATGAAGAGATATGTAGTATTCGATTAAGGTTATGTGTAGAAGTTGGAAATATAGTAATACGTTTTTTCTTAGTAGTTGGAAGACACGGCTTTCTGTGTACATCATTTGACTAGAATACAAATTACCTATGTTATCTATCAACACCATCGTTGATTATTCTTATTTAAACATACGTACAGACGGGCAAGATTACATAAATTATATTTCATTAGTTTATGTTCAATTTTTATACATGTAGTAAGTGTTAATCTTTTCTGCATCAACAGTAAGTGACAATTTGCAGCAGACATTCTAATATTTGAATCAATACATAAGAGCATGCGCTCTACATACGAACAATTTCTGATACTAGGCAAGCTATTAACAAATAAATTGATGATACAACGATATGAGCAGTTTCATTGAAAGTCAACATTTCGCAAATTCTGTGGACGATACGATGATATCGTAAGCAAATATAATTAATCCAGAAGTAAGATTTTATATATATATATATATATATATATATATATATATATATATATATATATATATATATATATATATATATATATATATATATATATATATATATATATATATATATATATATATATATATTACTTTCTAGAAAGTGCTGCTGCTTTTAAAAAGATTTCTTTTTTTTTTTTCTTTTTCTTTTTTTAAATTTGAAATGTTTGGGCTCAAGTTGAAATAAGTGTGAGCTTCACCATGTATTTTATGTTTTTATTAAGGAAGGTTCCCGATTTCACGATTGCATCAGCATTTTTGAAATATTTCCTTTGTGTATATTCAAAAATGGTCAAGATCTATTATGTATATGCCCTTGTGAATAGAGAATTTCATGAAGAAGCTCCATATTAAACGGGACACCTCTGTAGGCAAAAATTCGGTAAAATTACTTCAATATATTTTCTCGATAATTATTAAATGATGGCACTTAAATTGGGTTTCATATTCTTATTAATGGTCCGCCTAACATCAGTCAATAAAATTCTGTAAAATAATAAAATGTATTTTTTCCTGTACAAAAAACCGACTTGATCCGCCATAAAATGCGTCAAGTTTTACAATAATGACGTTATATAGACAAGTCCATTTCGATCAGTGACTTGTGTATACCTTGCTGTGTTGGATTTAACTAGCGACAAAAATGAATCCAGTGTTAGGATTTGAAGTAGTTCACTACTCTTCTACAATTTAAAATCTCAGATTATTACAGTTTCTGTTATTGTGAGGAATTGCTTTATTTGTTTGATGTCACACAACATTTTTCGCATAAATTAGGACCCCCCCCCTCCCCCCTCTCCTTTATGAAGCCTTAACAGTGCTGCGTCACAATAATTTTATTGCAGAGCATATTCTTTTGCATTGCTAGTGTATTATTCTTACAATTATAATTATTGCATTAATTTCTTTTCCAAGGTACACTACTCGCAGAGAACCTTGACAATCGAATTTGCAAAGAGCTTAAGAGAGACCTTAACTGCCATACCTTAACCAGGTGAAATATGTGATAGAAAGATATGTACTGCATCATTATCATTTTAACTTCGCAGTCTTATATGTTCATTATTTAATAGTTGGCAGATGCCTACTTTGGCATGATCACTTATTAAATTTCTAATTTATTTTGTATAGATCACATCCTTTTCCTTGTATCAATGGTACAAATTAAATACAGGTAGCTTAACTCTTTAACGTTAGGGATACCTTTAGATGCTTTTTCTGCATCCCAGACATTTAACTGTTTTGGGATATAACAAAACAATTATATTTTCTGAAATTAGAGAGGAAACTAAACAATTTTTTTTTCTACTGAAAGATTTTTCTGTGCGATGTAAGATGTTATCGTAAAATTGAAGTGAATATTTCTTGTCCTTGCTGGAAATTGTTAAATTATGCTTAACTGACTGATTTTGAGGTATCTTCTTTTGGTCTTATCTTAAGTACAAAACTCAAAAGAGCAAAAATGAATGCCATTACCTGGAAGCTGAGAATGTTAACTATTTTTTATTACGGATATTATAAGATATGTGCTATTGTTACAGAGGTATTTGTTGTTAAAAATTGAGACTTTTACGGGTAAAGCACGCAAAATGTAGTATGACGTCATTTGACGTTTCACATGTACAGTGTAATAGTGCATTGGCGCAACTGTAATCAAACTGATTATTTTGATATATGGAACATAGTTAATAAAGAATTATTATTATTTGTAAAGTCAATGCACATGTTTTTAAATGTAACAGTAACCTTTTTCAAATCTTCGGATTTATTTAAATTAAAAGGTACAAATATATTAAATTTTTCTTATAAATGCAATTTTAAGTTGGACTCTGCGAGTATTTTTTCTTTCATAAAGAAAAAGCATTTTTATGAATACAGTGTAGACTACATAGTTAGCCATTAATTTTTATGATAATCAGATGAAAAATTGTCAAAATCAAAATTGAAAAAAAAGCATCCATAATTATGGAACTCATGGGGATAGATCTTGAATTTTCTCGTCGACGATGGATATATTCTTGTTACTTGCACTTATTGCATGGAAATGAAGCGATAACTGTTCTTTTCCTTTTTCTAAAATACAAAAATAAAGTTGTAGTGTAAAGGAACGTGAAAATGAAGTACTCAAAAATACAGTGTAATCATTTAAATGTAAAAAAAAAATTAGTAAACTTGCATTTTAATTATTTCCCTTTCTGTCATCATGGCATTTACGAACAAAGAGGGGAACGTAGCATGGACGTAAGACAGGGTTTGTTTGTTTGTTTGTTGTTGTTTAACGTCCCTCTCGAGAATTTTTCACTCATATGGAGACGCCACCACTTGCCGGTGGAGAGCTGCAAATTTTGACCTATGCTCGGCACTGAGGGCCATTGAGCAGTGAGGGATCTTTTTCGTGCCAGCACCTACTACGACACGGGACCTCGGTTTATACGGTCTCATCCGAAGGACCGGTCTCCACGTCCCACAGTAAGATTCGAACCCGCGACGTAAGGATCAACTCCTTACTCCGCTACTCTAGAGCGAACGCTCTAACCACTGCGCAGGGTAGCAATTCAGATTCCGTTACTGCGACTTTGATTATTAAAAGTGACGTTTTGTCAGACACATACAGCGATACCGACACTGAATCGCAAGAAACTCGTGTGTCCGTGAAAACCTAAATAGATACCAGTTTACATAGAGGATATAAAATGTTTTGTAGTTGGATATGGAATTTATTTCACGAGTGGAACAGATTTTTTTTCTAAAACTGAAAACTATAGACATAAGAAGTGAGAAAGACAACAACTGACAGAAAAAAGTTCCCCTTATCCTAAAGAAATTCTTGTCAGTCTTTGCTAGATAGACACAAGAATCACGTATGAACCTTCTTACCAGGACAATTCCAGCCCTTTGACATCAAAACCTGGAAAGCATATCTGGTGGCACAGTCTACCGCTTGTTTGGTGGCAAAAATATCTGCATTATCACCACAAACAAATCTTACGCTTCTGTATCAATCGGTGGAAGTGGTACTTATTAAATCGTATACAGTCAAGGCACTATCAACCTTATAATCAGCAAACTAAACAGTAAAGGTATTACCTTTGCTTCGTGACTGATGGAGGTCATCATATACCTGGGTTAGCCTCAGGCATGTCGAAATAGATCGAATATTTTTGCCTGGTTAATGTGAACATTTTTTTAGCTCTACAACCACCACGTGTGTCGCCATGTTTTCAAATTTTGGCAAAACGAAACATCTTTGTCACACTGATCATGAAAGAAAAAAAGAAAAATGCTTTCAGGAACTTTAATACTTCTGTTACTTTAATTTATGGTACAAATTTTATAAATCGGACAAAAACGGAAAATCCATATCTTCACATTTAAAAAAGCATTTAAAAAATAGGGTCGGTCTGAAAAAGGAAACATTTTTTCTCTAGGCCTAACAAATGAAACATTTCATAGACGAAAATAATTACTGTGATGTTGATAAGTGTAATATTGATATGTACCATGATGTTGTACATAGCATACGTGCGTTACAAATAGTTGAAATTGTTACAATTCTTAAAAAGAAAAATAACCATTGCAATTCTATTCATAGAAATAAAGAAAATGAAACAAAGAATTGTACTCTACAGGTATACCAAGTTTTATTGAACTTAGACGTAAACTGTAGGCGGGGAAGCGATTTGAAAATTGTTTACGGATAATCAGACGGCTGGAAAGCCAAAGCTAAAGACTTGTGGATAAATGAAATCCATAAATTGTATTAACTCTTTTTATCAAATAGAACTGGCCGCTAGAGCTAAAAACTAATTCACTGTATGCGTTGTTTTAATAGTATAATTCGTTGCCATGGCAACCGTGTCGTCATTCCACTCTGCAAAATTAAAAACTTTAAGATTTACCTTCCAGAAATATGTAGGTTGCTTTGTGTAAAAGTGACTAGAAAATGTCAATATTTCTATTTGAAATTCCTATTCTGTTTGACAGAAAAAATGCAAAATATATGGTAGTTGAATGGTTTAAACTGAACATGACTCGTAAAACATACAGATTTAGTATTTCTCCTATTTTGCATTAATGTCTTGGACAATTATTTAGGCCTCAGACCTGATCACAGTTCAATGTATTTGGCCTTAATAAGTAATAAGTAATAAAAGCAATCACGTGTAACAAATGCGAGGGTTTATACACCATTCTGCTGATATCGGAATCAGTAAAACTAGTATTCCGTATGCCTGTTTGCGAGTCGTGTTCAGCCTTATTCAAACATAACAAACAAGCATTGACCATAAGAGGTTTACAAATGTATTTTTGACAATGTTTTCTCTCTAAAAAGCAATTCATATGATTGGAGAGGTCGAAGAATTTTAATTAATTCTAAATTAGATTTAATTTATAAAACATACGTTTATATTAAGTATTTATAACATATAAATAATGAAAGTTCAGTCCTAAATTCTTAAAAAAATAGGACATAACATGAAATCACCATTATTTTACCTTTATAGTGTTTTATAAGTATGATAGCTTCAACATCATTACAGTACGGGTGAATTTTTAAAAAAAAAGATAATTCTGATATAAACTGAACAAAAATTATTTGATTGTTTGTTTGTAAAAATCCCTTTCAAGAATCTTTCACTCATATTGACACTCTACCATTTGTCGGTGGAGTGCTGCAAAAGTTTAGACCTATACTCGGCACGAGGGCCATTGAGCTGTGAGGGTCGTTTTCGTATCAGCATTTACTGCGACCTAGGTTTATTCGGTTTCATCCGAACGAGCGGTCCATGATTCGAACCCGAGACGTAAGGATCAACTCCTTACTCCCCGACACTAGAGGAAACACTCTATCCACTGCGCCACGCGGGCGACAACATTAAATTGAAGAGCATTGCTTGTTCTGACAAAATTTTAAAAAGCTTCTCAAACTTAAACCGGATTGGCTTCTTATTCTAAAAAAAAAAATGCTTTTCTTTGCGAATGGACTTATCTTGACTGAAATCAAACTTGTTGCATTATGTAGAGAGAAAAAACAGCAAGCCATAAAATAGTTATTTTGTTAACTCGGGCTAAAGTAAACTTGGCTGTGTAATGTTTCAAAATATATGTTAGATATCACCATATGCATGACTCCATTAATATTATTTCTTGTTTCGAATATAATTCAGTTATTTTTGGGGAAGTGAATAAAAAACCGTAGTATTGCATTTTAAATAATCCATTAACAAAAATGCAACATGCTTGGCGTGTGAATATGATAGAGGCATCTTGCGCATAAAAGTGTGGTCGTCAAGCATATGCCTGATCATGACAAAGAACACACGGTGGTTGTGACCTGTCGACAAGTGATACTTACTCCTCCATGGCACCTGATCCCACCTATGGTGTTTTTAGAGGTCTGTGTTTGCTCTACTTCAAAGTTGTATGGTTTTGATGGACTTTGATCCTGAATACTGTTTGTTATCTTCATATTTCATATATAGGTCGAAATGGTATCACATCCAAGGTCTCTCTATGATAACATGCGTACATGTACAGACATGCATTCCAAAGCAAGTCAAAGTGTTTCTTTTCGTGTATGATCAAACCCTTAGTATTTGTTTACTTGCATCACATTGACAAGAAACCTCTGTCTCTGTAAAGTTCTTTTTTTCTGAATGTAATCTGAATTATGAAATGTAAAAAATGATTTTTATTAAAAAAAAACCAACAACAAAACTCAGGCTCATTTCTAGCAACTCCTTTCTCAGGCATAGTGAAAAACGGCGTATCCTGGGACCTGAACACGAGTATTTTAAAGCATATTATACAGAAAAGGGTCTTCTTAGTGTTTACAACAGGCTGAGACGTAACGGATTAATAGATGATTGGAGTCCACTTGGGGCAACTTCATACAGTAACGCCATTGCTACATCAACAAATTATTACAGATTGCAAGCAGAAGCAGGTGAATTTGTTTAGCTTACATTACATTAAAAGGCTTAGAATAGTTTTCAATGATACACTTTCCCTATACATATTGCTTTTCCCTTCATGTATTAATGTTTATCCATGCTTCTGTCCGAAATATCAGTGAAGCACTTTTTCGTGTAGTTAAAGTTGTAGGCCGTTTCTGAAACTAAGATATACATGTGTATCAGCAAAACGACATGGACGACTAAAGATATCAGTGGACATTGTAACTTGAGTTATGATTCTTTCATAAGATGTTCATAACTATGCCATATGCAAATTATGATTCATACCCTAAAAGATCAGTCTTTTAAAAATATAAACTATTGGCCAAGAAATGCATTTTCACTACCATAATAAATAAAATGTTTTAAGTGGATTAGGAACAACAAAGATTTTCAATGATATATCTGATAATATTGCTTCATCCGTCCAAAAATGTACTTTCTGACCGAATTATTTAGACTTGTATCACACAATGTAATGAAAAATGAGGGTTTTCTGAGTAATTAAGTAACTTATTAAATGCGTACAGGCATGCACCAACATATTCTTTTTTGGTATTTTGGGTTAATGTAGGCAGAAATGTGAATGCTCAAATAAATCGAATTAAAAGAATCCTAGCCTATCGGCGTCAAGACGCTAAAAATCACGGTGGTGGTGATAGGGGTCATAATTCAAACATCACCAACTGGCAGAATGGACTGGAGCTAATTCAAGGTGGACGAGATCGATTTCGAAATGGGTATCGTACAAATAGGAGGAGGAACAGGAGACATCGAAGATTGAGCAGGCATCGCAATTCGAGGCGCAGAAGAGAAGGCAACAGAAGAAGAAGGAGTTGATTTCTCCAGAGCAGATGACGAAGTGAAAGACGATTCTCTTGTTTATTGTAGAGCATATTTGTAAAATATGCAATATGTACAAACACTTTCTGATATTTAATTAAAAAAAATGTCAGCAGTATTTTATCTAACTACTTGATAGCTACTCAAGAATTGAACGACGTTATTCAGCTAGCACGGTGTTATGGGCAACCTTTGCTCTGCAGACATATTCGATGACGCCCGTCATAGAATATGTCTTCAGAGTTGGTTGTCCATAACACCATGCTCACTGAAACAACAACGATGTTGTTTGTTATTTGTATTTGCATTCTGTGGTGCTGTCCAGAGTGTCAAAGAATATCCTGAACAAGATAAGGCCTTGTCTTAATTGGGAATAAAACTAATGAAAATAAAACGAGCAGACCTTATTAATCCACTATATTTTAATTAATCACATACAATATGCATCGCATTTGTTTCTTAACATCGGTTATAGCTTAAAACAGCATCGTCTTCAAATTCTCGTAAATTTTTTCATTGTTTTGATGCATTTGTGACGTCATCGTTAAAACTATTAAAATAACATTATGAAAATTTGATTTTAACTAACGAATGATTTTTTTAAATCATTTTAAGAGGTATAATCTGTCTTGAAATAGATACGGTAATTTTGCTTTGTCTGAACTTAAAACACCCGTGCGTGAAGAGTTGTCGTTCTTTGTAACTATATGCCTAAACATGTACAAATAAATTAAATATATACCAGCTCTGTTTAATTTGGAGAAAGTTTCATTATAATTTATTTGATTAGAGGCTCTTCTTTTACTGCTAATCTAACTGGACAGAGTTTTACACCAAAACTTTGGAAAATTTTAACTGCAAAATTTAATTCTCTAAAGTTGTCTACGGAAAAGAATTTACCATTTGTGGGCTTATTTATGTTGGTGAAACCAAAGGTTCACTTAGCAAAAGAATATCTGAGCATAGATTTCAAATTAACAACTGGGGCCAAAAGCTTCTATACAAACACTTTAATTTACCCGATAATTCTATTTTGTGAAGGAAGTTAGAATTCCGGAAAAGATTTACAATCATACTAACAAACCATCATTGAGTACATCTTTCCGTAGACAGCGAGAGGAATACTAGATTAGAAAATTAGACACGACCTTTCCATATGGTACGTAGAGATGACAATGTCGACAGTGTTGGGAATCTTTCAAGTCCACAGTGTAACAATGTGAATGTAATGGGACTTTTTATCAATACAAAGAAACGTAAGCGTAATCATGGACATCGGTCTTACAAAAACATTTTTGAAAGTTTTTTAATATTCTATCGAAAAAGTCAGGGAAAGTCCACATTTGGATTCCTCAACACCAGAATAAGCTCGGATCTGTTATTATGGATATTGCAAATCATAGGCTTTTTAATCTGTCACATTTTACTGAGGAAAAAATATCGTTTGTTCCTTAAACTTCAACATGCCAACACATGAATTGACAGTTTATGTAAGTTAATAGCGATTCTCTGTAACCACTTAAACTTCTTTGCCACGCATGGTCACCGATTTTCATGAAACTTTGCCCATTATTACAAATTGACACCAGAAACATATATCAAATAAAATTTCGTTGCTATGTGTCTTGGTTGCCATGGTAACAGCCAGAAAAGTTGGAAAAATTGAGATTTTCAGCTACTTTGAATCTTCATTAAGCCTAAACAAAGACTAAGAAAAACAAATAAACCATTCTTACAAAAACATGACACCTTGTTGCCACTTATGCTATAAAGAAACTATTTAGAATTTATCTCTAAGCAAGTGGTAACCATGGGTATGTTTGAAATACATTTTAAATGCTGAAAAATGCTTTAAAACACTCAATATTCACTAATGATAGGTGTAAGATGATCAAACTCAATCAACAACCTAAGAAAAAACAATAAAAATAGTTGACCTTAAGTAATTAGGTATTGGCAATATTATTCTAAGAATAACTTTCATGGTTCCCATGGTAACATAGTGTAACCATGCAAAATCTGTTGCTAAGATTGGGTTACTGCTATTATCTTGAGGAAAAACAATAAAATTCATGACTGGCACATATACATCCTTAGGACCTTGCAACACCCACAACATAAGAAAAATTGGGATTTATTGTTATTTTGCATTGTAACCATGGAAACAACGTGCCAGTTGTTTAAAGCGATATTTTTTTGCTGCTTTAGGAATTTACTAACCTTTTAACCAAGAAACATATTATTTGACTCACCTTTAATAGTACTTATCTAGTAGAACTAAAATTGAATATCATATATTGATAAAGTTTGTTGAAAATTACAACACTGTTGCTATGGTTACCAAGAAGTGAAAATGTTCGATTTTGTTGATTTTATATCAATATTAAATCCTATGTGCCAGCTTTTTGCATCCAGTTAGAGATTGGGTGGTAGTCAAAATTGAAAGTCAGGTTAGTTGTTCATAATTATCCATAATAAAAGTTTGGGAATCTACATACAAGGGTACGTATCCAAGGAAACAGAATATTTTTCAGATTTTTATGCATATTTTTCAGCTTATTTCCATAGCAACACTCTATTTAAAGAATTGAATTTGAATTTTTTGAAATGTAAAAATTAGAGTCACATCAACGCCTTTAAAAATTGATCATCAGTTGTATAGAAATGTGCTTTTTAAAAAGATAGGATAGGATTAAAACACTAAGAGAAAGAAGTTAAAATCCCTTTGTGGTATTAAAACCATGGCAACCATTGCCAACCTATAAGAAATATCATATTTCGTCCTTGATATTTGTTACAAGGATCTTTTGTGTATTATTTGCTAGCATTTCAACCTATAATTGTTTTTATTCTTAAGTGTATGACTTTTTAAAGTTAAATGAACAAAATTATTACTTTTGAATACTTTGTTTCCATAGTAACGTATGTAATAATTGATTTACCAAACATATTTGTCATGCATTTAAGACATCAGGCATTCAACTTTCAAAAACAGTTATTATCACTTGTTTGCTTTGCTGCAAACGTTAACTGTGGGACTCTGAACATGTTGAAAAATGCCATTTTTCAAACTTTAGGACATGTTGCTATGGTAACCATGACACATAGCAACCAATTTTTGCCTGATTTGAGTTTACGATATCAAAGACTTTTATCATAGAGAGTTTGGAAAAATTCTGGGACTATGCGTGCCACAGCTCCTATATAAAAGTTCAAGTCATTACAGAGAATGGCTCTTAATATTTTAAATCACAAACGGGTCTTGTCTGTCATACCATTTTATTTCAAGTTGAAGTCCACACTTTGCATTTTTTTTTTTACAAATATACATCGACTTTTGCTTCCGATCTCAAAATGCTTCAAAATCTCTACAGTTCTTAGATATCTGAAATATCTGAAATATAATCCCCCAACGTAATCATGTTCATCTTCACCCTAAAGCTATAGTTTTGCTGGATACGTAATTGCTGGTGACGGAAATATAGTCAATAATGAGGACCTTAAATCACTTATTTTAAAAGGACCAAAATTTAGGGAACCCCGATCTTTCAATTGGCGTCATAATTTCATAAATATCATGAATTATGTTGAATATTATGCCAGTCGATGCGTCAAATATGAAACGAAGACCTTGGCACTTTGTCAGAATGGATTAAAAGTAAATTTATCAGATAGATGTTGAAATCTCGCATTAAATGGTTAAAAGGGTAATATGGAAAACATCTTTCCTTCTGTCTTCAATTATATAGAAGTGAGAAAAGAATTAGATAAAAAGCACGATCAGTATGTACTGGTCTCAGCTGAAAAATCAAATACCAACATTGTCATTGTTTGTAAGGCTCATTATGTTAATTGTGTTTTAGAGGAACTGGAATTAAATTCACCAATTGGTAATCGAATACCCATAGCTCCCTTTGTAAGTTGGAAATTCTTCAAATCATAAATCAGTTTTAAATATTTTTTATATTCTCAACAATCAAAATGAATTTGAATTATCATATTTATGTTCAATTCCGAAACTTCATAAAATTCCTTACAAACAAAGATACATGACGGGTACATGTAGCATTAAATGTTTTACCAAGCCCATTCGTAAGTCATCCCGTTTGGCATAAAGTTTAGTCGTTAGTTGGCCAAAAAAGTCTATAATCCGTAAAATATCCCAAGCGCTTGTATTTGCTCTGCTCCCGATTTGTATTGTCATACTCTACGTTATGAACAATTTCTAAAACGAGGCAAGCTATTGACAAACAAGTTGATGAAACAAGACTATCAACAGTCTCGTTTCGAGATTTCGCAAGTTTTATGGTCGATACAATGACCTTGTCAGAAAAAACAACCTCATTAAATCAAAGGCGTACTGATGTTTTCCGTACTAATTCTTAGGTCATTACACTACTAAGTCAGAAACGTACTGACATTCCCATTTTTTACTGACAAACTTAGATAATTACTGACAATGTGCTGCCTTTACTTCAAAACTTAGACAATTACTGACCTTTTTTTACTGCTGGTGCTGATAAACTTAGACAATTACTGACCCATTTTACTGTCCCTCCTGAAAACTTAAACAAGTGCTGACATTTACTGATAAGTACTGTCCCTATTGTTCTCGCTCTCGGGGAGGCTACAGTGGTGTGAAAATGTTTGTGTGTTATTATACCTTTAATTTAAAACAGTCTTATTTTAATTTTTGAAATAAAGTTTCAGTTCCCAGACAGTTTAACTAAGAATTTCATTATTGATATCTGTAAAATAATTCATAAGGAATACGATGTATTATTAAGATTGTTTAATGCAATTGCAAATTAAATGCATATAACTGATTTCCGAAAAAAACACTGGGATAGGTCTTTCAACACTTTCCCCCCGACTGCCGCGAGTATAACCAACTACTCTAGCATTCTGCACTTGTAATAATTGTTAATTGTTATAATCGTGTAGAACCTTCTAAAACGGTTCTTTTGAAAACCTTCACCATGCCATCCATAAGATCTAAGAAGGCCAATGCCATTGCCAGTTCCACCAGGGCACGAGCAAGCTATAGGACCAGAGGATCCAAGCAGCAGAAGGGTAGAGGTGGAAGGAGGAATTTAGCGGCCGTCCGCCAAGCCCCAATTGAAAGCATGCTAGAATCGCAGGCCAGGGACGAAATGTGCTCCAAAGAAGTCAGTCAAGCCTCCACGAGGATGGCTGAGGACCCTGAGCAGGAGCTGCTGGTTAATAAGGATAGGCAGTTATTTCACTAGTTCTTGGCCTGCCTCGGAGGAAGCTGTCGTGACATCGGCAGATAATTTCGGGGCGATGCCAAACATAGAGGTTTGTGGGGACGATATAGGTGCACATGTGCCACTTTAATTGAGTCAAAAAATTTGGGCTCGTAATTATATCAATTTAGCCTTACTTCCAAAGTTCAGTGCAAAGCTGCAGCAGTTTGCTGCCGGGAGTAGTTTTTTATTGATCGAAAAGGGCGAGCTTGAGGCTAAGCCTAAAGTGTTAAATGAAAAAATTACAACCATCGATAGAGGAACAGATGCCTTTCTTATATTTTTGTATATTTACATTCAAAGGCATCAAGGGAGGGCGGCCGAATTGGTGCAGTATATGTTTATTATTTGCGATGCGGCGAGGAATTTCCCGGCATGGGTTGGAGAAATTATGACGAGCAATTTAGAGTGCGCCAAGCAATTTCTTACCGAAATTAGTCACAACTGAATTCTGAATTATGGTTACGCTTGATCGCCATCCCGCCCAAGCCAGAATCTAGCCTCACAGCAGCGCCCAAGCCAACCCAAACTGGTGTCTGTTTTAGCTACAATAGGGTTCGTTGCAACACAGTTAACTGCAGATACGCACATCTATGTTCTATTTGCAAGGGAAAGCAAACGAAATCGAGTTGTTCAAGAAAAAACTATATTCGTACCTCAAAGGCTTCAAACAGCACCGCTGCAACCAATAAAACCAGAAATTTAAATTGGCAAACTCCCCTATTAACAATTCAGCTTTAAGGAAAGCCCTTACAAATTATCCAAATTTGCAAATAGCGAACGAACTTATGAATGGTTTTCAATTTGGTTTTCACTTGCATTATCATGGTCCCCGAGAAAAAACGAAGGAGCGTAATTTTCCCTCATTTTATAAACATGCGGGTGTTGCCAGAGATAATATCGAGAAGGAAATTGCTAAACGGTGGATGGCCGGTCCTTTTAAATCGCGACCTATGTCAAATTTGCGAGTTTCGCCCCTGGGTGTAGTGCCCAAGAAAACAGATCTAGAAGGGGAATTCAGGGTTATTCACCACCTCTCCTACCCTACCCATAATTCCGTCAATGGATTCATTGACTATGCGCTTTGTTCGGTTAACAACACAAAAGTTGTCGAAGCCATTAGCATGATTCAACGTTTAGGGCGCGGATCGTTCCTAGCGAAATCGGATATTAAAAGTGCTTTCAGATTATTGCGCATTTGGCCTGATGATTTTGAGCTTCTGGGTTTCAAATTCGACAACTGTTATTATTTTGACAAATGCTTACCCTTGGGGTGTTCGATATCCTGTTCTACATTCGAGAAATTTTCTTCTTTTTTTGGAGTGGCTAGTGCGTGTGCGCGCCGCGTCTAGAGAAGCCTTACATTACTTGGATGATTTTTTTTATTCGATGGTAATACAGCGGAAGAGTGTCAAATGATCGTCGATACTTTCATACAAGTATGCAAGGAATTAGGGGTTCCAATAGCATGGGAAAAAAATTAGGTCCCCAACGGGTCATTACTTTTCTTGGACTAGAAATACATACGGAGAAAAATGAAGGTCAGATCACCGGGAAAAAAAGTCTACGAAATCAGCATGATTATTAACGGCATATTGCGGAAAATAAAAATCAACTTGAAAACCATTCAATATTTAATAGGTTATTTAAATTTATGCCTGCAGAGCAATTCCTCCTGGTCGCACTTCTGCAGGCGGCTGTCAAATGCAACGTGTGGGTTATCTAAACACTATAAAGATATAAAGGCGGATTTGCATGTTTGGTTGGAATTTTTTGACAGATTTACTGGTTTCATTGTATTTCAAGTCAAGTTTTGGGTTACTTATATAGATTTAGAATTTTTCAGATAGTTCGGCGCGTCGAGGAAAAGATATGGAAATTTGCTTTAGCGGTGCATGGACTTATGGCGTATTGCCAGAGTTCTGGTTCAATAAGGGCTATACCAATGACATCACTGTGTTAGAATTTTTTCCCTTGCTTGATTCAGTATTTATAGGGGTTGCGCAACAAAAAAGTTCTATTTCGATCTGATAATCAATCAGTAGTACATACCGTAAATTCGATGACATCAAAACAAGATTTAGTTATGATCTTATTGCGTAAATTCGTCCTTAAATGCTTGCAGTTGAACATTTCATTTAAAGCACAGCATGTCTTTGGTTGTCAGAACTCATTAACGGACAGTTTATCACGTTTACAATTTCAGCCATTTCACAAGTTAGCTACGGATGCAGACAGTCAGCTGACACCATTTCAAACAGCACTATGGACTATTTTCGAGACGAAATCACTCGATTATTAGACGCAAGCATT
Organism: Saccostrea echinata; assembly: GCF_033153115.1. Classification (NCBI taxonomy): domain Eukaryota; kingdom Metazoa; phylum Mollusca; class Bivalvia; order Ostreida; family Ostreidae; genus Saccostrea; species Saccostrea echinata. Next base: position 5,040,266 of record NW_026889778.1, read on the forward strand.
TCGGCAAACACCAGGGCTGTGTATTTAAAGGCTTGAAAGAATTTTAAAGACTTCAGAATACTGACAAAATTACCTGATAAATGGCCAGTCCCTTCAAACCATATTCTGTTATATATAGCATATCATTCGAGCCAGGGTTCAGCAGCTTCAACAGTTTCATCTTATACTTCGGGTATTAGCTATGTACACAAAATGAGACAATGGGTCGATCCCTCTGATTTATTTATAGTTAGAAAGTCGCTAGAACGGTTGCGAAGATTAAATAGAACAAAAGACCACCAAGCACTATTTCGGAGGAGCTTCTCGTTAAAATCTGTGGCGCTCTACGCCAGGTGTGTTATTCGAAATAAGAAACAACTTTGTTTAGATCAGTTTTTCCTTGGCTTTTACGGTCTATTTAGGGTGGGGGAGTTAGTGTATACGTCAGACCATTGGATCCATGTTCCATTTACAATTAAGGATAAAAAATTTTGCACGTCCAAAAATGTTCCTTGTGTCTCTATCTCTGTACGATTCTCAAAAACTGATCAAAAAGGAAAGGGAACTTGCATTTTATTACCATCTACTTTGCTCAGTTTATAACTTGAAAAAAAAATCTTGCAGTGAGACCACGTGTTGAGGGTTCAGTATTCGTACATAGTAAAAAATCTCCGCTAACTAGATTTCAGTTTAACGCAGTCCTGAGGAAAAAACCCTTTTGACAATTAATCACCCAATTTCCGCTTACAAATCGCATTCTTTTAGATTCGGAGGCGCAAGTGTCTCGCTTTAAAAGGGGTATCGCATGACAAAATTCAGTTACTAGGGCGCTGGAAATCAAGCGCATTCCTAAAGTATATCAGAATGGATATGGGGTAAGCGTGTTAATGAATTGTATTTACCATATTATTTATCAATTCTCTAGAGCACCTTGTTTGGATTGTTGGATCTTCGATTGTTTACTGGGTATGTAGATGGGCAGCTGCAAATATGACTACTAACTTACGTTTAGATAATTTAGGCGTACAGGTAACTTGGATAGGCAAAAAGGGCATGAGATGGTGGGGATCTTAGCGATTGTATTAAAAAAATTAGCTAAATGTCCTCCTTCCTCATATTTAATAATCCACCTTGGGGAATGATATAACATCAATTAGGAGCGGGGAATTGTGTACCAGAATAGAGCATGACATATGCATAATCGCGAACAATTACTAAGTTGCAAAATAATATGGTTTGATATACTCCCACGTCAAAATTGGATAGGGGGCCGTGACATATGCTCCGTCGAAGGGAAACGGAAAAGAGTTAATAGAGCCGGTCGTAGGGCGGTCACATCTGTAAACGGTAGAGCTATCAATCACCCTGATATAGAATTTTCGGAGGAGGGGCTATACCGCGTTGACGGAGTGCATATGTCGGATTTGGGAAATGCAATTATAATAAACACTTTAAAATCTGCCATAGAAGCTCTCCTCATAAAGTTTATTTGTTGGGTGGCAGAGATGTATAAACATCTCTGAGTGGCGGATATGTCATATAAGCAGAGACATTAGTCATCATTATATTATTATTTATGTTTGATTATCTATTTTACATGCTTGGTAGAGCATGTGGTGGCTCGCTAAGGCTACCCTAGGAGCCAATACAAACTTGCTATGGAGTGCACTATGAGCTTGTGGGAGGGATCTGTTTGGTATAACAGTAACCTCGTACCCTGTTCGGTATAACGGGTGGTTTATTTGCCTTACTCGGTATAGTGGGCTTACCTGTTCGGTATAACATTAATTCATATTGTTACGCCTTGCTATGGAATACCCTAAAAGGCGAGGTGCCATAACGCCCGTTACCAATTTAGATGTGTGGCACCCAATGATTTTTAAATGCTTGTCTGACATTTGTCATTGAAACAATTATTAAAGCTGCGGCCTTTATCATCCAAAAACATGTTTTGTTATTTTTTCGGAAAAATATTCTATTAAGATCGTTTAATGCAATCGCAAATTAAACGCATTTAATTGATTTCCGAAAAAAAAAACACTGGGATAGATCTTTTGACACTCCCCCCGACTGCCGCGAGTATAAAAGAGTGGCGCATGAGGTGAATTCCTCCTCTTAATTACCCAACTACTCCAGCGTTCTGCACTTGTAATAATTGTTTCCCACTCACCACTCCCATTAAAGAGCAATATAATCTTAGCTGTTAGTATATTGTATGTTTAAACATACAGAACTGAGCTGCTGCTGCTGTTGCTTCTGTACATTTGATTTTTCAGGTCACCTGTATCTATGGACTTTTTTTATGTTTATGTGCACAAGATTGTGAGCTACCTGCAATGGGACTGAAGACTGACGTTACGTTGCTGTCGCGGCTTTTGCGGATATGTCAGACAAGCAAAGACATTAGTCATCATTTTATTATTATTTATGTTTGATTATATATTTTACATGCTTGGTAGAGCATGAGGTGGATCGCTAAGGCTACCCTAGTAGCCAATACAAGTTTGTTATTGAGTGCACTAGGAGCTTGTGTGAGGGATCTGTTTGGTATAACAGTAACCTCGTACCCTGTTCGGTATAACGGGTGGTTTATTTGCCTTACTCGGTATAGTGGGCTTACCTGTTCGGTATAACAGGTAGTAGCCTCGTTAAGGAATTCCCTAGGAGGCAATTACATTGATATCCCATCTGACTTGCTAAGGGGTACCCTAGGAGTCAATTAATTCATATTGTTACGCCTTGCTATGGAATACCCTTGAAGGCGAGGTGCCATAACGCCCGTTACCAATTTAGGTGTGTGGCACCCAATGATTGTTAAATGCTTGTCTGACATTTGTCATTGAAACAATTATTAAAGCTGCAAACTTTATCATCCAAAAACATGTTTTGTTATTTTTTCGGAAAATATTCTATTTACTATGTGTAAATCAGGTTTTAATAAATGTGTTGAATAATTGCACTTTATCCCTAATCCTGTTCAGTCTAAAGAAATAAATTAATTAATCAACAAATTAGTTTTCATCAATTTATTCCTTTGCAGACGGATGCTAAATATGCCCGTCTTCAAATGTATAGTTTGCATTATTTCCTGTTTTCACTGATCGAAAATACATGTTTGTATTTTTTATCAGGACAAGACAGACACCTCTTGTGAAAAAATATAAATCTACCAAGACATAAATAATTACTGATCGGTAATTTCATTTCTAAATGTTTTTGGACATCTGTACAAGTCATATATACCGCTGTTTGGGATTTCCGGTTTCAATGGATCATAAGTGAGTTCCCTACTGAACGAAAGAAGTATGGTAAATTTTTAGAGTTTCAAAATAAAAACTGTGCATTGTTAATTTTGTCACTAAAACATATCTAAGAAAACGGTTCATCGCTTAAAATATTAGCACACGTGTATATTTCCCAAGTTTCATGAAGAACCCAATATCTAGCTAGTATACATGAAAAGGATTTATTGCTACTTTGCATGGTGCAATTTTCTATGACCATTTGGTACACGTACAATCGTAATCGTTATAATTATAATTAGCATTTATTTATTTGTTCATTTGTTTCAGCTTTGATTAATATTTTATCACTTTCTTTTTTATAGGATTAAGTTAATACACTGTAGGTCCTCACCATCTCCCGTGCCGAGTTGCCGTTCGTCTCTCTCTCTGTCTCTCTCTCTCTCTCTCTCTCTCTCCAAAGAAATCAATATTTACCCAGGCGAAGTGAATGTAGATAGTTTTAGGTATAGTATAACTCCGACTGAAAATATTTTTTATTGTTATGACATTGCTGTATGTAAATTGTTTTCGAATAATTATTCTTAAATTGTTTATAAAATGTTTATAAAATATACCTGGAATTATTTTTCACTTTTTTTTAATTTGATAAACAAAGTTTACATGCATGCAAGCGACAACACAGTCATAATTGTTCTCTCATTTTACCGTCTCTTGAAATGTACATCGCACACTAACCCGACTTAACAGAAAATATTAGGAAGAAACCCCGGAAACCTCTAAAAACCATATTTTTCAAACACTTTAGTAGTGGTTTCCCCCTATTTCATTCATTTATTTTTGTTTGTTAGAAATTGATGCTAAACCTTAAAAGTTTGTGTCTTTCCCGAATTACATTTTTATATTTTATTTTTAATTGATCATTCATTTTTATGCATGACGTCTCTATCATATTATTTACACACTGAAATGTCTACGGACTTTTCCGTTTTTCCCTATCATGAAAAGGAGCATACGGGGTGTGTGACCGTTTTGCAGGGAATTCTCACTCCTGCATGGCACCTGATCCCACCTCTGATGTTTTAGAGGTCCGTGTTTGCTTCTGCACCTGATTTGTATTCTTTGAATGGAATTTTGAGCTTGAATACTGTTCGTTATCTCCATATTTCATACACCGTCACGTATATCAGTCGGTACAATGTAGAACGCTCTCTCCCTGATCGGAAGGTCGTGTGCTCGGATCAGGGCTGCGACTGACCTAAGTGGATTAAAAAGTAGGTAGCAACTATTCCTTCGCTAAGCTCTCGGCTCTTTGAAGTGAAAGTTACAGGTCCTTCCGATGAGACCTTCAAAACCGAAGCCCCGTGTCATGGTAGGCGTTGGCACGATAAGGACCCCCACTGCCCAATGGCCCTGAGTGACCAGTAAAGGCTTAAATTTGAAGCCGTTCACCCGTACATGGTGACGTCTCTATATGAGTGAAAAATTCTCGAGCGGGACGTAAAACAACATACAATCAATCAATCAATCAACCATATTTTAATGGATGAAAAGATATATTTCACCAATATTATAGCCACTGTGGAGTATCTTGCACGATTTTATGAGTGATAAAAACAAAATAGGTGAAATGTAAACTAAACGATTAGATGATTGATTGTATGTTGTTTCACGTCCAATTCGTGAAATTATCACTCATAAAGAGAAGTCACCATATACTGGTTAAAGGCTTCAAATTTAGATCTATACTCGGTACTCGGGGTCATTGAGCAGTTAGGGTTCTTTATCGTGCCAATGCCTTCCGTGACACGGGAGCTCATCCGAAAGACCCTGACTTTCACTTTCAATTCCGAGCGCTTAGCGAAGGAACAGTTACTGCCTATGTTTATGTCTTAGGCTTGACGCGGCGCAATGAACGAGAACCTAGGTCCTCCCGATCACGAAGTGAACGCCATATCACTAGGTTCAAAAGTCCGTTGGAACAATGCAAACACGGACCTCTATATTCATCAGAGTTGAAATCGGGTGCCATGGAAAATGGAAATGCCCGCCGTGTGCTCCTTGCCAAGATGGGGCAAAAGGAAAATTCAAGGTATTTCAGTGTGAAAATAATGGTCTAACATTTTATAGAAAACGCCAGTCAACATTCGCTAGATTGAATTTGCTAACAAGGTCATTTTATCGGCCATAGAATTTGAGAAAGGACATTAAATGAAACTGTTGATATCCTTGTATCTTCAATTTATTCGTCGCTAGCTTGCCGCCCAGTTTTAGAAATTGTTCGAGCGCAGACCGTATGCGTATCGAATCAACCGAAAAAATATAAACTCCATATTTAGATGACAATGGTATTGTTGTGTTGTCGTATTCAGTGTATTAATAAACAACACTATATAGCCGTATAAACAATCCAGTGAACTGTTTATATTAACTTTACTATGTGTTCGGACATCAGCATCCAGTCCCAGGAATATCATATTGCATTGCCAGACTTAATACTCTGTACATATGTTTGTATGCTTTAGTCTAGAATAAAATGCTAATCTGTAAAGATGCCTTCTAGTACTCATTTCTTGTGTTAAACAAAAACAACACAAAAGGTATATTGCTACATAAATAAGGGACGTTAACGATATAAAAGTTGAGGTCGTCACGTTTATCATAGATGTTTTTATTAGTTTGTGTAAGATTATTTTGTATTATTGTCCAAATTTATCCGGATCGATTTATTTATCCAATTTTGTCAGAATATGAATTTTCAATCTTAACGTGTGAACCAGCCATAATTGCACGATTTTCCAATGTTTACACAAAGCTGTAGTGAAATTGAGCTGTTTTACCTTAGATTTTTGGATGAATTGGAAAATAATCACGGTAATTACCTTTTTATGGTTGTCTAAAGGCAGTATTAACTTCATAACCTTTTGTATACTGTCTTTTTGGAGCAAACAAGGTTAATCTTCGGTTTGAGTATATGATGTAAATTAGCGTTCTCATACGTTAGATTTAACGTCATTTGTTCATTTCTATCGAAGCGGAAAGCTGTATTTTTCATTTTTGTTATTGCGAGAGTAATCGCCCTCGTTCTCTTTAATTATTTTTTATATTTACTGTAATTAATATTACGCTAATGCTCAATTCGAATTAAAGTTATCAATTATAATCATTGTATGTATCTTTACTTGATTTGATAAAGATTTGTTAATTGTAAGCTTATTTAGTATTTTCATTAGTTTGTAAATAAATAATCACTATTTATTATTTATGGTACTTGCGATATATAGGGGTTTTAATGGCAATTGTAACGAGAGAGGTTCTATAGGTTAAACTCGACAAACCCGTCTATATACATGTAAGTGTGAGGATATCACGGCTTATGTAGTATAGCAATAAGTAATAAGTGTGCGGTCATCGCTGCTTATTACTTGCCAGAGTGTGTGGTCATCCCAGCTTTGGACTTGGCATCTCTTAGCAGCAAGTGTGCGGACATTTCTGCTTGTTGCTGCGCAAGATCAAAGTGTGCGGACTTCCCTGCCTGTATTTTGTGGTAGAGCATTGGTGTGCGGACATCTCTGTCAGTGTCTCTAGTCTAAAACCGTTTCCTTAGTGTCAAGTGTGCGGTCATCCCTGCTTGTCCCTTGTGGAAGTTCGCAGGTGTGTGGACTTCCCTACCAGTGTTACTTGTATGCTACCGGTAAAAGCCATATATACGCAGAATCCCCTGATTAAGACTGAGCATTGTACATATTTCAGCATCTCAGGGCTATCCGTTTCTATCACGGGTACGAGTCCGCGGGAGTTCACAAGTAGTGACCTCCCTTGCACGTTACACTATTTACTTAAATTATTCAACACCATTATGCATTACTAGTTTATTACATAAAGTTTTTTTTTTATTATTGTACTCGGTATAATTGATCAGTCAGTCGAATGGTGCGTCATTTCAGTCACATTTATATAATGTACAGCTTTGTAAGTTCTGTTTATTTTTTGTTGTAGTCAATCTTCTCCCTTTCCTTTACCATTTCCTTTACCTATGTTGATGGAAATAAATGATGGGAAACGAATGTGACAGTTATTTATAAGAAACATGAAAGGGAAACGGTTTCATAGCACTACAGTTTGCCTTCTTCTTTTTTTTCTTTTGTAAAATATCCAAACAGATCTACTAGATCTAAACACATGCAATGCTGTCATATAACATTTTAATTGTTTTCGTCCAGTGTTCGTCAGAAAAAAAAAAACCCGCATGAGAATTGAGAATAAAACATTGCTATCCAAAATTGTCATCAATCACCTCTTTTTAACTTTGCATTACTCTGTTCGGATTGAGGTCAATTTTCAACAGGGGTAAATTTCTTTTTTCTTTAGGTTGCACATGTAGAAAACTGGCCCTAAGGTAAATTTTCTTCAAAAAAATATGTCTTCCGCTGGGGACTTATTCAACGTCAAAAAATGACCACTGTTCATTATTCTACGTTGTCAATACTCGTCTTTACACCAGCATAAGAAGTGAAAGTCACGGGATTTTCAGATGAGATCTTAAAAGCTGAGGTCCCGTGTCACGATAGGCGTTGGCATGATAAAGTATCCCTTTACTCAATGGCCCTCAGTTCCTAGTATAGGTCTAAATTTGAAGTCCATCTCAGGTATACGGTGACTTCTTTATATAAGTAAAAAAATTGACTGAGACGTAAAACAAAATATAATCAATCAATCTCTTGTGAAAACTATAAACATATAAAATATCATATTATCGAAAATACACTGCATCCTCTCTGAAAACATTTTGTAAGTCCCTCTCCTTGTCAATGAAAAATATCAATAGGTCCAACACGAAGAGGATTGCTTTGAGCTTACCAAAGATTATCAGTTCATGAGTTTCTCATTAACCATATCTATGTTATCTCTGGAGACAAGTTTTCAACAATCTTTTGGTATTCCCATGGGTACTAACAGTGCCCCGTTAGTAGCAGACTTGTTTTTGTATTTATATGAAGCAGAATTTATTTTAAAACATCAAAAGAAGTCTCTTGCTTAAGATATAACGAGGACGTTTTGTCAATTAATTAACAATATCCATTGTCAATCCCACGTTGATTCCTGAACTCCCAAGTAAAAGACACCAAGAGTCTGACACTTTTGTTTTGACAATGACTTTAATTACCAGAACAAATGTTGATTGGCGTCTTTTAAACGAATTGTTAGGCCATTATTTTCAAACTGAATTATGTAAGATTTTTTTTCTGTTTACCCAATCATGACATGGCACATGGGAGATGTGACCCGTCGACAGCGGATGCTTATTTCTCCATGGCTTCTGATCCAACCTCTGTTTTCAGGGGTCCATGTTTGTTTTGTCACAATTTAAATTAATTGGACTTTGAGCATGATATTTATTCTTTATCTCCACATTCCATTCTATTCCTACCTCTAGATATTCCAGTTTTTGAGCACAATTTATTCAAAATATAATTGCGGTGCTGCATTTACTACTACTTGTTGGTCTCAAAAGTATGTTTTATTTCCGTGAGCTCTGACTTTTAATATACCATTATATACACGTGATTTAGGCATTATAAAATGGAAATGACATTTTAGCATGCAAAAAATTATAACTGAATATTGGTGCAATACAACCTTTGATAATGATTTCTAGTATTTCCAAGCAAAAGAAAAATTAGTGTAGTATAATTGGTAAAAAAAAAATCATGGTCATTAAAAACTAAATTACATATTTTTATCTTGTATCCTACTACCTGGAAGCATTGAAGGAGCATATCTATACTACAAGTTCTTTGAAATGAGCGTCTTTGTCCTTTTCTGAAACACAAGAACAACCTATGAACAGAGTTAAATTGAACCAGAAGGAAGTAGGTAAAGAAATAGTCATCAAAATTGGCAAAACATTCACCTTTGTTTAAAACAATGAAATCTTTATTTGTTTGATAATGCGGAAATAATTGCGGGTAAAATACATAACCTAATGTAGCATTTTATTTATATTACTACCTGCATTGATAATCGCATAAAGGTAGGTTTAGGTACATATCATGTTTCATTGATGGAAGAGTCCACTGATATAAATATGTCTGATATCTTTCATGCAGATGGCGTAAAAACCGTTCTAACTAGCTTAGCGGCTTTAATGGATTGATTAAAGCTGAACAGGACTCGTGAATAGGCATACGTCATATTAGTTCTATCCCCGATATCAACACTGGGGTACACCCTTCGTTTTCATAACACCCGATTACTCTCTTGTCAAAGATACCTCCATTGAATGAACGGTCCGTGACCGAGTTGGTTATCTTGCATTACATTTGTTTACATTTTATTGCAGCTAACGTGTGTTTGTGTTTGTTTTAACTGCAATGACCTGTGCAAAGGTAGAAAATCGTTGCATTTGAATTAAAGGATTATAAATTACACGAATCTGCAAGCAATTATATTTTTTATTAGGCCCCGCCTACTTTCGTGAAACTTTAATTGAGCAGCTTTATGAATATTCATGATTTATTTGGAACTTACAGGGACTTTTCATAATTATGATTAAAAGAAATTGCGACGTGTTTCAAATAAGTGTGAACTGACGCACCTTTTTTGCAGGGTATCAGTCTTTCTAGGGCGATTTTTAGGGAATCAGCAAAATATATCGATTCATTTTATTAAGTAAAAAGTCTAGATGTATAACATGTATAATACACTAGTACTGTAATTAATTTTGTCGCTTCCGATTATTTTCAATGACTATCTAGAACCAACCTTACAGGTGTAAACTGAAAAGCATATTACACTGAACCGAGACCAAGTGAACGGCTTATATAGGGGCTCCACTTCTAACTGCAAATTAAGGGAAATATAGCGGAACAAAGTCCTTTTACGAATTGTGTGCAGTTTTAATGAAATGGTTTTTATAAGAAATAAAGACGAAAAAAATTAGCGAACATAAGTATACATATATTTCTGTTAAAATACATGAACATGCTTACATGTATGATGATCATTGCATTCTTACTTTGAACTCCGTCATGTGATCCCACACTATAGCTTTAGTCATGTGATCCCAAGGACTTTACAGTGTTAGAAATTTACTGTACATCAGTTGTCTAGGCTATAACCGTAATTTAAAAATAATGTCAAAAGAAAATACCACTGTACGTGTCTAACTTTAACTTTTGGGGAGTCGCAATCTGATTGAAATCATATCCTTTGATCCGCTCACATAGATCATTACACAAGGATCTGAAGAAGCTTCATTTATGGTCATCTCCTGGTGATCTTTCTAATAAAAAATATTCATCGATTTCCAGTATCAATGATAAAAACCAAAACTTACCAGAAATGTTCTCTTGATGTAGTGACACAATTAGTATTATTATACTTTCATGTTAAATACTAAAATCTGATTGGTTTAGACGCATTTAACAATCCGTAATGTTACCCTCAGCGTTAGCAACACACTTGACAACGGGTAACATTACGAAAATATCACATGCGTTCAAATCATGCGCGTACGGTTCACCGTAGAATTCTCAAAACGTCGGTTGTGCGTTTGAAAGAAGCCGAATAAACGACGTCAATAAAAGCTTGCGTCCGATGTAGCTTACTTGAAAACAACAAACGACAGACGAAACATCCTTGCGAGTGCAAACTTTAGATGATAAAGGACTTTTTGAGTAGCAAACAAACAATAGAAAGGTTGGTAAATCTTTTCCGAAGCTTTCTTATTGAGAAAAATAGAAGCGGGGAGTTTGAAAGCTTTCTAAGCGTGAACTTAACGACGATCTCCGAATTTTTTTATGACATCCGAAATCAATAAGACATTCAGTATAATAAAATAAATAGTGCACGTTTTTGAGGGTAACAGTTGAAATTGACACCCCTCGGAAAACCATTGTCAACCTCCGCGTCAGCGGAGGTTGACAATGGTTTTCCGAGGGGTGTCAATTTCAACTGTTACCCGCAAAAACGTGCACTATTTATATAATATCATATTTGAAGAACAAGAGGTAGTTGATATTATTTCTATACTTCCAGTCAATAAAGCTATGGGTCCCGACTATATCAGTCACAAAATGTTAGAATGTACTGTTTCCACTGTCAAAATCATTAACTATGTTATTTAATAAATCACTAACAGAGAAGGTTTTTTCCAGGCAGGTGGAAAGTAGCTCATGTATTACCTCTTTTTAAAAAAGATGATCCTTCGTTAGTGTCTAACTATAGACCTGTTTCTTTGTTAAGTTGTGTTAGCAAAATTATGGAGAAAATTGTTTTCAAACACATTTACAATCATTTTCATTGTGATAATTATTCTATCGATATTAAGCTGGTTTTTTACCTGGACACTCTACAGTGTACCAACTTTTAGAAACTTAAAATAATGTTGTACAAAGTATAGATGAAGGCAAATCGTGTAGTATGGTTTTTTGCGATCTTTCTAAAGCATTTGACAGAGTATGGCACAAGAGTCTTCTTTCCAAATTACAAACATATGGAATATCCAGCGATCTTTTACTATGGATTACAAGTTACTTGAGAAAAAGATCACAAAGAGTTATGCATAAGGATTTGTTTTCATCCATTTTCAATGTATATGCAGGTGTGCCTCAAGGCTCAGTTCTAAGTCCTCTTATTTTTTATATGTTAATGATGTTGCTGAAAATATGCCATCAAAGTGTAGAGACTATTTGCTGATGATAATTCAATGCAACATGCTTCATTTAATTCATTAGATACAGAATATAGGTTAAACCATGATCTTGATGTTTTTGATAAATGGTCAAGCAAATGGCTCTTAAGTTTTAATCCATCAAAAACAAAGGTTGTATTTTTTTTCCATTAAAAATAGATCCGTTTTACCTTATTTGTTTTTTCAGGGCAATGCACTGGAATTGCATCACATAGAATTATTTTATTTTCTAATTTGGCACCATACAACATTAAATACAAAATGTGCAAAATCAAAACTTCATTGAGATATAAAATTGAATCGATTCTTGAAAGATGTGTTTGTTATAGAGGGTCTCTACGAAGTAACATTGAATGTCGCACATTGTCCAAAAACTAATAAAATTTAATCTAATTATTATGGTACAACTGTGGTTGGATAAATCATATGTGTTTAGTCATTAAATAGAGACATATTGAAAATTAAAGGATTTTTATCAAATGTGCATCTCTTCAAAAAGTTACTAGTATATGCCAAAATAATTTCAATATTATGGTGCAGGGATGGGCACGATTACTGAAAAATGTAATTGATTAATAATCGATTACTTAGAGGAATTTTGTGTAATCGATTATTAATCGATTACACTCATTTTCGTCCTGTAATCGATTGTAATCGATTACTTTGGAAGATGTAATCGATTAATAATCGATTACTTCCAAGTTTTTATCCCTTCAAATATCAAAGCAATATTTAAATGGTAAATGTTGATGTTATCCACTGAAGTTTGAATGTGTTCCTGCAGTTTCAGTGCAGATTCTTTTAAGGTTTTATTCTGGCTAACATTCTCACTAAATGCCCAAATGAGAGATTCTCTACCATGGAAAGTGGAGACATGATTCCTACGATAAAATATGCCAAGGAATTAATTATTCCTTTCAACCTTGGATCGGAACCTCCATATTTATTGACTTGTTGCAAAAATTATTTCATATTTTATTGTGAATTACTATATTAGAAGTATTTGGGCTGCCCTTATGTTGACAGTACTCATTAAACATTCCTGTACGTGTCTTTTTCAAAAAATTAAGTAAATTAGAACTCTTAGTAGTAAACATGTAAATTAAATGTGTCTTTAAGTAATTCAACTAATAGCACAATTTCATTCTGTACTGAAATAAGTGTTTTGAGAGCTATTAATTGTTTTAATAATATTGTTTGTCTTCAATGGAACTATCAATTATAAAAGTTCAACACTAGGTAGTTCACAGTTTACACCTCATTATCTGCAAGTCAGGGATGTCTCAGTCAATTAATTAGCCAATTAAGATAAGCAAACACAGTGACACACTTCCTCTCTTACAGAAACTTTTAACCTCTCACTGATATAAAAGCAACCTTACAATTTTGAATGAAAACATGAAATGATTTTGCAAATTTTAAAGTTACTAAAACACAAGTTTGAAGTTGTTTAAACATTTTCAGATATGAATAAGTATTTCCATCTTTTTTTTCAAGTACAATGTAGTTTATTTAACAAATTATTTATATTCAATCCAGCACTTTTATATGTTTTTGTTATTCATAATTTTCTATTACAAGACAAAGTTTTTCAACATCTGAAACATGAAAAAGGACATGCAGCAAGAGGACAGTGGGTCAAATGTAAAATGCACAGGAAAAATATGTATATTTTATTAATAAATGGTTGAAATACACTTCTGAATTATTTAATACTAGACCAGTAGGTCTATAATGCAAATTTTATTGAGAACATTATTTAACTTATGATAATTAAACTTATTAAAGTTAGGAAATCCAAACATTACACTAGGTGGTTTTATAATATTTGATATTTATGTGTGACTGAATGGAAATAATTCTCCAAAATAAGATCCATTTATGTATAAAATAATCGAAAGTAATCGAAAAAGTAATTATAATTACATTGAAAATTTTAGCTATAATCGATTAAATTACGATTACAAGTAATCGAAAATCTCTTCGATTACAGATTACTGTCGATTACTTGAAAAAAAGTAATCATTACAATCGATTACGATTACTCGATTACGATTACCCCATCCCTGTTATGGTGACAAAATCCTAACAAAAAATTAATGTTAGCATGTTATGTCACAGACGTAAAAACAAAGCATTTTGACGTTATTACATGCACTTGCATAAAATATCATCTAAAACGTCAAAACCTCCAACTCTTTTTGCTGATATGGATGAAATAAAAATGTACCAATAACGATTAATCTTAAGAATTATTCAAAGTTCTGACAGGTGTATGTATATATAAAAGCAAAACATGTACAGTGTAATATACTGTATCAGTATATATCCTTGTCAAAATCTGTCCAAAAGTACTCATCACCCGCAGTTCGAATTTTAGGGGAAAAAAAACAACAACACATATTCCAAAATTTTTAGAATTATTATTTCCTGTCAGTAATGTGTGTCAACTCTATTTGATGCCGGCAAACCATACTACATGGGGCGTTGGATGGCATTTTACATTGGGTAGTCGAATATTGAATCAAGGTTGAGGTGGGGGGGGGGGGTATAGTTGGAGGTTGTGATTTGACTTAAATTTCAGACTTTCACTAGCATATTGATAATGATTTCTTTTTGTCATCAACCCGGTAGCATCATTTGAAATAATGCTTCCAAATGCTAAATCTAAAACGACCAAAATGGCAACAATTTATTTAAACAAATTGTAGTTTAGGGAAAGGATACTCCCTCTATACAATGCCCTGTACAGCCTTTCCAGAAACCCACGAACAGACCCACAGACCTCTGATGATCACGCACGGAACACCTTGGCCGATTCGTACATGTACCTCATCTAATTTGATAATTTGATCTAGTAGTTTGATGAACGGCGGAATCATCCGAGGTTTGCCGAATGGACCTCATAATAATTTATCCACGGAAACAGTGTAAACTAGATATAAGTATCAATAAGCATCATTTATCATGATGTGTATTGATACGTATAACTTTCCATTTTTGTTCTATAAAAAGTTTTTAAAACATAACTTTTTAAAATATCATTGCAATATTGACAGGTGTAAATGTATTCTGCCATCTACAAATACAACTCACATGAATTATAAAGATTGATGAAAAGAAACAAATTACATTTAGTAAAGCAGGAAATGACGTAGATATTTTTTAATCTTTTTCATTCGTATAAAAAAAGAAGGTATATTATATATATATATATATATATATATATATATATATATATATATATATATATATATATATATATATATATATATATATATATATATATATATATATATATATATACTTCTAATTAATGTTCTGAATTTGTTTAGACAGATTTTATGGAATCCAAGCAGTTTTAACTGACGAAAAAGTTCACTACCTCACAGGTTTTCACATTTCCTTAACATGCAAAAGTTTATAACTATCCAGTATAAAAGTTAATACATGTAGTACATTTGTAGATGTACGTATTTAGAATGGCCAGTATACAAACAATCAATGTTTAAGCCACCATTTGTTTTAAGTTAGTTTAAAATGTGGACAGGATTTTGTCAATTAAAAAAAATAACGTAAATAAAACATACCTTTACATTTTTAAGAGTGATATATTATATTTTCTTTGTTTTCTCTACCCAGGAAAATGAACAAAGAATGATAAATTATATGTCCCTTTTTTTCTCTACCTAGAAATGAGCAATGACGGATAGAAACCGTACAGTTGTTACCAGATACAAGAAATCCGTGTGGTATATATTTCTCTTTTACTTTATACACATGTAACTGTGTCAAAACACACTGTAGATTTAACCTATCTATAGGGCGTGACATATTGGAAAATGTTTATTAAATACTGAAATATAAATTAATATTTGAAGAAAACAGTTTATGAACATTAAAAGTGTTTTGAACATTATAAAGCTGAAACACTAGACTGTAGATATAGTGTAATAGAATGTAGTGTTTCAAACTATCTTATGATCTATTAAATTTTTTTTTTTTTTTTTTTTTTTTTTTTGTTTTGTTTTTTGTAATTTATATATATGTTTTCATTTGATAATATTGACTTGTTAGACAGGTTTTATTCTGAACACTTGGTTGCTGTTAATTCACTGAATCATTGAAAGGTCACACCAACCATTGCAAAGGTAAGTAAATTTATATGAAACTAAACTGTTTTCAATGCTCCAGTTTTTTATCAACCAAATCCTTGGTACATAAATAAATTTTGGATAGATACCAATTATATTGATTCAGATATTTGTGATTATAGTACATTGTTGTAATTTACAGAGAAATCTCCCCGACTGAGGAAATCAACATATGATTTTGTTAGATAAGCCACTGGAAAAGGACAATTAAGAAGTAAATGTCTGCTATAAATTATGTATAGAGCAGTGTTACGGAAATCTGTCAAAGTGAGGGGTGTTAGTGAGGGTCGTCACATTTCCCGTGTGTCACCAGACTGGGTCTGGATTAGTGATTGGAACAATCTTATCTTGACAAACACAGCAGGTGATGAACTACATTGTCTTTCAGATATAGGTAGTTATCACGGGGTCCACACTGTGAACAACGAGGGTGATTTATTTTATATAGACAGTGGGCATAACATCAACCAACTTTCTACAGATAACACAGTTAGGAATATATTTATAAAGTACACAGCACCATGGAGACCACTGTGTGTCTACAGCTCCCCCTCCACTGGAGACCTTCTGGTTGGAATGAGAAATACTGATACAAGGACAGGCAAAGTAAACCGTTACAATAACAAGGGACTTCAAATACAGACAATAAATAACAACATCATAGGTCAGGGACTATATAGTCTACCTATCTACATCACAGAGAACCACAATGGAGATGTAATCGTGTCTAACTGGGACTGTGTAGTGGTTACAGATCGTGAAGGTAGATTTCGCTTCTCCTACACAGGACCTCCATTAGGACCAGGACTATGGCCACGTGGATTAAGTACAGATGCGCTGTCACACATCCTGGTTTGTGATCATAGGACTGACTCGGTACAAATAATTGATAAGGACGGGCAATTCCTGTCATAGATACACACACCTCAACACAGGATATACAAACCGTGGAGCCTGAGTTATGATTGTGAAACTCAGCTTTTCTGGATTGGATCATTGAGCAACAACACAGTTAACTTATACAGAGTGATAAATGAGTACTCTATGACTGGTAAGTAATACCCTTGTATGATTATGTGTTTTGTTTAACAATATCTATGTATATATTATGATAAATAAAATTACATATTTATTGGGGAAGTCATCAATGAGTAAGTTTTCCTTGGTTTATGTGTACTTACAAACAATAATGAATAATTATTTTAATATTTTTCCCAGTGTGATTACATCAGTAATCTTGCATTTGAATTATTTCCCTTTCTGTTATCATGGTTATTACTTACACAGAGGGGAACGTAGCATGTGCGTAAGATAGGGTAGAGATTCAAATTCCGTTACTGCGACTTTGATTATTAAAAAAAATGATGTTGTGTCAGATACATACAGCGATGCCGGCACTGAATCGCAAGAAACTCGTATGTCCGTGTAAACCTAAATAGATGGAGCGGGCATGCCCACCCACCCCCTCCAAAATTTTGCCAGTATACATAGAGGATATTGAATGTTTTGTAGTTGGATATGGAATTCATTTCACGAGTGGAACAGGATTTTTTATATTTATATTTTCACGAGTGCAAAGCATATAAACCATGAAAAATATAAAACAATCCTGTGGGATTTTTTTTTCTAAAACTGAAAACTATAGACATATAAAGAGAGACAGACAACAACTGACAAAAAAAAAGTTTCCCTTATCCTAAAGAAATTCTTGTAAGTCTTTGCTAGATAGACGCAAGTACCCACGTATGAACCTTCTTATCAGGATAATGCCTGCCCTTTGACATCAAAACCTGGAAAGCATATCTGGTGGCACAATCTACCGCTTGTTTGGTGGCAAAAATATCTGCATTATCACCACAAACAAATCTTACGCTTCTGTATCAATCGGTGGAAGTGGTACATATTAAACCGCCCACAGTCAAGGTACCATCCACCTTATAATCAGCAAACTAAACAGTAAAGGTATTACCTTTGCTTCGTGACTGATGGAGGTCATCATATACCTGGGTTAGCCCAAGGCATGTCGAAATAGATCGAATATTTTTTCCCTGGCTGATGTGAACATTTTTTTTAACTCTACAACCACCACGTGTGTCGCCATGTTTTCAAATTTTGGCAAAACAAAACATCTATGTAACACTGATCACGAAAGAAAAAAAGAAAAATGCTTTAAGGAACTTTAATGCCTCTGGAACTTTAATTTATGGTACAAATTTTATAAATCGAACAAAAAAGGAAAATCCATATCTTCACAGGAAAAAGCATTTAAAAAATAGGGTCAGTCTGAAAAAAGGAAACATTTTTTTTTTAGACCAAACAAATGAAACATTTCATAGACGAAAATAATTACTGTAATGTTGATAAGTGTAATTTTGATATGCACCATGATGTTGTACATAGCACACGTGTGTTACATGTTATTGAAATTTTTACAATTCTTAAAAAGAAAAATACTTCTCAAAATTCCTTTTTTGTAACCATTGCAACACTATTCATAGAAATGAAAAAAAAATGAAACAAAGAATTGTACTCTACAGGTATACCAAGTTTTATTGAACTTAGACGTAAACTGTAGGCGGGGAAGCGATTTGAAAATTGCTTACGGACAATCAGACAACTGGAAAGCAAAAGCTAAAGACTTACGGATAAATGAAATCCATAAATTACAATATTTACATTTGGTATGTTTTTCTACTAAGCCAACTGTAAAATTGATTTGAAAGTCATTTTTGTGTATACTCACGCGTAGAAATATACACGGTGAAACTCGCGCTAAAGTGACGTCACAATGAGGCTACAGAGACGTTAATAAAAACGTAACGATATAGGGCAGCATGATATTCAAATATTGAGTATATTATTGGTGCTTTTAAACTTGAGAAATGTAAATACATGTATAAGGAATGTTTTTAAGTTTAGTGTGAATTATTGGTGTGTAAAACACACAGACTTGCACGTAGGCATATTTTTTCATGAAGCGCTAGCGCGCTTCATGAAATATGCCTACGTGACAAGTCTGTGTGATTTACACACCAATAACTCACACAAAACTTAAAAACATTCCTTAATTAACTCTTTTTATCAAATAAAACTGGCCGCTAGAGCTAAAAACTAATTCACTGTATGTGTTGTTTTAATAGTATCATTCGTTGCCATGGCAACCGTGATGTCATTCTACTCTGCAAAATTAAAAACTTTAAGATTTTACCTTCCAGAAATATGTAGGTTGCTTTGTGTAAAAAGTGACTAGAAAATGTCAAAAATTCTATTTGAAATTCATATTCAGTTTGGCAGAAAAAATGCAAAATCTATGGTAGTCGAATGGTTTAAACTGAACATGACTCGTAAAACATATAGATTTATCGTCCGCCGTATTTCTCCTATTTTGCATTTATGTCTTGGACCCTTATTTAGGCGTCAGACCTGATCCAGTTCAATGTATTTCGACATACGCAACGTAGTTTGAACTTAATTGTCTTTTTCCTTGGAGTTAAAGAGTTCCAATACTTAAAGGAACTGTGTGCTACATTTAATGTCTATATATGCTGTTGTAAACTTCTTCTAAAACAAGTTTGGATAGACAAAACATCTACGTTTAGAAGTTTTTATATATTTTTCTTTGAATTTAAAAGAATATTCATCAATTGATACCTTTTCAAAACCCCTGATAATGCATAAAGATTCTTTGTCTACGAACATCTGATGGTACTTTAATCTTAATTTAAGAAGACCTTGAAAAATTATCAGTAGGTAAGGTACGTTACGTATGTCCTTAACTGCTGTGAAGAGGAGACATGTATTTTCATTTTAATGAATTAGGGCTATAAAAACAGCCAAGCGGTTTGGGGCCCTAAGCTTTTTTTCTAAGTACTAAATAAATATGGATCTTGTGCTGAAATGTAAAGCAAATGATTCTTTTACATGTGTTTAGCGTGGCATGCGTTAATTATATAATCAAGTGATGATGATGACTTAATGCTATTTACTGTATGTTTTCGTCTGTTGTAGTGTATCGTTCCGAAACGTTTAAACATTTTCATCTTCTTCTCAGGAACTGCTTAACTAATTTCAACCAATTTCAAACTATTATATCTATTAGTGACGGACAACAAAAGAAGTGAATTCCATGCACCCTAGCTCACCCAGGAGTCTAAGGGTTGGACTCCAATGATCATATAGTAAAAATGTATAATTTCTTTTAACGTCTTTTTTTCTGTCACTGCTCTAAGGAGATAAACTAGGTGGAAAATTGAAAAAAATGTACCCCACGAGTCAAGAATTCTAAAAAAAAAAAAAAAAAGGTGGTCTCTTTTTTGATTTAATGGTAAAAATTACTTCTTTCTTTGAAAATCTTCTTCTCCTGCCCTGTATAGTAAGGAAACAAAGTGATTAGTAATAATTATCAATTTTGAGTGTTTTTCCTAAAGTTTTTGATTTGTGTGTTTCAAGAACGCTGGGTCAGGGAATCTGGTGTTATAGTAGAGCTGCATTAAATTTATAATGGAAATGTGTTAATGTAAACAATTACTTTCGGCTGTGTATTCATTGAAACGCCTTTGGTGGAAAGCAGCTTCCCCATATTCAAATTCAAGGCAGAATGTCTTGCACAGGTACATGAATGCATTAATAAGAACAATAAGAATTTCGCTAAATTACTTGTTCAAAAATCAATATCCGCCAAATATCGTACACGCTAAAAATAAACATTTATACAGTATTTCCGTAAAGATTAAAACAACTCTGGTCTTGGACATTATTGAGGCTAAAAAAGTAAGTTGCAATAAGCAAGGCTATTTTTACCAGACTTGTGAAATGCCGGATCACTTGGTTACCATCCCTTTGGTGGAAGGACTGTATTAGTTTGCAAGTTATACCTATTTCTATTCACCTTGCAACATAGGTTTATGTTTTAGTTTATTTCGTTTTTAATGCGACTTTCGATCTATACAGTGTTGTATTATACTCAGGAGACCGTTAAGGACCCTCGACCTCGTGGTTGTATTTTTTGTTCATTACACGAGATAAAAAAATGACATCCATGAGTTTTGATGTTTATTCTAAGATCATGATTGTGTCTTTTTCACCAACTACTGATCATGATGGTTTAGATAAAGTTGATGATTTGAAGTTCTTGAGGAAGGAGAAGACAAACATTTCCCACACCAGAGGAATACTTGTTGGATGTGCTGAAGCTGGAAAAACTACACTGTTGAAGAGATTAAGAGGGCAACATCACAATATCAGTGAAGTTACAAAGTCAACCAGGGGTCTGTCTGGAAGTCCATCAACATCTCTTCATTGTTAAAGATGGAATTTTAGAAGGTAAATTAATTTCTGAATTATATACACGAGACAAATAAAAAAAAATCTCCTTATTCCTGCAAAATTTTTTAAGCTCAACTGAGCTAATCATGAAAGCTCAAGTGGGTTTTTCTGATCAGTTGATGTCTGCCGTTTGTCCGTCTGTATATCTGTCTAGCTGGCCGTCCATAGGGAAAATTTTAACATTTTTAACTTCTACACAAAAAAAAAAAACATTGGACCAATTTTAACCGACGTAGGTACATTTATAAATCATTCCTGGGTAGAGGGAATTCTAAATAATTAAAATAAACGGTCAAACCCCCGTCCAATAGGGAGATAATCAGGAAAAGATAAAGATAGGGTGGGGCCATTAAACAATCTTTTCAAGAAGTGAAGAAAAGCTGAAACTTACCAGGAAGCTATCTGAGGTACTGTAAATTCATATTCTAATTTGTTCAAATCATGGCTCTGGAAGTAAGGCGAAGTCACAATATATATAGGGGATCAAAGTTTTACATTAAAATATAAAAAGGAAACATACGAGAGATGGCCGTAAATTTCGTGGACAAGCCGGTGTAAAGACAAATAATGACCCCCCATCGAATAATGACCGGGGGGTAATTTTTTCAACGACAAAAATGACCCCCAGCCGTAGAAAAATTCATTTTTTGTAGAAGAAGAGCCCTAGGGGTAATTTTTTTTTTATATGTGTGTCCTATAAAAAATTGACCCCCGTTGAAAAATGTCCCCTTTTCCAACAGAGTGATGCAAAAATTATTACAGGTGATTAATACCAAGGTTTGAACCTAAATGTTTAAATTTTTTATGTCCTTTAGACCAACACTGGACGAACCCGGAATTGACCCGCTTCGTGGAAATGATGTAGAATATGTATCGCAAATGACATAATACCTCGTGCGAACAACATACTATGGATGTATTTCCTAATGGAATAAAAGGTGGAGATAGCGAACAGTAATGATTAAAATATCCATAAACAATACAATTCTGTTAACAGGGTATAAAAAGGACCCCCGAAAATTGCAGAGGTGGGATCAAGGGCCTAGAAAGAGTAAGCATCCCTCTCACCCGCCGTGAGCCCTATGAAAAAAGCAGGTAAACGGAACATTCCGTTGTCGAATTTAGTATAAAAACAAAGGCCAAAAAATTGACCCTATTAAGGGTTATAATTGTTGACAGGGGCATTGATACGACCATTGAATTTACGAAATGCTGACTTTAAGCGAGGTTATTGAAACCCCTGTAACATCAGCTTATCTGTCAGTAGTCTGCCTTGATTTTAAAAATTAATCGTGCTCTTTGGTATCGAATGAGATGGTAAACCTTAACATCATATGCAAATGATAGCGAAATATTACTGCATAAATAAGGAAAGTTGATGATGGAAAAGGCTGAAGTCATCCTATTTGTCAGACAATTTAGTTGTTAGTTGGACTTCATCGTCTATAGTCATTAGAACGTCGAAATGTGAAGCAGACGTGACAAACATAAAAAGGACATAAAATTTCTGCATGTCTGAAATATATATACAATCGTATAAAGTGCATTCAATTTTATTTTCTTTTCAAATATATAAAAGTAATAAAAATGAATCCCAGTATAATGTAAATTCAAGTCTGTTAACATGGTCGTCTGAGAATAGGATACATACATATAAAAGAAATATTTTTTACTCTATTTTAAAACAGTGATACATTTGTCAAATCAATATATGGAAACATTTCAATACTGTGTATATTGAAATAGATTAATATGTTTTCAATTTATCATTAAGGCAGACCATTTTATTGACCTTCCAGGTGAACATAAGGATTTATTTTTCCTACATTGAACTAAAAATAGATTGAAAACAATTCTGAAAAGTTATTTCACCTGAATCAAAAATCCACTCAAGTGAACATTATATTCAGGCACAAGGAATAGGAGAAGGGGGAGAGATTAACCCCTCCCCACTTTTTCTGAATGTAATTTCTAGTTTGAAAGTCTTGTAACCACCCCCTCTTTTTTATACAGTATGGTTAAAAAAACTCTCCTACCTCAGTGGACAAGGTGCATATAACATTCAGGAGCATAGAATCAGGGGTGGGGTGGGGTGTCCTCCCCCTTCCATTTTCATGAACGTAAATTTTTATTTATTTTATTTATTTATTTATTTATTTATTTATTTATTTTTTTTTTTTGCTTGAAAATGTTCCTTGCAAGTCTGGATGCTCTACCCCCAACTTTTTGATACAGTAGAGTAAAAGGAAGTCCCCCTTACATCAATAAACTTTTTGAAGGGTTCATCAAAGATATTTCTAAGGTTACTTGTCATTTTTGCATCTTATAATGCCCAATTTCCCTTTTCGATGCTATGCCTGGTATTTATTTCCTACATTGCACCTAAATACATTTCAAATGCAAAATATATACTGGTTATGCTTATGTTAACTCCGATTCTCTCACTTTGTTTAGCTGTGACTTGCAAATGTAAACAAGAAACTTGCTTAATCAGTTTGTATCAATTTATTCGTTGAATCATATAATAAAACAATTGTTGCTGTTTTTTTCTGTCAGTACGATGATTTTCCACTATCGAAAAACAATGTTCACCTCACCTTTGGGCTCGATAAATCTTACTCCTTTAGATTCTGAATTATCGCATTGTCCTTAAAATAGCAATAATTGTATAATGTAATGAGATCAACATATCGTCTATTTATTCCCAATTAAGTTCAGGTGAGCATTTTGGCCAGTAGGTCTCTTGATTGATTCATTTGTTTTTGCCCCCTTAAAATTTCAACTTTAATACATAAGGGGTCATTATTCTACAGGGGTCATTTTTCTTCAAGTAGGGTTAATTTTTAGGGTGATGACACTTTTTCTACGGGCAAAAGGGTCATTTTTCGACGTCGAATAATGATCGGGGGTAATTTTTCGCCGTTGAGTAATAACCGGGGGTCATTTTTCGACGGCGAAAAATGACCCTCGATCATTTTTCTATGGGGGTCATTATTCGTCTTTACACCGGCTCTAATGTTACAAATAAAAACGTCATTTACTAAAAACGTTATTCTATTATCTTTCTGTTTTAGCATTTTATTCCTATTTGCATGAAGTGAAAATTCAAATCATTTAATATAGTATTTTAGGTCTTAATACGGAGTTATCGCTACATAGAGAAAGGCGCGATATTGGATTCTAAATATTTAAATTTCTTTCCTCTGTTTTGTCTAAGAAATCGCGTTAAAATCCATAAGAATTGTATATGACATAGTGAAGAATAATTATAGGAAAAATCTTCTCAAAAACTGCAGGCCAAAAAAAAAAAAAAAAATAAAACTTATTAGGAAGCTTCCTGAGGTACTGTAGATTTTAAATTGTTCTGATCAAGGCTACCACGGGATCAAAGTATAAATGGAAAATCAAAATAGGAAGCTAAATTTCTGAGGAACTACGAGGGCCATTCAAAAAGTTTTGTCCTTAGTGAAATAAAAAAAAATAAAGACATAAACTCATTAGGATTTCTTTATTTCATGCCTTCGAAGTACTCCCCTTTAACACGTATACACTTTTTTCAAACGAGAAATCCACTCCTGAAATGCTTTTCTATATTCCTCTTTAGGAAGACCCTTCACAAACTGATGTATTGCAGAGCCAAGTGATGCCCTAGAGTTATAGCGTCTTCCAGATAAATGTCTTTTAAGTTTTGTGAATAGAAAAAAGTCACAGGGGGAAAGATCTGGAGAGTAGACAGGGTGAGGGATGACAATAACCCCCTCTTTACTGAGAAAATCTGTCACTAATTTTGACTTGTGGGCTGGAGCATTGTCGTGCAACAAGAAGATACCCTTGATGCCAGTTTTTGGACGTTTCTTTTTGTATTGCTGTTTAAGTTTATGCAAAATTTTACATTTATACATCTTTCCAGTAACACTCTTCTTCTCGGGAATCGGAAATTGCAACACAACACCCTCCCTATCAAAGAATATAGCATAGAGAATCTTTTTGGTGCTCTGACAGCGTTTAGCAATAACTGGACGCTTTCCATGTTTCGTCATCCATACTTAATTATTAAACTTTCTTTGAGGCTGAAAATAATGCACCCAAGTTTCATCTCCTGTTACCATATCTGAAAATAGTCGATTTTTCCTCTTTTTGAATAGTTTAATGATTTTTTTTCGCACATGACACACGGTTAGCTTTTTGTTCCTCATTCAGTAAATGGGGTATCCATCTTGCAGAGATCTTCCTGTAACCACGGTCTTTTGTAAGAATTTTATGAACTGCTCCCATTGATATCCCTACCATTAGCTAAGTCCTTAATAGTGTATATCCCATCTCTCTCTACTAAATCTTTGATTTTCAGCAAATTTTTTGTATTACTAACCGTTTTTGGTCTTCCAGATCGTACATCATCTTTAACACTTTCTCTTCCATCTTTAAATTTCTTCAACCACCTGGAAACGGTTCTATATGACGGTTGTTGGTCTCCATAAATATTATGAACTTCTTCGAATGTTTCAATTACTGATTTTTTAAGTTTAGCACAGGCTTTTATGTAGCTTCTTATTTCTGCTGTTGTACTTACTTTCTTTTCCATGATAAAACAATAGAGTATCACGTGTAGTGTATTTTCAAAACTTGATAAATCTTCAAAACCTCAAGCAATTCTTTTTCGGCAAGGACAGTGTGGTTGATAAAGAATTCAATGAACCATAACAAGCGTGTTTGAAGTGATCTACATTCATTTTTTTTCATGGAGGACTGGGTAGGACAAAACTTTTTGAATGGCCCTCGTATGGTCCAGAAAAGCTGAAACTTAGGATGAGGCTTCACAAGACAGTGCCAATTCTAAATTGACCAGATCGTGGTTCCTGGGGGGGGGGGGGTGTTTGGCCACAATCACATTAAAATCTATAGGAAATTTTTGTTTTTATAAATGTTCTTCTCAGGAACCATTGCATCAAAAACTTACACAAAAATTACGTTCGAATCATGGCTAACAGGAGTAGGGTGGGGCCACAATAGGGGATTAAAGTTTAACTTTGAAATATATAGGGGAAAATCATTTTTAAAAACTATTGGACCATGAAAATTTAAATTTGTGTGCCATCTACATGTAACTGAGAAAAAGAAGATTGTAAATTGATTATATTATGATTCCCGGGGGTAGGACGTGGACACAATAGGAATTATACATATAAATCTTTAAAATTATTTTTCTCAAGAACAGCAAAGCCAAGTTCAATTATATGAATATTAAAGCATTCTCTAGTAATGTATATGATTCATTTTAGTTAATGTTTTTGACTCTTTGTAAAGGGCGGGCTATAAAAGGCCTTCAAAATGTTTACCCAGGAATGTATGTACCGGTATATAAAGAAAAAGATGCAGAACAGCAAGGGCAAAGGTGACTCAGGTGAGCCATGTGGCCCATAGACCTCTTGTGAAGATTAAATACATTGAACATAGAGTCGACACAACTAGAAAACCTCACTTACAAGCAATTGTGTAATCCCTGAAAATTTCTACAATATACAACACTATTTCTTTTGGGCTGTAAACCTGCATGAAAACTTTCTGATTTTCAACTGATTCATAACAATTTTCAGCATCCTAATTTTTTGTGTATTGTTTAAGGGGAGTGATAAGGCCATGTGCTATATTAAATAAATGTGTATTTTTTATTTAAAAAAATATTTTATGCAATAACAGAAGACGGATACATGATAATTTGAAATAGCATTCCGTATTGATAATAGTTATGGTATAAAGAATAATATAATTTGAAAAGGATTGAAATAAATCCTAGTCTTAAAAAAAATCTCAAAAATAATCATGGAATTTCATTTCATTAATAAGCATCTAAAACACTTACTGGTAATTTTTTTTTTATTTCCCTTTTTCAACTGTAGGAATATTTAAGCAAGTTTTTTTTTTTTTTTTTTTTTTTTTTTTTTTTTTTTTTTTTTTGGTCGACATTTTTTATGCATTAATGAAAGACAACCAAAATGTCAAGAACATGTCATTGTGGACTTGTAATGAAGTATCTGAGGTCTGATTTAAGTTTAGAAAAATATATTTTAAGTCCCTGTTGTGCTTTAAAGGCGGGGTTACAGTAAATATATACTAGATAATCCATAATTTATATCAATAGGTAGCATTGGAGAGCTTTTAATGACTTAGAATCGATTGTCGGAAATACTTCTTTTCAGCATCATCTTGACCGAAGTAATTCTGGCAAGTTCAAGGTCACTGATAGAAAAAAGTGATAAATTCTTGACAGATTCATTCTCTCTAATAGAAGAATACTGAATGTTTAAATTTACTAAAAGATCACTTGTATTTTCAACAAAACCCATTTGGGTCAAGGTCAATGTCACTTTAAGATCTTAAAGAAATGAAGTGGCAATAGAATTTGAGACTTAACTGACACTGCTTGTTTACTAAGAACAAGGTATGGTTTCAATACAAATCTTGCCCTGTGTTTTTCTTAAAAATAAAAGTGATATAAAAGATTAAAACTCAAGCTTTTTGAATTATTGAAATTCCATGCAGAAAGATCATACAAATCTTTATTCTCACATGACTTCCAAATGCTAATTGTGACGTCATAAACTTGTGCATTTCCCCGTATTTTCTTAAAAAGTTGCAGAAGACACTAATTTTCAATGGAATTTTCTTTCAGATAATATTGTCCACAGGCATCGCCCACAAAGATTTTGAGATATGTGATTTTTCAAAGAATTTTACACAACATATCTAAAAATTAACGTGGGCGACGGCTGTGGACACTATTTTCTTAAGGAAAATAACCCTTGAAACGGGTCATTTTGAGGCTTTTTCTGTTTAAAATAGAGAAATGCATCAATTTAATGACGTCATATATCCAGAATGGTACTCCACCATGCTATATTCTTTCCTGATTCATTACAGTCATATACTCAACTAATATTTAAGCCAGTTTCAAAACTTTTTGAAAACATTAAATTTTTAGGGCACAATAAAGCTAAAACCATACCTTCTTCTTTATCAGATTTTTTTTTTCATCTTAATGCAGGTTTGGTACGTGTACGATTTCGATGGCAACAGGCATGATGTACATTGTAGATTATATACGCAGAGGAAATTTAATTATTAATAATGATTTGATTCTAAGTGAAGTTTATCGTTTGGTTGACATTAGTGTACCACTACTTGTCTGGTTCCTTGGTGGAATATAGGTAGTTATCATGTAAGATTATGAGTAATGTTAACCAAAAGAGAATTACAGTTTGCTTTATTTCTAAATGTTATGCTTGATGATGTAATAAGGAATACAGATACATGTACAAGACGTGATACGATCAGTGTATTTGTAGTCAATCTTCAGTTGACATGATACATGTATTTAATTACTTTATCATGGTGCCTTTTATAAAAAAAATCATTCACCAAATAAAACACTTGTTAGCAGTAGCTGATGATGACTCACCATTGAAGACATTTATCATGATAAATGCTGAAGATCTGAAGTCAATTGAGAGCGGTGCAGTTGAGCTCTCCAATTCAAATGAAAATAGAGACAATATTGGGCTGAAAAGTTCAGATAAAGACGCTGAAGAAACTTACAGCAGAGAAGAAAAGAGAAAAAAGAATGTAGAGTTGTCTAGTTTACCAACTGAAAGCAAAGAAGAAGTCAATGCAGTAGAAGTAATGGTCAACGTTCTCTCCTAAAAAGAACAAGCAATGGTGAAGGATGAGATTTTTCAGAAAATTTTGTCTGAAAAAGAAAAATTACCGACAGTAAGCATGCTGGATTTTGCTGGGCAGTTAGCGTGTTATGCTTGCCACCAAATTTATGTAACACCAAAGGCCTTCTTCATCCTTGTGTTGGACATGACTAAGAGGTTTGAAGATGTTGTCGATAAAGAGAAAGATAATCAAGAAGGGTCAATCTTCTCAGTGTGGACATACAGAGGTAAGATATGATGTTGTGATGTCAAATTTATGTCTGTAGGACTCACATTAATGAAGATGAGAAAAATAATGCTGTATCAGACACTCAGGACTACAAAATAAAAAAATCATAGAGAAATGCTTGAATATAAGAAGACTCTTGTAAAATAATAAAAAAAAAAAAAGAATACCGAAAAAGTTGGAGAAAGGTAAAACCCAAGCCTCTAACTCATGAAATAGAAACTTTGGTTGGGCATTTTAATTTTTCTGTCTGACTGTAAACTTTTCCATTTTTGGGGGCTTCTCAAGAACCAGTAGGCAAATATCAATTAAACTATCCACAAAGTGTCCTTAGGTAAAGGGGATTCAGGTTTGTGCAACTGGAGATCCAAGCCATATATTGGAAGAGGAAGATAAATACAAATAAGTGAAAATTTAATGACATCTCAAACAGAAAAAAAAAAAAATCCCACAAAACATTGAGTCCAAAAGGTTGAAACTTGATTGGAAGCAACTTTAGGTAGTGAAAATCCCCCGAAAGAAGATAGTTGCCCACTTGGGCCACTAAAATATTACATAGGAATACGCAGGTAAAATCTTTAAAAATCCTCCTCTCTAGAACAGAAACTTAAGCCTTGATAAATCATATCGTCATTATGAGATTGCATGGAACCATAACTTCTAATACTTATCTAAAGACTGATGAACTTTGGTAGTACTGCGTAGTGCTTGGGTTTCTACAAAGGGTTCCACTGTTATGATAATTGATTCTGAGTAGGGGTGCAACGATACACTAACCTCACGATACGATATGTATCACGGTATTCAGTTCACGATACGATACGTATCACGATACATAAGAAGGTTAAATAGTCTTTCAAGTTTGTCATCATATTTTTTTAAAACTTGACAGGGTTATAAAAAATGTTCATATTTTTTAATAATAATTAAAATAAAATTTTGTTAACTTGAATTCGATTGTTAAATAGATCTTTGAGTTGTGTCATTTTAAACCAATGATGAACATTTACAGGGAACTACGGGGACCTTTCCTAATAATCTTCCTTTTAAATTGGAATGAAAAAGGAAGACATTCATTCTTTTATTTATGTAGAAAACCAGTTGTCATATTTCTCGTGTTAATACGTTTTAGTCAACAAGACAGCGAATTTTCATCGAAATACACAGGTGATGGAATATCGTGTATTACCAAAGAATACGTTTAGATCTAAAGGGTTTATCATTTGTCTTAACATCTATAACTTATAATCACATTAAGTCCCTCTCCGTGTTAAATCTGAGGTCTGTAAGATGCTGGAGATGAGTTTAACTGCCGTAAATGCATTATCGGCGACCTCACCGGCTCACGTTTTGCGCGGAAGCCATTTTGAAATAGTAAAGAAGGAAATAAAACGGACAAAACGGATAATTCTGGACCGATTGAACCAAACCGCGATATCAGTTTAGCGTATCGTGAATTGAACCGTGGAAAAATATACCGCGATATACCGTCAAACGCTTTATCGTTGCACCCTTAATTCTAAGAAGCAATTACCTTCAGAATATTAAGAATATTCATATACCTTTATTTCGTATGTAATATACCTTTATTACTTGTGTGATTTTACTTCATAAAAATCGCATGCACTTTTAAATTATTCTTATTTATTCACAAAATAAATGTTGAAAGAACCAAAGCAATTTCATTCAAATTTAAAATCATTAAACAGGAATACATCACTGAGTTATATTGACTGAAGTTCACGTTCTAGGAATATCTGCAGATACCCTATTTAAATTTTATACTTTAGATACTCTTAATATGTTGTGATTATTATTTTCTTGGTTAAAATAGTAACCCGATTGTTACCTCAGTAGCCTCAGTTTACACCTCATGACAGAAAGTGTAAGTTTTGTATTCTCAGACCCATCTCTGTATTGTTTAAGACCCTCTTGGTGTCAACAGTGAGACTATGTGTTAACAACAGTGCTCAGTGTCCACAGTAGAAACCTCAGTACTACTCAGGACTACCTCATCAGTACCATCCCGAGTTTTCTCAGTGCTATTTGGTCCTGATTCAGGGTTTCATTGGATTCTTACTGACTTTTAATTGTAGTATTTAAAGCTAGTATTTGAAGCCACAAGTTATGAGTGATTAATTTGAATTTCAAAGTAGACATTTTTTGACATATTGATGGATTTTATTTCAAAACATATTTTCAAAAATTTAAAGTGTGCAATAAATTAAATAAATACCAGCATATAATTGTTTTATGTATATGATTATGATCAGAATGCTGTATGAAAAAAAATTAAATTCAATAAGCGAGAAGAAAACAATGACACCATAAAGCGGATCATTCCCTCGCTTAAGAACAATCTGTAAATAAAGGCAGCATTCAACACCACTCCTGATACAAAATATCTCACTTTAGTTAAGCACGAAGAACAAAAAAAAACAAAAAACAAAAAACAAAAAAAACACGCACACTCACACAATCCCGTTAATATATCCCCCCCAATGCCGTTGCGAGAGGACTGTTAAACCATGAACCTTATCTTTTCCTGTTCACTGTTGTAATTACAATAGAAGAGTTAATTCACGTCAAAGATGCTTGCCTGTTTTATTCTTTTACCATGCCCTTTTTTTGTAGACTACTTAAAGTTTTGGATAACTTCAATCAAGACTTTTAGAGGCACTAAGGCGCCACTGTTCGTTATTGTCACACACACAGAAAGAAAATCTACAGATGTAAGTATTTAAACTTAAAAATAAGTATTTCAAATTGAATGTGTATTATAAGAAAGAAAATATTGTGAACAAATCATGAGAATAGAAAAAATAAATTCATTTTGGTCTCTGATTTCGATTGTAGAAAAAATATACATCTTCAAGACAGTTCATTCTCTTTTGCTCATCTAAGTCAAAGACTTAATTGAGCTCATCTGACTAAATATATCTCTTGTCTTTTTTTAGTATTTTATTTTTAAAATGTTTTTTAAAGGAAAAAAACAGGACACCATAATTTGCATTCAAATGGAAACATTCCATAATTGTGTAGATTTGATTTTTTCTTCAAATAATAGATTTCGGCTACATAATAAGGCCAAAATCAGGGAGTAATTTTCACCTTATGCATATTTACTTCTGCAGAACAGCTGGGCAAGGTTGGTCATAATGATAAGAATCATCCTTAGGATATGTTGATTCAAGTTATGTGTAAAGCCCGAGTCAGTATTTGACGATGCTTTTATTCGAGTGCCTCATGCACAGTTATATCTCAATATCTATTCTATATATGTATATAGTGAAAGCTACAAAGAAAATGCAAGAATCATAAGCTAATAGCCTTACAAATTGACTGGCAATAGATCTCAACACTATGAAATATGGCGCGAAAAAGTTCATATGTATGATGTACTGGTTTGCTATTAACTACAGTCCTAGATCGCTATTTATCATGACATTATCAAATACAGGAAATAATTCAATCAATTATAATGATAAAAGAATAAACTTACACTTTGATGGGCTCCATATAACCAAAACAATTTTACAAACAACTGCAAAAAACGTGCCAAATTGGGCGGAAATGCATTAACTAAATTAATTCGTACCATGAACGATTAACTCGTACGTAAATTTTTTTTATCAATATAACATTACACTCCCCGCCTGATATGTTAATATAACATCATACATTGCAACTTCAATCAACATCACTACTAGTGACTAGAATAAAAGATACCTATTTAGAAACATCAATCTACATGTCAATGTACACTTTATACAAACAAGAGTTTAATAGTTTCACATACAGAGCGAGCATACACAGTCTTTGCATTGTCTCGAACAATCTGTACTTCCACCTTATGGATTAACCATCCTCGCTAGGGAACACACCTACTACCACTCCTAGCGGCCACTGATTACGAGGTACATCTCGGCCGCGTAGCAGAATGACATCACCAACTTTCAAGTTATCATTCACAGACTCGCACTTGTGTCTCGACTGCTAAGTTGACAGGTAATCTGACTTCCAACGCTTCCAAAAGAATCTGAACATACTTCCATTGTGAGCGATACATATCCTTAGTATCCAACCCCACAGGATGCTGTGTCATTGTCCCAGTCTTCTGTGTTAACAGAACTGACGGTGTAAGTATAAACGGTGAATTTGGATGAGAGGAAACCGATACAATAGGTCTCGCATTGATTATTGTGCTGACTTCTGACATTAAAGTGGGTAGAACTTCATGAGTCAGGTTCTGATTGGCTGGGTTTCTAAGCATGTTATTCAGAATACGCCTTGCAATCATGATAAGCCACTCCCATACGCCATCCATATAGGACGCATGAGGGAGATTAAATTTCCATACCGTTCTATTGTCCTCCAAGATTGAGATCGATATCAGTTTAAAGTCTTCTACATTGATAACCTTCATGTGTAGGGTGTCGGTGGTGCCAACAAAGTTGGTACCCCGGTCCGATCCAATTTCTTTGGCCTTATTTCCTCAATGAGTTTGAAGTGAACTGCTCGACAGTAAAGGCAAGTAAACATCACAGCCCAACAATTCAAGTTGGCTTTTCCTCCACGTGTGCGTCTGGTTAACACATCCCAAGGACCGAACACGTCATGATCAACACCAAAGAATGTGAAGGGTGGACAAGGCGTCAAGCGGTCACTACGTAAGTCACTCATCTCTTGTTCTACAAACTTTCCTCGCAATCTGCGACAGATAACACAATGAAAAAGTATTGAGGATATGAGGCGTTTCCCTCCAGTGACCTAGAATCCTGCCTTGCTTATGGCTACTTCCCTGAGGTGTCTTCCTTGATGCTCAGTCTGTTCTTGGAAATGTCAAATCAGCAATGACGCAACATGATGTTTTTCCGGGACAAAAACTGAATGTTTCTCACCATATCATAGGTCTGATGTCTGGAGTCGACCTCCCACTGTTAATATCCTAACACCACTTGGCTATCTGAATAGTAATGTATGTCACTCAATTTCAGTCCAAAATGTTCAGTCGACCTCACCGACCTCACAAGCCAACATCGCCGCACACAATTCAAGCCTCGGTATGTTCTGGCCAGGTTTTGGTACTATCTTGGATTCCCCATATGTAAAGCCTATAGTAGTACGACTGGTGAGATCATTCCAAGGGGGTCGAATAGACTATGCACCACGGACAGCTTCTCATCGCCCCGCACACGATACGTGAATGTGTCTAAATTGAGGACCCAGACAAGTCCAAGACTGTGCTGCAAAGATAAGTCAGCCTTAGCAATATCTAAAATCCTTAAGTCACTTGCTAAGTCCTCCATGCAAAATTTGTTCATTACAATTTGACTCTTGGATGCTATCTTGTGAAGCTTGGGTTATCCCTCTTGAAACAGCGTCTCTTGTGTCTTCCGTAACACACTTATAGCTTCCTCTTTTGTTGGAAAGGATACTAAACCGTCGCCCACATAAAACTGGTTGTTAACAAATTCCTTCACTTCCGGATCTTGAGTTTGTTCCGTACGTCGCTACCGCCGGTTTTGGGGAATTCTCAAAACCGTGTACGCACATCCTGTACTCAACTAACTCCTTCTGGGGATTATAGTCCTGGTGCCAAAGGAAACGCAAGAAATTGCGATGATGCTCTGTCGCGAAAAATCCATAAAACATCTGCTGTATATTCGCCATTACAGCAACTGGTTCCTTGCGGAAGTGATGTAGCATACCAACTAAATTGTTCATATGCACATGTGTTGACACTGAAACAGCGTTTAGTGAGATTACCTTATAGTTAGCCGAAGAATCGAAAACCACTCTAACTTGGTCCCTTTTCTGTGGATGGTACACTCCGAATAATAGTAGATACCAGCACTCCTATTCCTTATAAGTGGTGGAGCCACTTCTGCATGTCCATTATGCAGCATCTTTGTCATGAAAGTGTGAAAGTGGTCCCGTTTCAAAGGATCTCGTTGGAGGTTCTTCTGTAAGATCGGTGCACGTTTGAGAGGTTCCGCTTTGTTATTCGGTAGAGGGGAACGTGACTCCTTAAAGGGTAATGGTGCTTCCCAATTACCATCCGGCGTTTTCTTAAACTCCTTACCCATGATATCCAAGAACTGTCGGTCCTCGACATAGTATCCTTCTTTCTCTTCATCCTCGTCCGAATAAACACCTCATGTCCAATTCTGTCACCTTTCACAATATTTATTGAAACAGCTAAGTGATGATTACATGGTTCAAATGCAGATGGTCGTCCACATACTCGGAATCGTAGATTTATTGACGCTAGCTTCAGTCGATGGTGTATATGTGTCTCTTAGGCATACGTTACCAATCGCAACCCAACCAAGGTGTAGCCGCTGGGCGAATGGAGCAGTCCTTGGCCCAGTCTTCTATTCCAATACATGGTGTACTTCTGATAAGTCTCTTCCAATAAGAAGTAAAATGTTTACCTTCTCATCAAGAGGAGGGATCTGAATACCTTTCAAGTGTTCAAAATGTGTGATCACATCTGGTGTCGAGATCTCTTGGCGATCATTTGGAATGTTATTGCATTCGATAACTAGTGGAAGACCAATTCTAAATATCCGAATGATCGTAAATCCATACATCTGTCGTCTAGTAACAGATAAGCGTCCAGCACGTGTAGATTAGGTATATTGCACAGACTCTGTCTTTGGGATACACAGGGAATCGAAGAGCTTTGAACGGGCTAATGTCCTATTGCTCTGATCGTCAATAAGAGCATAAACATGGTTATAGTTCTGAGGTGTGTCGGTGGAGTATACACGCACAAGTACCGCTTTCCCGCAAGATTTCCCCTGAAAATCCTGGTCCACATACTTCTGTACACAGAGGTTTGTCGGTCCCCGCCATGGAACTCGCCTGCAAACTGACCTGTGGCTCCAGGTTGCTTTGAGTTCTATGTGCGACACCAACATGCAATGCTGTCGTATGTTTATCACTCGAGCACACTCTAACTTAACCGGCACAGTACAATCCTTTGCATGGTGATTTGTAGACTCACAACACTGGAAGCACAAATTGCGGTCTCGCAAGAACTTCTTTC
Organism: Saccostrea echinata; assembly: GCF_033153115.1. Classification (NCBI taxonomy): domain Eukaryota; kingdom Metazoa; phylum Mollusca; class Bivalvia; order Ostreida; family Ostreidae; genus Saccostrea; species Saccostrea echinata. The sequence goes on from NW_026889778.1 coordinate 5,076,656, forward strand.
TATCTGTCATTGAGAGCTTAAGAAAGCCTTTACAGTCTTGTTAGATATGATCTACATTATGTATTGGGCACTTTGATCCAATAGAATTGTTCGAGTTTTTCTGTTATTTACACTAAGTCTCCTGATTCTCATTTGAAATGGCTGCGAATTGCATGAAAATACAAATCCAGGGTCATTCCAGATAGTGTTCTGTTCATAAATGAACTTACTTGACTTTTGAAACGGAGGAAAGGCCACATTGTGTCTGTTTTTTATATTTAACGGCTCTGTCTCTTCATTTGGACTGCAGAGATGGGGGTAACTTTGAAACAATAGGTGTTGTACCAGAAGAAGTCTTAAAGTACGATAACAAGTCCCTGAGCTGTGGGTCCTCTATGGCTGATTCAATGAGATGAGTGAGTATCCGAGAGTACATAAAGTTTCTCCTTTTCTCTAACACTGATTTTAGCAAAGTTTTCAAGTTTCCTTTTTAGTGCAGCTTCTATCACTCGCAGGCTGCCATACCTCTCATTAAGATGACTCCATATTCTGAACAGACCTCTCTGGTGATCCAAAAGATTTGATGAACGAACGCTTATCACTTGAGGAGTTGAACTAGGGCCTAAGAATTTCACAAGCAAGTCCAGTTCTTCTGATACACTAATGTCAAGCTTCTTCACCACTGACTTGAAACTGTGTTTCCAGGCTAGGTAGTTCTCAGGTCGGTCATTAAACTTAGACAGTCTTGTAAGAACAAGATCATTTTTGAGAAGGAACTTCGCAAAGTCACAATATGGTCTACAGGACGAGTCCCTGTATGTGGAATATGATCTACTTCGGGAGGAAGTAAGTTCCTATCAAATGTTAACGTTGAGATAATCTTTCTATCCTTGTTCTGGTAGACAAGATGCTATACGAGTGTCATTGAGTCTATTATCACACGTGTTAGCTCGTAAAGGTATGTATGTAAATGATGTGACCTTCGTTCGATCTGGAAACAGTTCCATTGCAGACGTGACTGTTACCACTGGCTGTGCAGGGTGAAAGGTGAGTCCATCTCTAATACGTTTAGGTTCAAGTGGCTCAATATGTCCAGGAGAAAATGCTGGTGTTTCGTCCGATGTTTGAACTGACTGAGTGTTCACCTCTTGAGCTTTCACAGATGTCGGCTTGTATTCACTACAACACCATGAACTAACATCTGTTAAATCCTCTATGATACTGCTGCCTTTTGCATACATCTCTTCAATTGCATATTTCTCTGCTAAAAGTTCAAGGTCCATCTTGATTAACTGCTGTTTATAGATGACCTCAGCTTGGGCTTTCTTTAATGCAGTTTCCTCATCTGCGTACTTCATATGGATTTTGGCGAGTTCCGCGCCTACGGAGACGTCCGACATGATGCGTGAGCTGCGTAAAAATTCTTTCAAGTAAAGCCCGAGTCAGTGTTTGACGATGCTTTTTTTCGAGTGCCTCATGCACAGTTATATCTCAATATCTATTCTATATATGTATATAGTGAAAGCTACAAAGAAAATGCAAGAATCATAAGCTAATAGCCTTAAAAATTGACTAGCAATAGATCTCAACACTATGAAATATGGCGCGAAAAAATTCACATGTATGATGTACTGGTTTGCTATTAACTACAGTCTTAGATCGCTATTTATCATAACATTATCAAATAAAGGTAATAATTCAATCGATTATATTGATAAAAGAATAAATTTACACTTTCAAATTTCAAGAAAAGAATAAAGATATATTTTTTTTCTGAACACTGTAGTTAAGAACTCGATGATCAATAAGACTTAGGTAAGCTTTGTGTCCCATGGGCCTCATGTAGTATTAAATTGTTAGATTATTTTATTTATACTTCAGGAAATAGAGAAGTACTTTGAAGAATTCTGGAATGCTGTACCAGACGAGGACAGAGATTGGTTAAGTGAGTCTCTGAATGATCGTGATTATGCTGTGGGTCTAGTTGAACTAAATGACAATACAAAGAAAATGCTGGAATCAATGAAAAAGTCCATAGTTGAACTATTTACAGATGAGCTCAATACAAAAATTGAAATCCCTTCTTCTTGGGCTTTAATGTAACAGTTATTGTATGATGGGGCCTGGAAGATTTTGTCCCTTTTGGAAATTTGGAGGCTCAACTCGTCCCTTCCTGATGAATACCAAATTAAAAGTGATGAGGAAATGTCTAGGTTTTTAAAGTGTTTCCATGACAATGGCCTTCTGTTGTATTTTGAAGTAGAAAAATTGAGGGAACACGCAGTACTGGACATTCAGTGGTTTGCGAAAGCTTTCAGTAAGATTATTGCTGATAAAAACCATATCAATAAAGACTGCAAAACAAGATTAATCAAAGAGTGGAAATCCTTCAACAAAACAGGGGAACTTAGAGATAAAGTGGTGGATGCACTTTGGGAAGACGAACCTCTATACTTGAAACACAAAAGTGAAATTATGTCTTACATGGAGAAGCTTCAAATGCTCGTACCTTTGGAGTCTTTTGGGGCTGTATCAAAAGGTGACATGTCATGGTATGTCCCCTGTATGAACAAAAAGCAGTTTAAAGCTAACTTTTGTGAAGATATGTGGGAATGTTCATCAATTTTGTGCTATCGATTCACTTCTTTTGCCATTTTTGTGTTCTACAGACTGGTAGCATACTGTATAAGTTTTCTAAGATGGAATGTTACCACAGATGGAGATCATGAAGGAACTCTATGTCTCTATCAGACAGCAGCAGTGTTTGATCACAATGAACACACTGTTGTTGTTGGCACATGTAGTGATGAAATTCAATTACAAGTGTTGCGAATTAGACCATTGGCTGTAGATATAGAGGTATCAAATGAAATCGGAGAATCCGTTGAACATGCCATAGAAAAATTGACAGAAACATTTATTGACACAAACATTTTCCATAAAGGATTCAAATGCCAAAACATTATTTGTTGTGGGAATGATCTATCTTTCACTCTTGAAAGCGAGCTGTCCAAAATCAAAGCTGAAGAAACGCAGTGCAAGTGTCAACTTCAGAAGAAACATTTGATAAATGTACAAAAGACTCTGGGTTTCTGGGAAAAGGTAATTATAACATATCATTACACCCACCTCAAAAAAACGAATGGGTTCAATACGATCAACTTTTACGTCTGTCTGGGTTTTTTTTCTGCACCTTCATATCTATGCAAATACCTATGACAAAAAATATGGGAAGATCACACAGAAATCAATTATAAACTGTGGATAACATCATTACATGATTACGTTAAAAGGTCAATTTGGATAAGATCAGTGTCACAAACAAATGTTCATGGATAAATATTAAATGGATAGAATTTGGTCTTTTTTACGGTACTCAATGATAATCACTGTTTAGTATCCTTTGTGTACAACGGATGTCAATTTCACTCGGAAAACCTTTTCAAATAAAAGGTTCTTTTAGTCGAGCAATAGTGGAATACCCATTAAATAATTTTCTCACATCAGTTTACATATTGTAAATGTTTTTTTTCCGACTGCGTATGCAATAGATATTTAAATTAAGTTACGCAGGTATGTTAAGGCAGTACCCAGATCATATTTCGGCGAATTTAAACTTTTTCGTAAAATGTAACATTGATAAATCAGGAAAGCCATAGATAAAACATTTACTATTATCATACACTGTATAGACGTCATTGAGTCTTAGGCTAAAAGAAGCACTCCACTACGACGTCATCACGTAACGTTTATAAATAGAAAAATTGCCTTAATAAAAAGTGAAAAGTTCAACACTACCCCGGGCCTAATTCATTTCTTTCAGTGAAAATAATTATGTAAAAAAAGTAAATGGGCCATGAAAAGTGCTGCTAGAATCCTACTCTCCGGAAACAGAAAAAAATATTCCAAAGTTTCGCATGAAACCTTACCTAATTTTTTTTTTACATTTTATACATACGATCAAGGAATTGTTATCAATTCATGTTAACCACGATTCTAGTAGCTCTTTCCAAGTACTATTTAATACAAGCTTTCGGTACAAACAAAAATTATGTTTCAAAGTATGCGGCGTAGTGTTGAACTTTTGCATCTTAATAATTATTATAGAACGACAGAGGAAATGCTGATCGGGATTTCAAAGCACTGCCTGTGTTCATTATAAAAAAAAAAACATGATAAGAATATATCAGCATACCGGATTCTTAATCTTTAATTTCTTATGAATCACAAATAACATTCACGTTATATGCTTTAAAACTCCCATTTCATTTATTTGTTTACATGAATTCTCGTCACGTTTGATTTCACTCGGCAAATATTTGATCAGTAGTTCTGACGTCATGGGTTTGGCATTTAACCCACGTGCTAAGTACTTAGCTATTTAAACCACCCAAAAACGACAAGAATTAGTTTATATTATGTTTTTGAATGATCCCATTCATTTCTTGGACCTGAAATTAAACATAAAGTATAGATATTAAGAAATAATTATTTCTAAGGTTCACGTCATACAGCTTGCTATGACGTCATATTGTAAATGCAAATAGGATATCTCTGAATGTAGCCTTTACATACCTGCGTATCATCACATGTTTCAATATCGATATTAGCTCAGTAGAAATAACTATACTAATTATATTTGCGGTTTTTTTTAATTTCAGCATATTGTATCCAATACTTTTTATCAAATACTTGGGACTGTTCACTCTTCTCCAAAAACTAATTCATGTACATGTAATTATTCAATAACCCAGATAGCATGACTACGTTGGGCCAACGTTGGCGCACAGTCGTTGACTGCGTTGGTCCAACGTTGGCAACCTAACGTTGGCCCAATGCAAGTTTGCTCATCGGCCCTACGTTGGCCCAACATGTTGGACCAACGTTGGCACAACGTTTGTCTATTTTATTACTGCATTTGGTCAATGTTGCACCAACGATGGACCAACGTCCACTATCAACAGTGATTGTATCAACAAAGGCTTAACATTGGCTCAACGTACTTTTTGTATTGGCCCAACAATGGCCCAACGTCCTTTAACCAACATACCATCGGTGGCTCAATGATGGTCCAGTGTCCTTTACTTGTGTTGGCACAACAATGGCCCATTGTTCTTTTGCGGACAGTGATTTTTTCAACGTAGGGCCAACAGAGGCCCAACCTATCCTATATAAATATTGATTTCCATTCAAAATTAATCCATCTTAACAAGAAATAACTAGCTAATGCTGACAAAGAGGCAAAGGAAAAATGTTAAACTGTACAATTTATTTGTTAGCCTCTAACAAATTTTGTTACCAAAGTTCACAGAGTTTAAGCATAAAACAATATTTTTAAATTACATAGGGCCAATGTACTCATTCCGACATAGAAGAGAACACTCGCCCTAACATAGGACCAACGTTGGGCCAGCGTAGTCCTACCAGTATAAATGATCTTTTCAATTAGGCCTAGGGTATAACAAACACTGGGACAACGTTGGGCCAACGTAACGCTCCCAACTCAGGCACTTTGTCCTTTAGTTCGCAGTCCAACTGTTGGGCCAACGTTGGATCAACGTATTCACTCTAACTATAAAAGACAACTTAAAACAAACACTCAAGCTTACATTGGGCCAACGTTGGGCCAACATACTGCTACCAGATTAAGTATAGCAAAACGGAATTAGTTAATGTTGGACCAACGTTGGGCCAACGTGAGAATTCCAACATGGTTGGGGTACTAAAGAGATGATTTACATGTTAACGTTGGTTCAACGTTGGCCCAACATTGTCTACCCAATGCCAACTATCGGCCAACCATACAACCATTAACCAACGTTGGCCCAACGTAGTCATGCTGTCTGGGTAAGAAAGAAGACATACGAGGTGAGGAGTATCCCTCACTCCTAGACACTTTTTTTTAATTTGCAAAGTTTACGGAGGGGTAGGGTAGGGCCACAACTGGGGGATCAAACACTTACAATGGAATATTTAGAATAATCTTTACAAATCTTCTTTTCAAGAACAATAAAGCCACAGTTTAATATATTGAAATGAAAGCATCCTCAGGTAGCCTAGGAATAATTTTGTACAAATGATGACCACCCGGAAGTAGGGTGGAGCCGAAATGGAAGATCAAAGGAGTACGCAGCTCTATTAAGGCTTCATAAAGGGGGCGGGGCCTAATTTATACGGGAAAAGTTTACTGTGACATCACACAAATATAGCAATTCCTCACAATAACAGAAAATGAAATAATTTGCGGATCTAAACTGCATAAGAGTAATGAACTACATCAAAACTTACCACTGCATTCTCTTTTGTCGCTAATTAAATCCCACACAGCAAAATATAAACAAGTCACTGATCGCAATGCACTTGTCGACATGACGTCATCATGGTGAAGTTTGACGCATTTTATGTGCAGTGAGAGGTGGATCAAGTAATTTTTTCACAGTGAAAAATGCATGTTATTATTAAACAGAATATTTTTTGAAAATCTTAGGTAGACCATTAATACAAATCTGAAACGTTTGTTTAGTGCCATTATTTAAAAAATATCGAGAGAATGTGTTGAATTAATTCTACCGTGTTTTTGTCTACAGGGTGTGCATGTTTCACGCCGAGGTGCCTCATTAAATCGCGTTTTCGCAAGGGCATACACTTAATAGATCTTGACCATTTTTTGAATACACATAATGGACATATTCCTTGACTTGAAAAGTGCTGCTGCTTTCCTGAAATCGATAGCATAACTTAACAAATACATGATATACTTGGTAAAGGTCACACATATTTCGACATTAGCAAGATAACTTGAAATTTAAACTAATAAAATGCGAATTCTATTTAAAGCAGCAGCACTTTCCATAAACTATAAGTTATGTAGAAACAATCTATTACTTTAATTTTTAATTTTAACTAGGGTATGCCCTTGCGATATTGAAATTTGTTTGTGACCTACATACAGTACACATTACATGCATTTATCACGTGACTATCAAATAATGTGAACAAACCAAATTCAGTACAGAGCGGGGTATACAATGTTATTTCAAAGAATGTTAAAGTCAAAAGATAATATAGTACCTTTACAAAATTAAAATTCATTTCAAAAAGATATGTATTTATGCACGTTTATATTCTGTTGATTTTTTCGAAGTACGCCTTAACAGTGCTGCGTATATAGGAATGTAGGAATATATAGAAATATAATTTCATAAAAGTATATAGGAAAAATCTTTAAATACTTCTTCAGAATTAAAAATATATAGGTAAAAAATCTGAAAATATTTTTCTCAAAAACAACAAAGCCATGATTTGACATACTGATATGGAATCATTCTCAGGTAGTGTAGATTGAAGTTTGTTCAGACCATGACCCCTGGAGGTAGTTTGGGGTCACAACGGAGGATCAAAGTTTTACATAGGAAAACATTTCTAATATAGAAAAAAAAATTAAATTCTTCTTCCCAAGAACAATTAAGCCATCATTATTTATATTAATATGGAAGCATTTTCAGGTAGTGTACATTGGAGTTTGTTCAATTTATGACCCTAAGGGGTAGGGTAGGGCCTCAATAGGGAATCAATCGCTTACATAGGAATAGCAAAAATCGTTATGAATCTTCTTTTCAAGAACAATAAAGTCATGATTAAACATATTGATATGAAAGGATCCTCAGGCAAATGTAGTGTAGAATCAAATCTGTTCAAACCATAGTCCACGGGGAAGCTAGGGTGGGACAACAATTAGGGATCAATATTTTGCATAGGATTATATGAGGATTTTTTTTAAGAATATCAAAGGAGAACATCAAAAGAACATCAAAGCAATGATGAAGCATATTGATATAGAAGTATCCCCAAAAATTGTTTAAATCAATGTCCCCACCTTACACGTACCTGGGCAGGGTGGTAGACATCATTCAAATTCTGTTTCAAGAACAACATCTCTATGCTTATAATATGAATATGGAAGCATCCTCAGATAGTTTAGATTCAATTTCGTTGAAAACAGGACACCTGGGGGTAGGGTGTGACTAGAACATTAATTTTTATTTCAATATATTTTAATTTTAAATGATAGACATATTGTTGCAATTAAGACTTACAATATAAAAAATCAATATTATAAGTATTTTGAATTTTTACTAGGCTTTAACTTAGTTCATCATTCGATCATTTTAATCTTGATAAACTTTGAACACCTATAAACAAATTAAATATCTTGTTACTTGGTTCGTTTTCTGGAATAATAATCCCGCGGAGGTATTTGTCCATTTTGGACATCCTGGTTGTTTTTTTTTTATTATCTGAAAAAAAAAAACAAGCAATTGGAACATTCCATTGTCAGTCAAAATCATTGATTTTAGAGCGTTATATCAAGGTGTTATTTGAATGCCATTCAAGGAGCACAACATATATCTAAAACATTTTTTGCATTTGTTTTATTTATGTACCAATGTCAACAGCATGATGTTTCTCCTTTGAGTAGACAAATACTTCTGAATATGAAACGTTATCTTTAAATAAAATCCCATTCATGTCGCTTTCATCCTACTTTTCCTTACTTAACTTAAAGCATGACCTTTTGAGATGGACACGATCTCAAAGATATCTAGTTTGCTTTGGAGTTGTTGACCTGTTCTATAGCTATATGTATGGGATACCAGTTTACAAATTACTGATATTTTTTTCTTATCTAATGAAATTGAAGAAGAGCTAAATAGGAACATCGTTTAGTTTTGTACTACATGTTGTTTTAGAAACACAGTCATTAACTTGCGTTGTAGAATGTAGAATAATTTAAATATTTTGTTCTTTAATTATGTTTCTGCTAAGTTGGATTTATTACTATTACTATGGTTGACTGTTGTTTTTTTTTTCAGAGAAAGATGAGTGTCTCCAGCACTCTAATGGCCTCAGGACAAGACCTGGAGGGTCAAACTAGGTTTGCAAAACTTGGAATGGCAACAAACGATGTGTTGAATAAGGCATACAGAGACATTCTTGAATCAGAAGTACTCCCCTGCGACATTGAGAACAATGTGAATTCATTATCAAACAAAAAGAGAATGAATCTGAAGTTGAACCCAGATCAAGAAGATCTTTTGAAAAAGGCAAAAAATTCTGGATATAAGGATTTTGATATTTCATTAACATACAAGTTCATAAGAAACATTTGTTCAACGATTCCTAAACCAACAAAAGGAAAGTGGGGAGAAGAGCCTGCAGCAGGAGAGGTGACTGTGGGTGACGATGTCGAGAGAATAAGGTCAATACGAAATAGATTGACTGCGCACGTGAATTCAGCCTCTACCCCTCAGACAGAATTCGATGACACCTGGTCGACAATGTCAGATATCTGCCAGAGATTGGAAACCTTCACTGGAAAGAAATACTTGGATAACCTCAATGATATTAAAACACTGATATTGAGAAAGGAAGATGAGGATGCTGTTATAAAAAATACTAAAATGCAAGAAATTTGGGAAAGAATTAAATCAAATGTGCTCGAATTTGAAACGATGTTCAAGCCTAACGAAGGTGCTACAAATTAGGAGTTCATAGAATGCTGTGTAGAATACTAAAAAGAATAGTCTACAGATTACAATGAATTTAAACTTTAAAATATTGTTGCCTGTAAAATACAAAAATAAATGTTGTCACACTTTGAATGAAGGTCATTTTCAAAATATTAAAGCGAATAATGAGGTCAAATTTTGAAATACTTTAGCTTAAAAGTTTAAAGCCATCATTAGATAAATTAAAGCCATCATTAGATAAATTCAAACGACATTGATTATTGTCCATTTTTATCTACATTGGCTGAAGAAATTTCATCACATTTTAAGAATCTAAGTCATGTATAAATTAAAGGAACAACAATAGTGGGCGTGTTTGATGGGTTAATTTCTTCCATGGTCCCGTGAATGGATTCTTTTAATATCGTTTCTGTGCAACGGTAATTTGTACATTAATATAACTTTTGTATATGTTCTTTTAATGTACATGTAAATGTCTTGCATTTCGGATGAATAACGGAATACCTTTAATTTGCAAGGATCATGTAAAATCTACAAGTACAAACTGTTTTAAAATTGTGATTTTATAAGACTGCAAGTGCGGGAAACTTTCTGGTATGTTTTAAAGGTTTTTTTTTTTTATCAATGCTCTATGTTACTTATTAAAGTTGCTGCAAAGTTCAAACTTGTTCGCAAGTGTCTGCCATATAACAATTTATGTACTGCATGGTTGCATTTTTCAGACACATATTTGCGATCCTACTTTGGCGCTTGTGACAACATTTTGTGTTTATCATGTTTATGTATTATACTATATTCCCATTTAGATTAATATAATGCTATATTAAATGTATATTGTAAGCAATGTTGAGTTTAAGATTGATAAAGTTATCAATGTAGAATAAAACTGTATTTTAACTGTCATGCAGGATCACTTTGATGACCTATTTGTCTGGAAAGCAACAGTAAAATCAATGGTGCATATTTTCTACCTAGTATCTGAAATAAATGAAGATAAGGAACTGTGATTGATCCAGAAAAGACCTACAGACAATACAAATATGTGAACAGGTCATAAAACACAGACCCTTGGAAGTTCCAGATGTAAGATCAAGTACCTAGGAGGTGTGTATTTATCATGCACATGTAGTTAAATTGTCCGTAGTCAAAATTGGTATTAGAAAAAAAAGCAAGGGTCTAACGATTTGTATGAAAGATGTCACTCAAAATACGGCATATTGATAGTTGGTAACAAGGTCATCATAACGACCACAGAATTCACAAAATGTTCACTTTAAGAACCCTCTCTACACTGCACGCTAAAGGGTTCTGGTTAGTATATTACTCAATTTGTAATCAATTTAGTATTCTTAACATTTGAAAAGGGGCAAGATAAATTAATTGAACACTTTATTTGCAAGTATTTTCTCCACGGAAGTAAACAATTGTGGTTTTTGTTCATTGATACTTTGTCGTCTCGGGACATTTTTCCCGGGAGTAAATGCCACTTACCGTATATTGAAAATTAGATAGATAAGCTCAATATTTAACCCTTTAACACCCAGAGACGCATTTGGACGCATTTCCAGCATCACAGATATTTAACTGTTGGCGTTTTCTAAATATTCGGGATACAACAAAACAATTGATATTTTCTGAAACTAGAGAAGAAACTAAACATTTTTTCTACTCAAAACCTTTCTGTGCGATGTTGAGAAATTATCATAAACTTGAATATTGCATATCATTGCAGGAAGTTGATAAAACTACAATGAATGACTGATTTTGTGCTATCTTCTGTTGGCTTTATCTAAATTACAAACACAATAAAATAAAAAATGAATGCCATAACCTGAAAGCTGGGAATATGCCCTACATTTTTTATTCCGGACATTATAAGGTACATGCATCCGTTACAGAGATATTTGTTGTTGAATATTGGAACTTTTACGAGTGAAATACTAGTACACAAAATGCACTATGACGTCATTTGACGTTTTACATGCACAATGAAATCGTTCATGAGCTCAGTGTAAAACAAACTGGTCTTTTGATATATGGAACAGATTTATTTTAAAAAAAATTGAATTATTTGTAAAGAAGAGTTAATGTACGACACGTTTTGAGCCATAAACAACATGTAATAAAAGGAATTTTCCATAGCTTTGGGAGATATATACATGTAGTAATAGTCTCTCACCCAACGCCCCGATTGCGTGCACCCATTGTATCAGAAATCCCTGTCGAATTTTGTGTCAGCCCTACATGTAGTAGAAATAATTAATCAAAGAATTAAATACAATCATTGCCATTTTCCTAATCTTCAGATTTATTATTGAAAAATATCTTCTTCTTTTTTAGTACTTGGTTTACTTTGAAAGGAAAAGTGCATTTTTATTAAAGCGACAGGAAAGATAACGCAGTTATCCTTTTCCAGTGATTAAAAGATGAAAAAAAAACTGTCATAATGAAAAAGTATATCAAAAGTACTACCTCGTACGCCGTAAACATAGCCAAACAAACAGCTGGTTTTAATTAGATTGCTAAATTTATAGAAATAATTTCTGAATAAACACACAGGAAACTCAGGTTTCTTTGTTCGTGTTAAATTCATTTTTCAGTCTTCACAGAGTTAAGAACAAGTGTAAATCAAACTGGATAAAAATGGAAAACTTGGGATAAACTAACAAATTCTCCCTCATTGCCTAATCCTTTACAGATTAGCCGGGATTACAAGTATGTGTATTGAAGAAACTGAAAAGTTTAATCTACTGCTACAACAAAAATAAAACGGAGCAAGTATCTAAAATATTTGCCAGAACATCGCGCGAAAATAGCAAAATGTGCTATTGAATATAAAAACCGCCATTTTACTATTTTTTAAAAGCTGTGGAGAAATGAAAATGAAAGTACAATCAGAAGTATTCGGAAACTACGCTCTATAATTTTGAAAAAAAACTATAGTTTTTTCACTATAGAAATCAACGGAAAATATTTTTAAAACACCCCCCTCTCCTTTTTACAGCAATTTTGAATTATTATTTAACAAATTCATACCAAAACTCTTGTTGTTCCTGGGGGTGGGGGTGCCCTAACAAAAAAATACTATAGTAAACTATAGTTAACTATAGTTTACTATAGTTAACTATAGTAGATCAAAGTTCCAAAGTTTTCACTATAGTAAATCAAAGTTCCAAAGTTTTCACTATAGTAAATCAAAGTTCCAAAGTTTTTACTATAGTAAATCAAAGTTCCAAAGTTTTTACTATAGTAAATCAAAGTTCCAAAGTTTTTACTAAAGTAAATCAAAGTTCCAAAGTTTTCACTATAGTAAATCAAAGTTCCAAAGTTTTTACTATAGTAAATCAAAGTTTCAAAGTTTTTACTATAGTTAATTAAAGTTTCAAAGTTTTCCCTATACTTAATCAAAGTTTCAAAGTTTTTTTCATTAGTTTAACAACTTATGTATTTTTATTATTTTTTTTATTATTATTATTTAGCCGTTTTAGGGGAGGGGGTGGATATGGGGTTAGTTGGGGCTGGTTTTTTGTTGTACATCTTTATTTAAATATACAAAGTAGTTAATTCAAATGCAATATTTACATTTATAAATAAAAAAAAAACACATGTTGACTGAAGTTGATGAAGCAGATATTTGATTCTAAATGACACAATTTTTTATAACATATTATTTTTTCTCCATAAATAAGTCTTACGTTACATCTGCATAACATTAAAATTAAATAAATTGAAATAAATATTGCTTATTGATCGGCGCAAGCGACAATCTTTACATTAAAATTCATATCTTGTACATTATTCTTTTAAGGGAAGGGTCGGGTTTTTAAAATGTTCGCTAAAGCTTTTATGAATCTTAAACTTAAATATCATAAAATGTAAAGAATGGGAATCTAAAACATAATTCCACGGGATTTATCGTACTTAATCAAAGTTTTTACTATAGTAAATCAAAGTTCCAAAGTTTTCACTATAGTAAATCAAAGTTCCAAAGTTTTCACTATAGTGAATCAAAGTTCCAAAGTTTTTACTATAGTAAATCAAAGTTCCAAAGTTTTTACTATAGTAAATCAAAGTTCCAAAGTTTTCACTATAGTAAATCAAAGTTCCAAAGTTTTTACTATAGTAAATCAAAGTTCCAAAGTTTTCACTATAGTAAATCAAAGTTCCAAAGTTTTTACTATAGTAAATCAAAGTTCCAAAGTTTTCACTATAGTAAATCAAAGTTCCAAAGTTTTTACTTTAGTAAATCAAAGTTCCAAAGTTTTTACTTTGGTACTATAGTTAACCATAGTAAACTATAGTTAACTATAGTTTACTATAGTATTTTTTTGTTAGGGTGGGGGGTATGTTTACAGATAAATTACATGAGTTAAGCATATGGAAAAAATGAAGGATCATTTATCCATGTCTATGAGTATTTTAAAATCTGAGTACTATTTTAAAATCTCTTGGTGTTATAAAGCCTGATTTCAATGGATATACATCTTCTAGACCCCTTATAAAAGGAGTTGTGATTAAGAGCAATGGACTATTTGACACTGGTATTAATAATGTTATACTGTAATTTTTCAATTTACCGGGTGGTAGTAAATACAAGAGGCTGGGCCACACCGCTCACCTGAGCTTATTGGCCAGGAAGAAGCAGTAATCAGTTCAGTATTGAAGGGGGAGGGGGGCAAACTTTAATTTAAACTATCTCAGGATTCTTCCATATCAATATCACTTATCATGGCTTTGCTGTTCTTAATCAGAAGAATTCTAAAGATTTCCACTGTCATGGTAGCTCATTCTGTAGAGCGCTCGCTCCGTGATCGGAAGGTAAGGGGTTCGAGCCCCGGCCGCGACTGACCTAATTCGATGAAAAAATAGGTAGCAACTGTTCCCCCGCAAAGCGCTCGGCACTTTGAAGTGAAAGTTGCGGGTCCTTCAGATGAGACCTTAATGACCGAGGCCCATGTCACGGCAGGCGTAAGCACGATAAAGATCCCCCACTGCTCAATGGCCCTGAGTGCCGAGTAAAGGTCTAAATTTGAAGCCCTTCACCGGTATAAGGTGAAGTCTCTATATGAGTGAAAAATTCTTGTACGGAACGTAAAACAACATACAATCAATCAATCCTATGTTGTTACTATGTGAAACTCTGATCTCTCATTGTGGCTCCACATTACCCACCCAAAATTTGAACAAATTTGAATCTACACTACCAAAGGATGCTTCTATAATAATATGACTAATCATGGCTTTGCTGTTCTTGAGCAGATTTTTTTTCAAGATGATTCCTATATTTTGTTCTTATGCAAAACTTAATTGACCTTCCGTTGTGTCCCCACGATTTGAACATACTTGATTCTACAATACCTTAGGTTGCTTCTATATAAATATGACTAATAATGGCTTAGTGGTTCTTGAGAAGAAGATTTTAAAGATATTTCCTATGTAAAAGCATTTTATAGTAGAAAAGGATTTATCGAGAGAAAGTTTCAAAAATGTAATTAACTAAGCAGTAATTAATTAACAAAGATTGCATTGTTGTGTAAGGGGACACGCGTTTTTTCTTTTAAAAATAAATATTCAAATAAAAAGAATATTAATAAATACTGTGGTGGAAAGATGCATAAAACATCAGAAATAGAATGACAATTGAAAACGATTTTTTTACCAGATAAGATTTTTATAATTGAATTTTTCAAATAAAAACAGATGGAGATAACCCTTACCAAAATTCAAGGTCATAAATCAGAACACATCCCAACCTTACATGCTAATAGTAATAAATGGGAATTATGTCTAAATATTCTGAGTATTAAACACCTACATATCTGTCGTGTATTCAATTTTATTGAATCTGTTGATATTAGGGATGGAATACCTCAACTTCTGAATGCCTGACTTCCCCAAAGCTTTGGCTTATATACCCTTTGGTTTGGCGAGTCCATTCCAAGGGTTGCTAGGTCACTCCATTATTTCAGGTCTTCAATGCATTTTACTCGAATGCCCCTTAACCATTACACCTAAATGTTCCTATGAAAAATCTGACCCACTGTTGTGGCCCTGCCCTATCCATGGGGGTCTTGATTTGAACAAACTTGAATCTACACTACTTGAGGATACTTCTATATTAATATGACTAATAATGGCTTAGCTGTTCTTGAGAAGAAGATTTTTAAAGATATTTCCAATATATTCCTATGGTGAACATTGACCCCCTATTGTGGCCCTGCCCTACTCCTAGGGGTCATGATTAGAACAAACTTGAATCTACACTACCTGAGGATACTTCTATTATAATATGACTAATCATGGCTTCGCTGTTCTACAGAAGAAGATTTTTAAATACATTTCCTATTTATTCCTATGTAAAACTTCGACCCCCTCTTGCGGCCCCGTCCTACTCCCGGGGTTCATATCATGAAGTATGTCATGAAGCTTTCAAATAAGTTTCATCTTTTCTTGCCCAGTTGTTCTTGAGCAGAAGATATTTAAAAGAAGTCACCAAATTTTCACGAATTCTTAATTATCTCCCCTTAAAAGAGGGCATAGCACTTCCTGTGAACAAACTTAAATTCACCCAAGGATGCTTTGTGGCAAGTTTGGTTGAAATTGGCCCAGTGGTTCTTGAGAAGAAGTCGAAAATGTGAAAAGTTTACGGACTACAAACGGACGCCGGACTCTCTTTGATCAGAAAAGCTCACTTGAGCCTTCGGCTCAGGTGAGCTAAAAATTACAAAATGATAAGTTGTAATATTGTAATTTTATATTTACTTCCATCCGGTAAATTCAAATATTACAATATGACAGTAATATAATTCAATCACTAGTGAACTCTTGTTTGCAATATAAAAAAAAGATAATGGCAAAATTGTCATTTTTATTGAATAAAGGGGTGTAAAATATAGGCTGGAATCGAGAGTTAGTGTGCGTAGTTATTTGCCATACTCTCCCCATGGCCTTCTTTTAAAACTTACCGATGAACTAGTGATATTTTATGTTCGAGTACGTATCAGGGTGTTGTGAATTCTTAGATGCAGGTCTCTGGAACAAGGTAAGTAATTTTATTCAGTGATAAAACTCTACTGAAAGTAAATGGGGGACCATTTAATGTCAAAAACGACTGGGCATTAATATTGTTTCTTGTGGAACACATGGGTTTTCCAAAAAGAAAAAAAAATCTGGTATTTAAGGCGAGATATTAACTCGCATGATTCCGCGGACATCAAATCAACATTTAATAAACGAATTAGAGACAATGTTCAGCAATATTTCTCCTCCTCTCCCTTCGACCAACGTTTAATATATGTCAATTTTTGTAACGTTGATATTTGTAATTTTAATGTGTACCATGGCGTTGAATATAGTATACCCATATTTTGTTAGAAAGTTCATTCTCAAAATTGCTATTTTCGCAACCATGGCAACACTGTTCATTGAAATAAAAATACTAAAATATTGAATTTTGTATCTTAGTGTTCTTTACATGTGCACCAAATTTTATTGAAGTCAGGCAAAAACTGTAGGCGGGAAAGTGATTTGAAAATTGCTGAATATAGTATACCCGTGTTTTGTAAGGAAGTTCCGTTCTCAAAATTGCTATTTTGTAACCATGGCAACACTGTTCATTGAAAAAAAAACAAAAATAAAGAATTGTGTATCTTAGTACACTCTAAAAGTGTACCAAATTTTATTGAAGTCAGGTAAAAACTGTAGGAGTGAAAGCGATTTGTAAATTGCTTATAATTACGACAATCAGACAGCTGTAAAGCCAAAGTCTAATACACGGACATTGTGTAATTGTATAAACTCTTTCTATCAAATAAAATTGACCAGTATAACTAAAAACTAATTGTTTGTATGCTTTGTTTTCATAGTATAACTAAATCCTCTGTTATGGAAACATTGTTTGTAAATTTGTTTGTATTTCTGTGATGTAAAAAGGTGGAAAACACAAATTTTGGCAATTATGGGTCTCATTCGTTGCCATGGCAACCATGACGTCATTTTACACTGCATAATTAAATACTTTAAGATTTTACCTTTCAGAAAATGTATAGGTTGCTTTATGTAAAAGTGACTAGAAAATGTTAAAATTTCAATTTGAAATTTTTAGGCAGTTTTACAGAAAAAAATGCAATATCTCTGGTAGTTAAAGGGTTAAACCTTTATTCAATATAATTTTCTTAATGTCCAAAAAACATTTACACTGGTGTATAGAGGGTCCTTAAACGAGTGTATTAAATTCGTATAATGTCAACTTATTTGTCAGTAACTTGCCTCTGTTTAAATTTTAATCCTCCGATTTTAATCCTTCTCCGATCATGATCAAGATCATGATCTTGAGTATGGAATAACCTGGACGATATGAACATCATATACAGGTGAATATTACTACATAATGGAATATTGCTACATAAATAACTGTATTACTACTTAAACTAGAGGTTCTGTGAGCACTGAGATCAAAAAATGATACCCCCGCCTCCCATCTGTTTATAATGGTTAAGTCAATGTTTTGCCACGGGAGACCCGAAATAAGTGTCCAATCAAAAATTAAAATAGGCGGTCACAATGGCAATAAGTAATAAAGATTCTGTGAAAGTCTCATTAAATTTTATTCAGGAGTTGCGGATAAGAGATAGGTACCCCTCAATATTATAAAAAGAATGACAGCGTCTATGTTTTGCTATTGGAAACCCGAAATAATAAAAGATCAAAAAGTAAAATAAGAGGTGCACAATGACACTATGTAACAAAGATTCGATGAAAGTCTCATTAAATTTTATTCAGTGGTATAAAAGGAGTTGCAGATAAGAGATGTGTACACCAAAGTGTAATGGACGGACGGATGTCTGGACAGCGGGGGTACAATGTATAATATAATAAGGGTAGTTGACGATGGAAAAGTTGGTCATCTTGTTTGTTTCACATTAGTTGTTTGTTGGCACGGGCTTTGTTGGCTCTAGTCAGTAAAACAACCAGATATCAAATAGATTTGGCAGATTTTGTGGTGTCTTTTATTTCGACTTCACTGGTATACATTGAGTCGATAGGTAACCATTGTTAATTGATAAAACATCATCGATAAAACTGAATGTCGAGTTGAAGGCCACAACAAATGTTTTCTTCTCATGTAGAAGCTCCTGAATAAATTCTGCTTACTAGTAAAAGGTTATTAAAGTCGGCTAATAACGTCGCAATTTCAACAGTTTGTTGGAAGTCCTGCTCTCCAAAGACTACAATGATGTTGTTTTTGAGGAACTCCAGCATCCCTTCTATATTAATCTAAAAGCACTTCTGACCATCACAAGATATTAAAATTTTCATTGAAGAAATTGTCTTGATATCAACTAGTTTTTAATTTATTGTAGTCTAAAAAGTAATTAATGTAACTCTCTTATCTCCGAAAAAAAAACCTTGCAGCAAAAACTTACGACTTTTCATCTCTATATACAACCATTCCTCACGATTACAATGTAATTTAAGTCCAGACTTTTTGACATCATTTGGCGACATCTTATTTTCATGATTTAGTTATTTGGAATTTATAAGGAAAATAAAATGTCCATTGTTGGTGTATATAATGCACGCAATAATAATACAAATAAAAGCAAAAATGATTTAAGTGATTTAAAGTCCTCTTTTTTAATTAAATGCACATCACAAGCAATGGCATGCCCAGCAGAACTAAAGTAAGGTAGAAAAAAAACAAGGACACGATTTTTTTTAAAATACAAGGTATGGACTGCATTTTCTTGAGATATAGTGGAATACAAGATTCCACCTTTTTGTGATTTAGAATATTACTTTTGAATACCTTTGTTGAAAAATCTTATCTTAAGAACATACTTTTTTTTTTAGAATTATTGTCATCCGTAAAACGATGGTAAACGTTGTCCTTTGTTTTGTCAATATATAGTTGCCAGGTTCTATAATTTTTATTTCTAGGTTAATATCCTGGTACATCACGTCGATCAAACATCTTCCTCAAGAGGAGTGTTGCCTGCAAAAAACTATATATAATTCTGCTAATCTGTTTTAGTTTTACTCGGAATAGAAAAAGCGATTATCATATGCATATAAATATTTATACCAGGCTTGTGAAAAATTATATTTTCTCAAATCTTTCGAGTTACAATTATTTCAATCTATTCCCGCTAGTTGATACAAAATGCATACTTATGAAAGTTTTTGGCATATGCAAGTGTCTGTCCTTAACTTGCACTGGATGAAAAAAAAAAGTTTTCGCATAACACCTCTGCCGAAACTGAAGCTTCCTTACAGTTTCCGCAAAGCCTCAGCATTATAAATTTAAGTTTTATCAAGTTTCTGCAGTACTGAAACTTTGGTCTCGAATTCAAATGGTTTCCTCAACTTAAACTTGATGAAAATTGAAGTATATGTAAGGTTTCAGCTTGTTTAAACAGTTGATATACAAGTAGCATATATACTGTATTTTTCGCAATGAAGAAACTTGAAGAAACGTAAAGCGTATGCAAAGTTTCTGATACAGTTTAGATTAATAATTGGTAATTTACTTCAGAGTAACATGTTTAAGGATAAGATCTGTTCAATTCAACTGTAAAATTTCGTTATCATCTTCCTTTATCAAGTTTTATTATTTGTAGATAAACATTTAAAATGATAGGGCATCTCTTTTATTTTGCAATAAAAGAATTTTTATAACACAGGTACAAGATATTAAAGTCCTTTAAAGTTTATGCATGTCTCCTGAACATAAAAAAATAAGAAATATAATGTTTAAATGGGCAATACGGGAGATAAGAATACCTAGGAATACCTAGGAAATGTCACAAACTAGGTATCAAATCGGAGCACAGAAAAAAACCTATCAGGAATATGATTTGGTAAATTGCCAACATTGTCAATTCGTAGAATAAAGATATTTTTAACAAATCTATTGCTTATGTTCTTTCGATTTTAGGATGCATACATTGTAGCCAAAGGGTATGTACATATATATACATAAATATTTTCAATGAAGTAGAAGCTATCAATTTAAGGATGAAGTCATATTTTTTGCACTTTAATTGGAATCTGAACAAGTAATAACGGGCGGTTTTTCTGTACATTAGCTAGGGCATATTTTCATACAAACAATGTTTATATTAAATTTAAGGAACATTAAATAGTGTTTGGATTGTTATGTTTTTATATACTACATATTCACTATATATAAATCTCCCATAGCCACTAAAGTGGTTAGAAAAAAGCCATCTGTTTTTAAACATTCTGCAGGACAATATTGGCGTACATTTGCGGAAGTTGGCGAAAGTCAATTAGAGGAAAAGTTTTCTTTTTTCAGGTTAGTCAATTCAGAAAATGTCCTAACCTGAAACCAATTGCAACAACAGTTGGTATTATGGCCCCATTAAAATACATAATTTGACCAAATTTGAATCGATGTCTTTCTGCTGAATATACTTAAATAAAGCTAAATTAAAACAAATGATGCCCTCATTATACCCGATTTTTTAAATTTAAAAAAAGGAACTAAAAATGAAATGCACAAAGTTTATTTTAAAGTTGATTTACATGTCAATCTATTAATTCGACATTTAACAAGTATCGATATTTCCTGTTATTATTTACAATGGCGATTGTCAGATCGTTTAAATCAATATCAGGTCTTATGCAATTCATAACTTTAGGTATCTTATCTTTAAACTGTATTGACAAAGCGCCAATTATTTCAGTTCAATGATCTTGATGTTGCATCAAGGATCTTTACATTGATTTAGATATTATGTGTGCACAATTGATAATGATCAGAGTTGCATTCTCCTGGTTTACACCTAAAAAGGTACATTTTACGTGTCTTTATCCCAATTAAAAAATCATCATTGATTTATAGTGGAGCAATATAAGACTGTACGTTTTATTTTTGGTTCCCAAAGTGTTAGTCTGTCTGTCTTGCAGTCTTATACAAATCTAAGAATAAATAACACCTACCTTTGATTTAAATGAATTCACCATATACGTATTATCACGGAGACGCATGTAAATATTCGTATTCAGATGATTTTTTCTATCATTTCAGAATACATACACATTTGACATTTCATCGGTGTACATAATATGTAGTGCGTAATTTTCAACGAAAGAAACAAAGTTACAGTTCCCGACTTTGACTTACATTTAAATCGTATTTTTGCACAAACCAGAGGTCTGCATTAATGCTAGTGAACACCACTAAAATATACTAGATAAATATAAAAATAATTGTGGTGATTTTTCGTGACTGTAACAAATAGCATTTGCTTTCAACTTTGAATACGACAAAATAAAAACAATTGTAGTAATTTAGTTGAGGTACTGATTTGAAAGTTTGATATAATAATAATAATATAATATTTTGACTGCTTTCAGGGCATATACATGTATAATGGATAAATCGAGCATTTGTTATAAAGGAAAGCTCCAGTCAGTCTGGGGAAAGCTGAAAAAAGACGTACGCCTCTCCGATATTGCTGACCCCTTGGTGGAAAGTGGCACCCTCTCGTTAGAGCAGTGGGAAGAATTAAAGTCCGCCCATCTTCCAGAGAGGGATCGAACAGAGAGATTTCTTTTCATCTTAATTAAACAGAATTCTCCGAATAACTTTCGAGCCTTTGTCGAGGCACTGAAAAACAACGGCCACGGCGAACTTGCCACGAAGCTTCAATCAAAAGGTATGATTAATTTAAGAATAAAACACGTACCTTTCGATTTTGATAATAAGTAAAATAAATCAAACTGAACAACAGTTTTTGCAATGATCAAAGGATGTCGAAAGATATCGCCTCGTTGATTTTACTCCATGATCATGTGATTACAAGATACAGTTTCAGTTTGATGGGGAAAGAATACTTTTAGGTTTGTTTCACACAGTATCTCTTTCAGTAGTAAGTTTATTAAATTTTGAAATAAAATGCCAACGACATAAAATTTTCTCAGTAACTGGTAATCTCTCAGGGGACTTTTAATCTCAGTAATTTATTACCATTAATTTTATATATTTGGTACGAATTACAGACAATGCAGTTCCTGGTCTTCAACTTTCTGGACAACCTATCCAATACCAGACAAAGGTAAGAACTCATCAACACTGCTATAAGTAAAAAATAAAGGTAAAAAAGATTAAAAAGCTAACCTTGAGGAATGTTATTTCTAAGTAAGGAAACGTGTCATACCAAAGAAATGCCAACGTGAAGTGTGAATCCTGAGTTGCAACATCGATGCAATAGCAGGTAGGTAAGACTTAAACTAGCTTAAGAGATTGAGACTAGAGATGCCCTAAAACTCTTAACAGTTCAATTATCCGTTAGTTGTAAGTTGTGGCAACGGAAGAAAGTCTTGCAGCATAAATCCCTATAGCTAAATACAATTCATGCAAGTTTGGATTGGGAAAGACTTACAGTAAGCTACATGTAGAAATGGACCTAATCCAGAGTAAAATTTACTTGGGAATAAACATGCTCGAAAAATTTAACCTGGTCACTGTATCAGGAAATGTACGTACATGTAAGATGCAAAATCCAAAACAAGAGAGTAAGTGTACATCCCTATATACTAGTACATCATGCATGCAGTTTGGTCTAAGTAGGGCTTCTATTTACTTCGGAATAAACTTATTGATAGTAAGTCGAGGTCAGCTTACTAATCGTCAGAATTTATGTTCGGTATGAGGAATCCACACTTTCTTGAAAACTTAATTTAAGCAAACTGTTCTTTGCTTTATTTTATGTACATTTTACATAGTACCAGAGAGAAGACTCACGAGATAGTGGTGCCTCGGGTTTTGATGAATCAGAATCAGCAATGAAAGAAAGTGTGCTTAAGATGGAAACTTTAATGGAAAAGTTAGAAATGATGTACGAACGACAAGAACAGAAGATTGATTCTGTCATCTCCGAGCAGCAGACGGCTCGAAAGCAAATGGGGGTACTTCTCGAAAACAACGAATCAATCAAAACTCAGATGGGAAATATTGCAGCAGACATTGAATCCAAGTTTGATACGTTTCAAATCTATCACGAGGAGAAAAATCAGGATTATGAACTCCTGAAAGAAAGACACGAAGAGCTCCTGGAAGATCATAGAAAAAAGGAAGAGGAGTTGAAAAGTCTCCAGATCCAACTACAAAAACTCGAGGCGGATCCAGAGGCGCATTCTAATGACAAGTTTAAAAACCTACAGACTCAATTTATTGCCTTGAAGAAGACCAATGAAGAAAGAGTTAACCGACTGAAAAATTTGCACACAGAGACTAAAACATTTCTCAAGAAGTATGCCGAAGCATTTCAGGTGCCACATCCCGAGCATCTGAGCGAGATCATCGAACATTTTGAGTCTATACAGGAGAGTATGCAGAAACTGAAAACAGACAATGAATCTCTGATGGAAAAGCTGAAAATGTTGGTGGAACAAAATGAAAACCTCATAACTCAAAATCAGAAGTTGGAAGAGGAGATGTCACACGTGGAAAAACAGAAAAGCAAGATTGAAGAACGAATAAAAACCCCAAAGGGGGAGAAGGGAGATAAAACCACTGGAATTTTGAAAGTGAAAGGCAAGAAGTGTCACTAATGTATTAATATATTTCTGTAAGGACATGACATTGTTCTGTTCTTTCTTTCCGCTTCGTGTGACCTTTTTGGAATGTGTTTATGTAAGAAATAAATCCCGCGATGCAATCCGAATCCAAAGTAATTTTTTCCCACCAAATACGTTACAATCAAAAGATACCAATATCTTCTTCCTGGTGAACACAGTAAACATTAGAAGACCGATTTAAAACTATTGATATTTTTTGATGATGTTTGCTATTTATTGAAGAATAATGGCCGCTGCATTTCTCTGATCTTTGCAATAACTGTTGTAAAATTAAGAATATTGTCATAAGTCGAATGTTTCTATTGTTTTACAGGAACGTGTCATACTTTTGTTTCATAAATTTTTAAGGGGATCGAAATTCAAGATATAAGCAGAAATACAATTTTGTTGATAATTTATTTGGTGGACATATATGTCGTCCTATTCTAACATTAATAATATTTGTAGTTCGTTGATCACATAAATTTTGGGTCTGACTCAACCACGAAAACAAGGCAAAGTGTTTAACAAAAAATGATGAAATGTACAGAATATTCTTATGTGTACAAATACATCAATTCTGAACGTGTATTACTTTGAGGCTTGTTTGATAAAGGAAATAGTTTGAGGACATCTGACCTACATTAGAGTTCGTTTATTAATTAAGCAATGATATGCTAGTATATACATGTAACAATAGGTGTCTACTACCAACACTTTTAACCGATACAAAATCTTAATTTTTTGCAATTTGAATTTTGCTTCTGTAAATGTTTTGCCATACTTGCTCTACATTTGAATCTGTAGTCAAGAATCAAATCAACTTCATCATATTGTTTATATTTACATGCTTCATTAATAAAAATAAATGGCATAAAATACCATACACTATGTTTTAGCATTGATATAAACACAAAATTTGTTCTCATGCATAGATTTTAAATCAATAAACAAATATTTTAAACGATGTTAAAATCTCCTTGGAATGAATGAAACAAATATCCGATTAATTTTTTATATAGATCGAATATTGGAACACACAAGCTTAAGGGCCTTTACTTATCATGCAGGTCTAGAATTCAGTAATTCTACATTACAGGATGTAGATAAACATATTTTTCAAGGCTGTATTTTTGCTCATTAGACTTACTCGGTTACATTAATCACTCTAGTCTTGTGACCTTTTGCTCTTATCAATTATGGCTTTCATAAAAAAAATTTATCTCTCTGATATATACGATTCCTGACCAAACTGATGAAGTGCTGATTTTCAGATTAGAGTATTAAGAATTGTTTTCTTGATTGAATGCATCTACCAGTAAATGTTTCTTAATATTTTTGGTGAAAAAATATAACACTTATAAAAATTTTGTATAATTGTAGTACATGATAAATTACTGCAGTTTTTAAATTGTTTATAAAGGATAAAACATCTCATTTAGTGAGTTGTAAAAACTGGGTACAAGTGTTTTACATCGAACTTACCCCCAAAATATTGAAATATATTGAAAAATATTGAAAATTTTCAGTATATATTCAATCTAAGTGATTTTATTGATCTCTTAATCCCTTTTCAATATGAAATCTCAGAATATACATTTATGGTACATCAAATCACTTTTGGTTCAAACATTATGATACATTCTAACAACTACATTGTACCTACATAACAATGTTTTGTATTTAAGTTTCTTTAAAGATCTATACCATACAGAAATGGTACAAGCTGAATTGTTCTTTCATATGGCTCACATTTTCTTCTCATTTACATGCATTCAATGCTGGGTACATGTATTTTTTTTTTAACCAAGTTAACTTGCATGGAAAAAAATTACAAAATATGACACCAAAAAACAGCACATTCAATCTTCATTCTTTGAGTTCTTTTGCAGCTAAACACAATGCAGGGAATGTAGTCTTCACAGCAATTTCAACACTTTCTCCTTAGAACGCTCTATGTTTGCTTCATTAATTCTACACCTTTTGCCATCTACATCTTTTTCTGCATCCCCAATCCTTTCTGAACTGGAGCAGATGCATCCAGCCTGTAAATACATAGAGATTGTAGCTACTACATGTAAATACATAGAGATTGTAGCTACTACATGTAAATACATACTAGAGATTGTAGACATGTAAATACATAGAGATTGTATCTTTTACATGTAAATACATAGAGATTGTAGCTACTACATGTAAATACATAGAGATTGTATCTTTTACACATAAATACATGGAGATTGTAGCTACTACATGTCAATACATAGAGATTGTAGCTACTACATGTCAATGCATAGAGATTGTAACTACTATATGTAAATACATAGAGATTGTAACTACTATATGTAAATACATAGAGATTGTAGCTTTTACATGTAAACACATTGAGATTGTAGCTTTTACATGTAAATACATAGAGATTGAAGCTACTACATGGAAATACATAGAGATTGTAGCTACTACATGTAAATATATAGATATCATAACTACTACATGTAAATACACAGAGATCGTAGCTACAATAGTAAAAATGTAAATACATAGAGATTGCAACTACTACATGTAAATACATAGAGATTGTAGCTACTTCATGTAAATACATAGAGATTGTAGCTACTACATGTAAATACATAGAGATTGCAACTGCTATATGTAAATACATAGAGATTTTAACTACTACATGTAAATACACAGAGATTGTAACTACAAAATTTAGAGGATTTTTTATTTTTTCTAAGTTCAAGAGGGATAACTCTGTCAAAAATCATTGGACCATGACCAAATTCGAACTTGACCTGCCTATTCCTATGACGTATATATATTTCAAATTTGAGTTGAATGTGTGAAACTGTTGCAGAGATAATGAACGGAAAGTGAATGATGACAGAATGACAGAACAGGGTAACACTATATGCCCCGGCCATTTTATTGCGGGGGCATAAAAATGTAATAAATTGTTTTTATTTAATTGCCCTATCTTTGTATTACCCAGCATTCTCCTGGAGTTGTTTGGTAAGATTCTGGTATAGCTCTGCCTGGTTCCCATCACTCTGAGCGCGACCTGAGAACTCTGCGTGTCTTTTAGAGTGTACAGACTTAATTCGATCTGTCCACAGAGACAGGAGATTACAGGCACCTGCTAAAAAGTAAAAAAAAAATTACATTAGTAGCTTTTCTACAGTGTTTTCATTGTAAACTTTAAATATTAAAAAAAATACTCAGACATTTTATGGTCTCTCCTACATTCACTTCTGTCATATTCTTAAATGGTAACAAAAAAATTTTAACAATTGTCTCTGAACAAAAAATTGTTCAACATGAATTTTTCCATTTCCAAACCCTTTTTTAGCTCAATTGTACACATGCTACTATGAACAAATCAGTATGTCATGATTAGTAAAAGTCTACATGGATTTATAATTAATTCTATTTTAGATGCCAACCTTTTGTTTTAAACTGGGTTTCCTCCATACTCAGTCTGGCCTTCTTGACAGAAGATGCCCCGCCCTCCGCTTTGTTCATCTCTAGTTTCTCTCTTTCTGTCATCTTTTGGAATCTAAATTATTTAAGGTATATTTTTAAGTTTTGTGTGAGATATTTGTGTGTAAATCACAAAGACTTGTCACGTAGGCATATTTCATGAAGCACTCTAGCTTCATGAAAAATATGCCTACGTGCAAGTCTGTGTGATTTAAACACCAATAATTCACACTAATCTTAAAAATAGTCCTTATATTTACATTTTACATGTTTAAATGCACCAAAAATATTCTCAATGTTTGAATTTCTCGCTTCCCTATATCGTCATATTTTATTAACATTTATGTAGCCTCATTGTGACATCACTTTAGCGCAAGTTTCTCCATGTATATTTCTACGTGAGAGTATACACAAAAATGGTTTTCAAATCAATTTCACAGTTGGCTTCGTAGAAAAACACAGCAAATGTAAATATAAAATTTAAAAGTAAAAGAAAAGTACTTTGTTGTGTGAACAAGTTGTAATGGTGACAGGCTCAAGTGGGAACAAACCAAACAAATGAGGCTCAAATGGGGACAGAACCAATCAAATGAGGCTCAAGTTGGGAAAGAATTAAACAAATGAGGCTCAACTGGGGAAGAAACTAAACAAATGAGGCTCAGATGGGATTGCTATACATGTTCTTCCTGTCATTCATAATCAAATGTAGAACACTTCAGAAGTTCATCAATAGACTTTGCATTGTTAAGCAAAATATTTCACAGATTTTTACCATGTACTTAAAAGATAGTTATTTTTTGCAGAATGTCATATATTTACAACTACTGTGTACCTATTCATTTTTAACGTCTACATAAATAATCTTTTAAATATTATATAGCATATTTACAAAGACCAATGACAAGCCTACCACACACATGAGTTAAAATTACAAAAAATTATTTATGGAAAAGCATTTCACAAGTAAATAAATGAATGATTAATCAAATAAATGAATAAAATAATAAATGAAAATTAAATTTTCTTCTGAAGAACAAAATAATCCCCCCCCCACCTATCCAGTTCCTTCCAGGCATAGGACTGTTCTGCAGTGGGATCCACCTCCATTTTCTCTTCCTTGGTCTTTTTGGGAGAGGATTTTACATCATCGCTGGGCTTTTTACACTTCATCAGACACTCCAGTACCCTCTGGTGTTGAGGAGAGGTGTCAGCGTGGGCTCGGATCAAACTCTCCAACTCCGACCACATTTGTTTGTATTGTTCATCTCTACAACAAGTTTAATAAGAATTGTAGATTCTTATAATAGTGTCCTCAACAGATCCTACATCTACAAATACAGTCAAATGTCATCATATCCAACTCTTCGAGACCAAAATTAAATTTATGGATATCAGAGGATATCGGATAACATGTGTAAAAAAAAACAAACCAAAAAACAAAAAGTAAAGGTGGTTGGGACTGCCAATGCATTTCGACATATCCCTGGTATTAAAGATATTGATATTCAAGATAATAAAGTTTAACTGTATTCACAGCATTAATGCATTGCCAAGAACTTCCATCTTTAGCATACATTACATAGTTACTGCTATCATAGCATCTGCATACAAGACAACATTCTCATTTTCTAATACAGCTAAACCCGGTTATAAAGAACTCATAAGTAAATCTTGGTTAGAAGAAATTTTTTATGAATCCCCTCGTTAACTTTTCACAGTAAGGATAAAAAGAACCTTAGTTATCAGGAAGTAAAATTCAAAGTCGCAGTAACTTTCTTACAACCCAAGTTTTACTTTATTAAGCAAGCAATGACTTCTTAGTTTAATGTTACATAAAGGTTCTTAAAAATATGATAATCTATATACAATTGAATTTCGGTATCTCAAACACCAATATCTTAAATACCATGGATATCTCAAAGTGAGTTGTGAGTCCCAACCACTTTTTCTTTAATATATATTTTAACCTGGATATCTTGAATCCTGGGATATCTCAGTTTTTTCTAGGTTCCACAGAATTTGAGATAATGAGATTTGACTGTATAAGCTTTAACATCAATTCAAACTATATATTGCAATTTGTCATGTACATAACTTACTTTACCTGAGTATTTTTATTTAGTTAATCACATTGCTGCAAATCAAAAATCTTCAAAGTTATAATCCACCTTAACAACAAACACAGGTTTAAGTTAACATTAATAGATAGAAAACTTTTAAGCATAATCCAGTCAGCTTTCCTACCTTTTCGGTCCCTTGCCCCGTGGCCCTGCACTTGATGTTGGTAGAGGTTCATTACGGGACTCCATCCCCACTACATGGTAGATTGCCTTCTGACATTCCAACACATCCTCATCATCAAGCTTCTCCTTGACAATGATTGTGGGCAGGGGGTCAATGTGCTACGTAAAGACAAATTTTATATTTGATCATGTGTCATAATGACATCGACATACTGTGCACAACCCTAGAGCAGCATCTAATTAAATCATATGTGATCCAAAAATATACGTAATAATACAATGTTAATATGATATTATCATTTCCAATTGAAATTGCATCTATGGACTAGGGCTGCGCAATAATATCGATATTCTGCAGGGCTCTCACACCAGTTTTTGGGACTGGGTCCGGGGCCGTGAAAATTGGGAAAATTAGCGACCTTTTGAGGAAATGTGGGAAAATCATAACTAGACAATATCCATTAAATTCATTATATATTGAGTTTCTGGTGGTTGTTATCAACTAAATTTCTGTTTTGTAATATACAGAAATGTGAATAACAAGTTAGGAACTACATATTTTACTACATGTTCTTTAATATTTGGGGAAGTGACCAATTGGGAAAATTAAAACATTAAATTGGAAAAAAGGTACCTTTTTTGAATTGGGAATGGGGCCTTTAAATGGCCCCAATTATAGAGAATCAAGAGCCCTGTTCTGGTATATTGCAATTAGTTAACAAAAAATATTGTATTGCAATACGTTTTTCCAGTACTGATATGCTGGCAAACTGCTTGGGCTTTAGATTTCTTGAGTAAAATAAGAAATTTAATTTGTTAGGAACATTTTCAGTCATGCCAAACAGTACCAAATGGTAAGGTTGCTGTTGTATGGTTGCATTTTGTTCCAAAACTGTAGTGAAATCAACAAGAACTTTTTTGTAACAATGTATTTCTATTAGTTTTACACACTCTGATTATAGATGAAGGTTAATAAAATAAGAAAAAGAGCATTTTAATTGTCATTGAAAATATTGCAATATGTATCGCAATACAGTTAAAAATATCAGTATATATCGCAATACTAAATTCCCAGCCAATATCCAGCCCCACTATGGACCTGTGAATTTACTTTGCTTTATACCTAATTCATTACAGTATATATCCGTATAATGCTATCATTAAAGAATATATATATACTAGTATAGTAAATTCGCAATAATACATATTTCCTTTCAAGTTTCACTGCAGCAATTATGCTAAGGGAAATATTACATAGAGAACTTACCATGGAGAACTAAAATTTTCTGATGAATTAAATTTTCAAATATACATGTAAATACTTACAAAAAACAATTTCAATATTTTAAATGTGGTGATCTAAGAAGATTTGTTATAAAAGATGCATATTTCCTTATTTTTATCCCTTACCCAAAATCAATTCACAATAACTGTAAATTCATTATATCCAAGTTCGTTATAACTGTTTAATTTTACAAGGAATTGTTAAAGATTTTTCCTCGGATCCAAAAGAACTTCGCTATATATCCGTAAATTCTCTGTATCTGTGTTATTACTATTCGAGTGTTACTGTACATGTATGAATTGCAAACATATGAATATTTCTTGATATGCTTATATATAAAGTCAATATTCCCCTTAATATGGACTGCTGTATCCTGCAGGATAAGTTCTATGTTTAACTTTTGACTTACAGATGCCATGTTGAAGATGATTGTCTCCCCTATGACCAATGGCCAAAATCGACTCATCCTCTCCAGGTGGACCTTAGCTGTACACAAAAGACAATAATAAGAGATTTCTAACTCAAATTCAACATTTTTGAATTGAAAATTTCATGTTCAAAGTAGAATCTTCATCCATTGCTAAGGTGTCAAAATGATTTTATGTCTGACTATAAATAAACAAAATTACCTCGGTTCATATGACTGACACCTGTTGATGTCATATCTGGTAATGCTGGAGCCAGACGATTCTCCTTCATAAATTCCTTAAAATCCTAAAAATAGAGATATCATTTATTGAAATAAAATAAACTATACAGTGAAACTTGTCTATTCTGGATGTTGTGTAATCCGAAACTTGCCTAATACGATGTAAACTCAATTGTTTAAAATCTTGTCTAATCCGGAATGTTGTCTAATCCGGCCAATTTCTTTGGAACCAATGGTGTCCAGATTAAACAAAGTTTTTCTGTAGTGGTCTTTTTTTTAATTCAGAGATATCTATAGTTCACACAAACCTTGCACTTATAAAGCAGAAAACACTAAGATGATTGTAATAATGGCTTACTAACATTAATTCTGTAATCTGTGACTCTCCCCCCACACCCCTCACTGATTGAGGGTGGGTCCTCCAATAGTGACCGGGCGGTGTTGATGGAGTGGATGAAGATTTCGCCCCCATGACTGGCCAGCATGTGAGAGATCACCTTGGTGCCAGACTTGCGTGGCTGCTCCAACATGACAGCTCGACCTATAAATAAAAAAAAAATGGTTTCAACTTCTGATGCAAAACCCATTTATCTAGAAATATACAATATACAATATCATAAAGGGAGAGAGAGAAGAGTAGCAAAAGAGAGAGGAGAAAGATAAATAGAGGTGGAGAGAGGAAGAACAAGAGTAGAGAAAGAAAGAAAAGAGGTGAAATAGAGAGAGAGAGAGAAGAGAGAAGAAAGTGGAGAGAGAGAGTGAGGAAAGAGATAACAAACCACTAAGGAGGAAATTGGTGAGACAGGAGGACGGCCGACTGTTGACATCCACAGGGGTGATTCTTGCTGCACACGTACAGTACTGAAGCTCTGTCATATAAAAATATAAGAGTTAGCTCCCTTTTACTACACTAAATCTACTTGTAGTTTCAAAACATGTCATTGAAGTCCTCTGTACATGTATGTTATGAAATGGCCACAGTTTATTGAATTACAATTTAATGTTTTCTGATATATAAAGACTGTAGCAAATACTTTTCTACAGTATTCACTATTCAGCTTTTAATTATGGTATAATAAGTCTAAATTCTTGATGCAGTTAACTGGACTTGTCTGTGCATGCATTATAATATGTACATTCACCGACTTTGGGGTATACATACCTACTACATTGGACTTGAGGTATACATACCTACTACATTGGACTTTGGGGTATACATACCTACTACATTGGACTTTGGGGTATACATACCCACTATATTGGACTTTGGGGTATACATACCTACTTCATTGGACTTTGGGGTATACATACCTACAGCATTGGACTTTGGGGTATACATTACCACTACATTGGACTTTGGGGTATACATACCTACTACATTGGACTTTGGGGTATACATACCTACCACCTTTGACTTTGGGGTATACATACCTACTACATTGGACTTAAGGGTACACATACCTACTACATTGGATTTTGGGGTACACCATTTTAAGGTGACAGTTTCTGTAGGGAGTCCCTCCTTGGATGGAATCACTAAGCCATCACTGTGAGCTAACAAAAAGAAAAAAAAACTACAGTTTAGTATTAAAAAGATTTCCTCCATTTCATTTCACTCAAATTCTTCATTTCATTTAGTAAAGTTGTTCACATTAAAGTTTGTAGTTTTACTTTTTAATCAAGTGTTTGGTTTTTTTTCCCCAAAATCTGAGCATTTCTTTTTTTTATTTTTTAAAACTGCATAAGTCATACATGGTTTAATTATTACAGACTGAGTGTCGATTGTTACAGAATCTCTCATTAGCTGTAAATTGCAAGTCAGATTTATGATGTAGTCTGACAAGGATCAGCTTTGAGAGCACATTAACACTACCATGTAAAAAACATTTTGTTGCACAGTAATCATTACCTTATTGATTATAATAACTATGATCATGGACAGTCTTTAAGGCAATCAAGAAATGCCTGAGAGCCAGACAAGTATATCATATAGGCAGTTTATGAATCTAATATTTAATTCTGATTCCAGATCCAATCGTCACTCCTTTTCATGAAAACCTGTACTGATATCTGATGTATCACAGCATCAATTATCAAGTTACCTTTGGTCACAACAGCTGATCCAATATTACAACAATATTACATTCATTTTTCACCAGCTAATATTAAATACCGTCTTTTGAACATTATTTCCTAACAAAAACAAGCTAACAATATTACATTTACCTGTATGGATGGAAACTTTATCTTATGTACATGTTAATTTTGCAGATATAGTAAAAATTGCTTAGACTTGGGGAGAGAAAACACCAACTTGTTGCATGAAAATCATATCCTCCCACAAACCATGGAAGCTCCTCTGCACATCATATACATGTTACCTTAAAAGTTTAAATCTAAAGTTTAAACTAATCTAATATGTATAAAACAAACACTTACCTGACTTCATAATGTCATCGTGAGCTTGTGAAGGGTGCAATAATTCTACGTCATAATTCGCTGAGGAGCTGGCATTCTGTTCTTCCTATTATAGATTAAATAAATTTGATTTACTGTGCAGTCATTATAGTTCATTGGGGTACAATTTAATTCGTGTAATTCTTGGGGGTTCCATACCTATAAATTTACAGCATCATACACCTCCAACATCTCAAAATGCACAAGCTTCTCTAAAATATTTGCTTTTCCAATAACATGGTTTGGAATTAGACCTTTTTTTTTATTTTTTATATTATATATATATGTAATATATGTAAATATATAATTATACAGTTAAACTCAGTTATCTCGAACACTGATAGCTTGAATACCATGGATTTGTCGAACTGAATTGGAAGTCCCAACCACTTATTCTTTAAGTATTTAACCCTCCATATCTCGAATACTCTGATATCTGGAAAAAATTTTCTCAGTCCCATTGAGTTTGAGATAACAATGTTTGACTGTACTTTATACTTAATATGTATATGACAATGTACCTTCATCGGAATGCCAGTAACTGTAGTGGATGACAGACCGTAGTGGAACTGGACTAGCTGGATAAGTTTATTGTACAGGAACTTAGCCGACTGTGTCACATGGACTTCTCCAAACAATAGAGAAGATATCTACATATTAATTAAAAGTCAGTTACTCATTAACATGTATAAGCTCTGACTTAAAAACTACAATTTAAGAGTTAATGAAGAAGTACACGTGTAATATCAAAATCATGCAGACACTGCAACTTTATAGGAAAAACAGGGAAATAAAAGTTAGAAATTTTGCCAGATTCTGTGTGTGTGAATGGAGTTGAAGAAAAGAATAAAATGTATATTTATATATTTACATTTACAAATGTTTTCCCTTATATACTGAACAAAAAAAGAAAGGTATAGTAGAAATAATTTATTTTCAATTTATTAAAAGTTATTGGATCTAAAACATTATTTGTTTATAATAACAAGATACCACTGTCTGACAATATTCTTTTTAAAAAGGTCATTTTAATAAACACATGGGCTTAGAACAGTTCTTTGATCTACCCTGGGGTTTTAATTGCATTTCACAAGTCAGTACCGTGTATGACCACCGCCTGCATTCAGTACTGCGACACATCTGCGACGCATAGAGGATACATATCGTCGAATTACGTGCCCCGGGATATTATTCCACTCCTCTTCTAGTGCTGTCGCCAGTTGCAAGAGACTCTGTGGCTGGGGGCTGCGCATCCTTACTCTCCTACCTAACTCATCCCAAACATGTTCAATTGGCGAGAGATCCGGAGATTTTGAGGGCCAGTCTAGAACATCCACGTTGTTTTGAGTCAGGAAATCTCTGGTTGTTCGAGCCGTGTGTGCTGTTGCGTTGTCCTGCTGGAATGTTAAACCAGGACCATTGGTGCGTAGATACGGCAGTACAACTGGAGAGAGAATTTCATCTCTGTATCTTTGAGCTGTCAGCGTACCGTTCACCACAACAAGTCTTGTGCGGTTTCCTCCACAAATTCCTCCCCAAACCATTACACTACCACCCCCGAATCTGTCTACTTCCGTCACACAGCAACCAGTAAAACGCTCTCCACGTCTCCTCCAGACACGGGTTCTTCCATCGG